>NC_091272.1:3679452-3986073 GCF_042100115.1 Alternaria dauci
AGCTCGACCGCGCCCTTACCTACCTCGGAAATGTCTTGGAGCACAAGGAGGCTATCCCCATGAGGCGGTACGCCGGCAGCACTGGACGCACTGCTCAGGGTGAGTAGCCCTGCACACGATTCGCACGGTGGACAGACGGAGGACTGCACTGGGGGAGGAGCTTTGCGCATGGAAACAGAGCCGATGTTGGCGACTGCAGGAACATGGGCTGACTTGAGCAGGCAAGGCTTTCGGTGTCTCCAAGGCCCGCTGGCCCGTCAAGTCCGCTGAGATCCTCATCGGTCTCCTCAAGAACGCCGAGGCCAACGCCGACACCAAGGGCCTCGACACCAGCAACCTGATCATCAAGCACATCCAGGTCAACCAGGCCCCCAAGCAGCGAAGGCGCACTTACCGTGCTCACGGTCGTGTATGTACACTAGGACCCACTGTCGCAGTCCCCTCTAACATGGCTAGATCAACCCGTACATGAGCAACCCCTCTCACATTGAGCTCATCCTCACCGAGGCCGCCGAAGTCGTCCAGAAGGCCCCCGAGACCCTCGAGCGCCGATTGAACTCCAGGCAGCGTGGCCGCGCCGTCCGCAAGGCCATCACTGCCTCTGAGGAGTAGAGGATGTACAAGAAGATGATGTTCCGGCGAAGAAAACGGTCAAGGCATGGGCACGGTTTGGGAGTCAATGAGCGATGAATATTCAGGGTCTTTCCACACTCGTCATGTATGCATGATATGGCACTTCGATTTCTGCGGTGTCTGGTCCGTAAAATAAATAGGGCCACGTCCTGGTTCCCAAATGTTCAACGCCGAGACTTCCAAAATTGTGTTCACGATGCTGATAGCTCGCATGCCTGACTCGTACGTAACTGCAGGCGCCTGCTGGTCGCAGTCGTGCTTGTTTTGGGCGGTTTAATTCTAGTCTTTCACATGCAATTCTTGCTACAAAGAAGCCCGACCTTTTTGGAAGGCATACTCAGAATGCATTTCGAGGGTGCCCAGTACAACTTATGCTGTGTTTGCAACGATGTAACATGCGGCAATCCCGTTTGGGTGCATTTTGGGTACAGCTCCAAAATACGCGAGCCTCTCTCCAGAGCTACGAATGCCTCCAACATTGTCCAAAGCAATCTCCACATGTATCGCAGCCCATGGACCCTGATCTGGCAGAATTTCTTTCCACTCTTAGGACTGGCTGAATTCAAGCCAAACTAGTCCCAATCGAACCTAGCGTACTGGGGGAACTATGGCATCTCGAACTTCTGATGCTAGCAAAGCATAGGCCCAACGGCCAGCTAATCTTGCATGCCACTAATCCCTGATATGAAGTTTGTTGCAAATCCTATGCTCTTTGTTCCGAGTCAGTTGTGTTTCGTTGCCTTGCTTCATTTGCTCTTGCCAACTTTCCCACGATCAATGACGCAAGCCCAGCGAGCCCAGCCGTGGTCATGTACCTCGCCACAAATTGTGCCGGAAGATAAGAAGTCAGGTATACACTAGGATCTACCCGTCTTTCAACGTCTTTCAACGTCTTTTGCTATAGATCTGTTTTGTTACCTCCAAGAGCGACCGTTTTCACGTGCGTGACTGCTTCTTCAGTCTTTACTACACTACCATGGCTCGGCTACACCAATCTACCCGCCACAGGCGGCAATGGCCATCCTGTGCCTCTCTCCTCGCTATCTTCGCCACTGCAGCATGGGCGCAAGACTCAAAACGCGGTTTTGCGTTCATAGGCGACTCGCATGTACCAGACAACCGCCTGCTTACCTCCGACAATTCGCCGATATCATGGTACTACAACTGGTCTCCATACCCAAACAATGATCTCATTCCGGCGGACAGCCTAGAGTTCGTCCCTATGATTCATGGCATAGATGCCACTGAGGACAGTCAAACCGAACGCGTCATAGCAGGCTTGCCGCAAAGCAGCAAGCACCTTCTATCCTTCAATGAGCCAGACGGCACCGAAGGAAGTGGTGGTAGCAGCATTAGTCCTGAAGATGCCGCGAAAGCATATATCGATTTCGTTGTGCCCTTCCGTAACGGCAATAGTGGCGGCAGGAACTGGTTGATCAGCCATCCAAGTACCACGGGTAGTCCAAACGGTCTTGACTGGTTACGACGCTTCAACGATTCTTGCTATGAGATCGATTCGGAAAACGGATGCCCAACAGACTTTGTTGCCGTACATTGGTATGGTGCTTTTGATGGTTTGGCAGGCTGGTTGGGCACCCTGGATGAGTTCTACAACACAAATTCGACAAGAGATCAGCCGCTGAAGCTTTGGATTACCGAGTTGGCGCTTCCGCAACAAGATGAGGACAACACCGTGGCCATGATGAATCAGACGTTGCCATATCTCGACCAACTGGATTATGTTGAACGATACTCGTGGTTCGGTGCTTTCAGAACAGACGATGCGAACGAGTGGACCGGCGATGGGGTGGCGCTGTTCGATGACGATGGCGGCCTGACCGCGCTTGGCGCTCTGTACTTGGGTGATGGATTCGAAGAAGGCCAGAAGGGTGAGGGTGCAGAGGATGCGGCAAGTGGGCTGAGGGTCAGTGCGGGGCTGATGGCCGCTTTGTCTTTGTGCGCGACGGTGTTTGCTATGCTGTAAATGATATCCCTGATAGATTCCCTTCTGCTGCAGATACCTTGGCGATTTGTATATATCACGGAAGCGTATAGCAATGGTTCCTGACTAAGGATTTCGCTCCACGTGGCGTGGTTTAGCTCGCCTAGCGCCCTTGGAATTTCCAATCAACCGCCTACACCTAGCGAAAGTCAACGAAACCATCACTCACAACAGTCAAACTACTATGACAACAGAAAAATCCCCGAACGCACCAAAATAATCACAGTTGGCAGTCTGAAACTTTTTCTTTCTGATACCAAACATGCAGCGATGCTGCAGATAGCAAAGACAGGCACATGTTCAACTTGGAAGAGACAATCGCAACGTCTCTACAGGAAGCAGAATTCGAGCTTATCACATTGCTACTGACATAAACCAACAACATTGGCTAGACTCATGCGCGGGCATGAAGCTGACCCAAAGATGCACCGCGTCGCGATACGCCTCTTTCCACGTTTCACGCCAAGCCATTTCTATACCTGTCGAAACATGCCAAACACACCACATTCGCCACTCAAACATGCCTCGAAATACCTTAGACATGTGATGTCACACCGAGTGCGTTTGGTCTGAGAACAGTTGCTCCACTCGTTCCCCTAGATGCCACAAGAATCGAGACCCTTGCATGACTCGGAAGGCGACCGCCTCAAACAAAGTAGCAACTAAGCTTTTGCCAAACGCAAGACAAGCTTTTCTTTACTGAAGCGCTTAAAATATAAGCCTTCAGACAACATGTCCCACGATCTATTCCTGTCCCGGCTCAAGTTGTTTCCTTTCTCACATGCACAGCCTCACCCTGTTGAGGCCTTGGCGGCTATGGCACTCAAGTGCTGGTGCGCGCGCAGTGTCGGACGCAAGAATTTCCGAACACACATGGCACCTGAGTTGCTTTGGTTGGCCATCTGTTTCGATGAAATCCACAGTGCGGTGCTAAGGTTAGATGAAAATAGTAGGGTAAGTTAAGGAAGTGCTACATCCGTCGACACAACGACCCGGAAGTCGGAACAAGTGAACGATTGATACACGATAAGACACGGATGCCTTGGGCTTGAAAGTGTTTTCTTTCGCCTCCTGTTGCGTTTCCACTTTTCTATCTCATAAACCTCCTTCCCCCTGCTCCAACCATCTGGCTCTCCTCAGTCCTCCAACAAGCACACATCATGCGCTCCTCCATAATATCTTCGATTATCTCAGTCTCCACTTTGCTAGCAAGTACCGCATTCACAGCACCGGTCCACAGACGCGATTATGCACCTTTCCCTCTCGCCAACGGCTTTCCCAACCCCAGCCAAGAAGCTATCCTTCAAATCCAAAAAGACGGCCACGGTACCCTACCCAACGGCCCTCCACCCCCGACAATCAGTCCGGATGGCGTCATAAACCTCAAGCTTATTGCGCTCAACGAACTATTTGAAGTAGCCTTCTTCACCGAACTAGTCGCCAACGTAACCGACAAAGTCCCAGGCTACGATCTCGGAGACAGACAGGGCTATATTATCGAATCTCTAAAAGCTATCGTCGCACAAGAAGAGATGCACGTCCTAAACGCAAACGAAGCCCTGAAACACTTCAACCAGGTCCCTATCGAACCCTGCAAGTACAACTTTCCCGTCACCGACTACGCAAGCGCCATTGCTCTAGCAGCAACGTTCACAGACCTCGTTCTGGGCACTTTGCAAGACGTCAATGAGCTTTTTGCTCGCTCGCAGGACTTTGGCCTCGTACGCGCCGTGTCGTCCGTGCTAGGAAATGAGGGCTCCCAAGAAGGTTTCTTTCGGGTTGAGCAGAAGAAGAGACCAAGCGCACAGCCCTTTATGACGACCACGGCGCGCGATTTCGCCTTCACGGCGATACAAGACTTTGTTGTGAAGGACAGTTGCCCCAATATCAATACCATCCCGCTCAAGACATTCAAGCCTTTGGTTGTTGAAACCAAGGATATCAAGGCTGAGACGCAGAACATCAAGTTTTCCTTTTCGATGCAGGATGCGGGCATGTTTGAGATTGATCAGCTCAAGCTTGTTTGGATAAATGGGCAAAACGTGCCGGTTGTGAAGGGATTTGAAAATGTGCAGATGATGAACGATAGAGTTATGTTCGAGGCTGCATTTCCATTTGATGAGTTTGTTATGGAAGGGTTGACTATCGCGGCTGTCACGATGGGTGCGGATACGTTCGCTGGCGCGGACGACGTTGCAGAGAGAACGGTATTTGGGCCTGGAATTGTTGAGCTTGATTGAGTGGCGGAGCGATGGGATGTCGATTCTGCATAGCGACGGCGTTGGTGCTTCGTTCTTTCGAACAAGGAAGTTGTTCTTGGGGTGTGTTTATTGTAATGTCTTGTGTTGCTTGAGCCAGGGTTTCTCATAGCTCCTATTACTCCCCGGTATCCTATGGCTTCCACGTGTGTATCTCATCCGATCTCAAAGTAGACAAACTGAACTCTACAGCTCGCTCACAGGCCTCGGCAGCAAAGTCTTCATATCAACCGTATGTCTGAAACTTTTCAAAAACTCCCTCATTGTGCTCGGCAGCTTTGGTCTATGCCAAATACGCATGATGCTCATAATGTACTCCTTGTCAGGCTCCCGGTTTCTGTTCATGTAGAACAGTGTATTGCCAAGAGGAAACCAGATAGCCGTGACGCCTGTTAGGCCGAATTTCTCTTGGAGGAAGAACTCGATTGACTTGATAATCATTCTTGCAAAAGGCCGGGGATGGGGGCGATCGGGATGCGAAGTTAGGGTATCGGTGGAAGGATCGATACCGTGAGCGATGTCGAGGGAAGAGTAGAGAAGGAGAGCTGTTAACCAGTAACGGACGGTGGTGCAGGCAATGTCAAAGTTGGGGAACGTGATGGGGATTGAGTTGTTGACAATCTGAGGTGCGTATATGGCGTTCGCTTTGTCATTGATCCAAGCTTCGAGTTCGAAGTGCAGTGTCCAGCATCTTGCCAACGTATACACTTGTAGGCCCTCTCTCTCTTGCTGACACATACACTGGAATTGCAGCTTGTCCACGGCTTCCAAGAGCTCGGGTATGCCGCACAAGATGTCGATGAGAGTATCGTCGGATGACTTGATGCGTCCCTTCCAGGGTATTGTCTTCCATCTTTCCTCATTTAGTATCGTTGGCTTTCTGGCGCGGATAGCAGGCCCCAGTAGTCGATATCTTGCGTTAGTAAACAAGTGTGCTGCATCCTTCTCCGCAAAGATCTCAGGGCCACGGCTGACTATCATGGCTAGCTCGCCCTCACAATGGCTGATCCAGCTCTTCGCCTGGTTGGTTGTGTTTGGTTCCGCGCCAAACAACATGTCGAATAGGGCCATGACTCGTGGTACCACAAGGAGTGATTCGCTTCTCGCTCGGTCAGGGTTCTGTAGAGCCACTGCCGTCTCCTTGAGCGCCTTACCGTACAACGTTCTTCCCTGTCGTGTAAGGCGTTCGTTGTTCGAAGTTATCCCAAGCTGTGTTATACCGACTGCCAAACTAGCCATCTGTAGTGCTTCATCGTGCGTACTGAGCAGGGGCAACAAGCTCACAAACTCTTTTGCGTCTGTGTTGGTGGTACGAATCACACCCTCTGGGTTGTACATATCTAGAAAAGTCGCAATCGTCTTTTCGCTATAAGCAGATCTCGCAAGCCCATCTGGCAACATGATTGGTACCGAAACAGGACGGGTTTTCCGTGTTCCTGGATCAGATGCAGGCTTTACACGCACAATTTGCATGATATGCTGGTGTGGCTGTTCGGGCGATTTTGTAGCCGTCGCATGTCGTCCTGCTTTTGGTATAGAGTGGGGAGATCCGCCTCCAGTTTGGTAAATGAATATGCGATCCGAATCGTAGCCTCCGCATGTGATGCCGCGTTCCTTGCATTGGCCACACTCGGGTTGGGCCAAATCACACTACATCTATCAGCCTCTCATCCCCAGGTGTTGTCCACAAATGCCCCCACTTACACCTTTCTTTCTTCTCCTGCATGTCACACAGCCTTTCGAGCGTCCTGGAACCCCTACCATCTCGGGAGGTTAGCACAAGCGCATATGCGAAGGATCTCGTACGCTAATTGTCGTTCAGCGCAGAATAGTCCCTTTATGGATATACATTGTCTGCCTGTTAGTGCAGCGGTGAAGCACGAAGCGTGGAGTAGTAGGGCTAGCAACCGGGCGTAGTGCAAGGATAATGATTGGCGCGCATTTATCGATGACGACGTTGTAAACCTTTGGAAAGCTGGGAAAGCTGAGAACGTGGCTCTGGTAAGGCGTTCTGCTGTGTCAGCTCGTTGAGCCAATGGATTCGACCCGCGCCTTGCCCCTTTTGGTTGATTCTGCGACAACTCTCGCTAGGAGAGTTAGGATAGCTTGTAACGCCGAAAGATCGAAGCAAAGATTCGCAGTGCAGCTGCGTCCCTCCCGCATTTTGGGGAGTAGATCAAACTAAATTTTCGCTGGTTGAACCGCTACTGGGATCGAATTACAGCCTCGTTGATCGACTAGATCGACTCTTCTGTCGCATAGTTAACTCTTTGCGGGTTCATTGCGCGCACTTGGTACCTACTACTAACATACTACCTGATCGTGAAATTTTGTGCATACTGGCGTAGCATCGTCTCAATGCGGTTCGAGTATGGATTCCAGAATCGATGTTATAATATGCGACCATCTCTCTCGAAGATGGCATCCACTCCAGCAGACATCATCTCCTACACCATAACCGACCAGTCTCTCAAACCCAAACAGCCCAAGGAACAGCCGACTCTCAAATCCACACACCCCATATTACCATGGTCGCATCACCACCATCCACCGGCGCGTTTGCCAGACGCGTTATACACCCACTCGGATTCACCAAAGCCTACAATTTCTGGCTATACATTGTCTTTGGCGGCGCATTCGTAGGCTGTATGTTCCCCGTCATCCCAAAGCTCTCCCCATATCTCTAACACAACCTACAGTCGCTCTAGCCCGTATGAGCTATCTTGATTTCTCAAAGAACTTCTGTCCCGCAGATGGCCCCAGCTCGGACGGAAACGGCGCAGCGCCCGGAGAATGCTACTACTACCTCAACTTCAGCCAGTACAAGATCGGCATCCTACTGCATCTCGCTGGCGTACTGCCCGCTAGTCTGATTGCAGTGGTGCAATTCACGCCTTTTATCCGCCGACGCTGGATTATCGTGCACCGTATTGGTGGCTATGCGGCGCTCCTCTTATACCTCGTCAGCCTTGCTGGAGCACTGATGATTGCACGCCATGCATTTGGCGGCGGCCTGGATGTACAGAGCTGTCTCGGCGTTCTGGGAATCAGTTCGCTAGGCAGCTTCATCATCAGCTATGTCAACGTCAAGCGACTCCAGATTGAGCAACATCGTGCGTGGATGTTGAGAGGCTGGTTCTACGCTGGCGCTATCATTACGGCTCGCTTTATCATGATCATCGCTGCCAACATCATCGTCTCGCAAGATTACTATGTCGTTTGGACCTGCGCAAAAATTGCAGCAACCGTTTCCGATAATGAGGACCTCGCAACTTCGTACCCCGCCTGCGCATCTTTCGTCAACGGCACGGACCCCGAGGCAGTGTCAAGCGTGGCAGCAACTTTTGGCGCCGGGGATGCAGCAAACACCGGTGCGGCACTGAATGTTGTCTTCGGTATGGCGTTGTGGGTGTCGTTTGCGCTACATGCTTTTGGTGTAGAGCTATACTTGCATCTTACGCCGAAAGAAGCGCAAAGGTTACGACAGATTAGCTACCAAAGACAGTTGGAGGCAGGCTTACGCAATCCTGGCTCTGCTGGTCTTACCGCAGATCGCCTGGGGGACGCAGAGAAGTGGGTACCAGAAGCATCCAGCAAAGATAGTACGAGTACGCCAACGACCGAGTCGACCGACCTCAATGTGGTAACAGAGACAAAGTAAAGTCGGATTGTATGATTTGATTGTTTTTGCATAGCATACTGCGTTTTGGTTTTCAAGGTAGATTGGGCATCTCATCGTGAGGCATTAGACTAGTCCTTCGGGGTGATTATTAGATTATCTTTCGGCAATTGCATTTCACTACGTTGCAATATACTCCACTTACACCACCGTGAATTCATTATTCGTCGTCTCTGGCAACTACGCATCGCAATCCGTCCAGACCACTCACCAAGGCAACTGAAGAGGGGTAGGCAGCTTGCTTTTAGGTCCCAGCACCGGTTCGGCAGTGCCAATATCCCTGGATCATGATTAGCCCACTGTGTCCAATCTGAGTCGACGTAAACTTACGCAGGTCCTCTCGGAGCCCAGTACTGTCCGGTATGAGTAATATCGACCTGTCCAATCCATTCCACCAGCGACTGCGCAGCAACATCCGGTGTGACCGCACCCCCTTCATCCCAGAACTTATCAAAGCCCACGTTACGGGTCATGTCCGTCCTCATGAAGCCCGGATGCACAGTGACTATTGCAATGCCACGATCTTTCAAATCCAAGCTCAGTAACTTCGCACACATGTTGAGTGCTGCTTTGCTGGCATGGTGGCCATAATTGCCGCCACCCTCCGACTCATGTCTGAGTGTAATACTGCCGCTCTCGGAAGATACAAAGATGATCTTGGACCCGTCGTCGAGAAGTGTGCTGTTGTAGTTGGCAAGTGCGGTTACGAGGATGGTGGGGCCGACGGCGCATATTGTATACATGCGCTGTTGAGCGGAAAAGGAGGGCTCCTTAAGCGACTCGGTTGCAAAGTAGCCTGCGGTTATTATCACAATGTCCAGATGGGCTATCTTGTGTGATTCAAGGAAGTGGATCAGATCGCTGCCGGCATGTGGAGATTCGAGGTCGATGTTTGGAATGTAAGTGACATTGCTTGCTTTGGAAATTGAAAATCAGCTGTTTTGTCACGACGATGGAATGTCAAAAGCCTTCGCTCACTATTCTCTGGAGGTTCTGAAGTTCTTGTGGTAGCCAGAACGCGGTTATCTGCGTCTGCTGCATATGTTTCCACGATGCTCGCACCCAGGCCGCGAGTAGCTCCTACAACGCTAATCTCAGGTGTACAATATCAGTATGCGTCTCGCGTGCAGATTTCACAGGGAAACTTGCAGTATGGTAGGCATATCAGCGGTAAAGATGAAACAATGACTGTTGGAGGAGTGTTAATAGTGGTCTGGGAAGACAAGGTGCGAGGCTCGAGGTGAAGGATCCTGATGACGTCGCACACGGATCGGATTGCGAGATTGCGCTAACACAAGAGCGCGTCGCGTCTAGAAGGAGCACTCTTACCGCCTTCCCAGCTTTGAATTACTGTGTGGCATATTGTATTTATGAGACACGGCAAAGAAAACCATAGTATAAACACAAATGACCAACGTTCGAATTGCATTTAGAAGAAGCTTTCTCCAATCCTAAAACTCCAATACCCAAAGCGACCGAGGTCAAAGGGCCTACCAGCATGAGGAAGTATCAACATTCATGACCTAATATTCAATATGAACGAGTAATGGTCAAAGTCATTACCTCCCAATGCGTATGCATGCCCTTATGCAGTAGCTTTTCTTCGATGTCGATTAAAGAATAAATAGGAAAGTGGATATTTGCAGGCTTGCAAGATGCAACAATAGAAAGAAAAGTCAAGCTGCATGTCAAGATCATGTCCAAGAAAGAACAGCAAACGCCAGACCAAAAGCAAAACTACAACAAATGGCAACGTCGATATGGCTGTAGAAAGACGTCATTCGGCAGGGGTGTGATCATCACTGCATGCGTTTTCGCTTGCGCGCGTCGTCCGGTTCATCTTCATCCGTGCGCTCCGCGGTTTCGGCAGGATTAAGTAGCGAGTGTACATTGGACGCCATACTGGATCGTCGAGTGGGTGGCCCGGGCGTGTCGATGCCTTTAAAGGGGTATCTAGCTCCAGGTAAAGTCCACCCACTGTCTGCGCTTAATGTTGATGGCATGTTGTCACTTGACAATGGAGGGGTACCATGTCTTGACGACGCTTGCCGTGGACCGCGGGGTAATTGGTATGATTCTAATGCATCACGGAGCTGCTGGTCGCCTCCTCCGATAGGTGGGCGATGGGGTGAGGAGGGCCACTGTGTGGAGTTGTGACCAGAAGCATAGGGCGAGTGGACTGGGCCGCTAGGTGGTTGCGGTTGCCAGCCATGGGTGCGGATATCTGCCGAGGTGTGCCGTCTGTATAGATTATATGGCGGGGATGAGCTGCTGCTTGGCAAGTTGCTCCCAAGGGTTGCAGCTCCCGGCTGCTGGACTGGTGGAGGAGGAGGTGGGGGTGGGGGTGGCTGATGTGAAACTGGGGTTCTGGCTGAAGATGGAGAGTAATTACCCGTGCCTATTGATCCGTACCGTCGGGGAGAGACTGCAAGATGCGCGGGGACCGGAGCCTTGTATGGAGCTTGCCGCGAGATGCTCGCCAGGGATCCTCTTCGCGAGTCTATTAGATTGTCTTGTGGCATTTGCCGAGGCGAAAGAGGTGGGCCGTTGCTTGAGTCTACTTGCATAAAGTAAGGTTGGCGTGCCGAGAGGGGTGGCTCTTCTGGTGGCTCTAGTGCTCGGAGCATGTCTGTTTGTCGAGCAATTTCACGTTGCATCATGGCGACTAACCGGGTCAGCAGGTGTGTTGCGCAGATACGGTTCAAGCATAGGCACGTACCATCCCTGTGAATTGGATTTTCCGGGTCCGGCACCATCTGCATGATCAGACTTGCGAGGTCTTGGTTCCACTGAGTTGTTTATTAGCTGCTGTAGATCAGGCCGAGACAATCGACTTACCTGATGGCACTTCATCATGCCCTCGGCCAGAACCGAGCTCCTTTGATTGAGGTAGGCACACGTGTCTTCTGACCGCTGCATGCGCGCGTGCATGTCATAGAGGGTATGCTCAAGACTCTGGAGGCGTGACTCTGTGGGGTCGGGCATTGGCTCGACTGGCTGAGCAGCTGGTGGTCCAGTAGGGAGTTTGGGGGTGGAGAAGGAGTCGCGGTGGATGAGGGCGTGTCTAGACGCACGTCGCTTAATCTCTCGTAGGCCGACTAGATCGCCGCGTTTGAAGTTTCCATTGCCGTGCTTGAACTCCCACAGCGGTGTGTCTGGCGACCCCGTGTGGAATACGTCACTCACTGGTGGTAAGCTGTCAGCACGTGGTAGACAGCACAGCACAAGACGCTCGGACACGCACCTTTATGAAAGCCATACATGTTCAATTGGCGGACAAAAGAGGAAATGTTGGTGTGTTTGAAGTACGATCTGGAAGGGGGGGGGGTTAGTTGGTGAGTCCGAGAAAGAAGGCTAGACGCCCGATGCACGTACGAGAGCACTTTTGAAAACTCGCTCGAGGGAGACATGACGAAGCTCTCGTTGGTGCTCGCCCAGGAGATGAGGTGCTGGATGCTCTGGTCCTCGAGCATGCTGTGTCGCGTTAGTGTCGCATCGCTTGCGTACTGTTGCGGCACACCCACTTGTATAGCTTGTGTATAAAGGCCGTCTGGACGACCTTGGGCTGCTGTGCAGCAGCCGCAGCGCCGACTGCAGGCGCCTGGTTGCCGTTGGGCGACGTGTTGCCCGAGTCGCCGTTTCCCTCTCTTTGCGACTGCTGCGACTGGAAGGAGCTGGTGCCGTTGCGGTCGGACGGCGGGCCCATGGTCGACGACGTGGGCGTAATGTCCATGGCGTCTCGGGGCGGCGCAAGCGTCGAGCCGGACGAGGGCAGGATGGGTATCGACTTGTGGAGGTTGGGGTTGTGTGGATCGGCCGAGAAGGGACTCCGGCGGGCCTCTGCGACAGACGCCATGGTGCTGGCTTGGGCGTGGGCGTGGGCTTTGGGGTCAAGTGTGGAGAGTCGAAAAATGTGAAAGGTCTATGGCTGCAGGGTCCCGGTTTTGCAGTGGCAGCGAACGTGGTAGGGCGGAGAAGGTGCGGAGGAGCATGCGTTATGTGTGGCCGACGTCGCCGCAGAAGCTTTGAGTCGGCGGGCGCGCGTCGTGGAAGCTTCCTAGTCTTTTGGATTTCTTCTAGCGCCTGCGCGACCCGTGGGAATTGGGTTCCAGAAAGGTCGGGATGCCAGACGGTGCAGATGGTCCTTTGTCGGATCGGGAGCGGCCGTAGCTGTGGAATAGGAGCTCCAAGGGGGTCCAAGCGCGCTTCTACGCTGCTTGACACGCTGCTCCAGGGCACAGTTCCATGCGCAGTGTTTGAGCGCGGCAGCGTCGAGGGCGAGGGCGAGGGCAGGGCTTGGCGGGGACGAGGAGACGACAGCGTCGGCGTGGGCAGAGAGGGCAGTGTCGCAAAACTGGCACCGGAGCAGTCGAGGGCGGAACGGTAGCGCTGCCGAAGGGGCATTTACGGGGGATCGATCATGTTGGAGCGTGCTGCGGGAGCCAAGTGTCATCCTCCCATCCCTCCGTCTATCTATATCTACACGGTGCACCTGTCGCCCACGCCGGGTGGCAGTCTGTCCGCAGTCGGACTTGCTACTGCTGTAGGGCAATTGGCATGCACCTCACCCTCACGGCAAAGACTGGCGGCCGTCTCAACGCTGCATGCGTCAAAGACAGACCCAGACAGACCCCTCCCCCCCTGTCATCGGCCAGCTGCAGGTCGAGACGCTGAAACATTGCTCGACCATGATAGCCCACCGCTAATATCACTATAACGCGAACTGTTTCGGCTGCGGAGGCCAGCGTATAATGCGGCTGATATGCCCATCCTCACACCGCGTTCCCGTAACGCGGATGCGAATCAGTCGCACAGATTGGCATACGGCACCGTCGCCAGACTTGCCTCGCCGGCCGGCTCCCATGCACACTGTCAAACTCCCTCGGCTTTCCTTTTGCTATCGCGCCCAGGGTCCAGGGTCCGCAGCATGGGCTAGCCCGCCTGCCCGCACAGACGTCCAGAGAGACCTCAACCACCAAACCCATACCGAGTCAGCACTCGACCGACTTTCCCCAGCCCACTTGGATAACGTTAAGCACTACCCCAGGACTGCTGCTCGTACCTACCACGCAGAACATATGCTTGCATGACTCGCATCGCCGATCGCTCCCGGTAGCTCTGCCTTGCCGTCGCTGCCTGGTCGCCACCAGCACAAACAACATGGCCACCGACTTCATCAACGCTTTTCGACGCCTCCAGGCGCACGAGAGAGGCCCGGCGCTACACACCCTGACAACAGAGTTATCGCCTTATGAGTGGAGGGCACTCCACGCCGCGACCAGTAATCGCACCTTCCAATTAGACGTCGTCGGCAGCCTGCCAGTGGAGCTAGTGGCTCAGATATTCTGCCTCTTGGATCCTGCTACTCCCTATCGCTTGCAGAGTGTCTCGAGACAATGGCGTAATCTTCTCCGGAGCCTACATGTCCTCAAAGCAAGCCTCAATCAGTGGTATCAAGGCACTGTCAATCTTCAAGATGCCGGTTACGCCTCGTGTAAGATGAAAGCCCGCGCTATACATGCATTTCGCATTGGGAAGCCCAGTCGTATCTACAAAATTAATTCCAAACACGACGGCGGCGGCTCCGCCCTTCCCAGTCACTCAATCTACGAGTTCAGGCTGGTTGGCAATAGTCTCATATGGCATCACGCTCCCACCCGCATAGAACTCCCGTCACGCTGCGCCTTCGTGCTGGACCTCGACACATGGCATCTCCGCGTCTTGGGTGGAGAAGCGCGTGAGCAGATTATGAATGTCTTCGCATCCAGTGAAATCGTAGTGCTGACCACACATACAAACATTTGCTACGTGCATGAACTTCGGGGCAAACAAGGCGGCAAGAAATTCAGAGTACCAAACAGCAACTATTTCAAACGCGTCGCCTGTCGTGGGCGTACCGTCGCATGTTTTGCCCATCTCAGCGATCATATATCAGTGTATATTTGGGAGTACGATTCGCAGCGTGGCAGATCGTTTGAGATTAGGCATGAGTTGGGGACTATATTCCCTGACCAAGACTCGTTGTAAGTGGCTTCTTGTATGTTCAGAGCATGACCCGTACCTGTCCTCTCAAATGACATCCAAGCAATACTCTTGGCTATTTTGGTTTGTAGATCTAACCTGTGTTTAGGGCGCACGGTCCATCTTACATAGCTCCTCTTTTACAGCCCAAAACCCAGACGATCATCATATTCAACGACGATGCGCTACATGATATTACGCTCTTTCAAAATCAACAGCAACTCGCATTCAGTCGATACACCTATAGCGGGCAGTGCATTAGTACCCATTATCCAAGCCTGCCTGGTGTTTGGAGCATCATACAACCTGTAAGACCAGCCACATATAGCTTTGTGCCCGTTGATTACAAGGAGTCTATCCTGGCGATACACATGCGCCAACAAGTCGATGCTACCAGCGGGGCGTCGGCGTCGCTCTTGCTTCGGTTCAATGAAGAAGATAATGACCTAAGTGTTTGGCAGGATTCAAGATTTCAAGGCAAACAAGGCTTGTCGCGGAACTCAATGGCGTGGTGGAGAGACACCTGCTATGGTACCGCGTGGGACGAGGAGGCCAAGCAGAGAGACATGATTGCCCAGATGGGTACTAGTGATGTCCGACGCTACGTGCCCATCGTCTCGGACTCGAAGGACATCACGAAAGGAATCAACTGGATTGAACCACACCCGCCTATCGTGATGAACGAAAAATACATTGTCAGGAATACGGTGTTACATTTCTATATACTCTGTTTCGGCGATGATGACAAGGGCCAATGGCCAAAGGAGAGTGGGCCATTCTTTCATATGTGGAATCTTGAGGTGTTGAAAACCATGGGAGATTAGTCTATACAGTTTTCACTTGTAGTCAGCCAAGTTCAATTGCAGATCTGCTGCTGATGACAGGTTCACAAACCATTGCGTACATGTGAATCATCGAACCACGCCTCATCTGACTGGCCAACCAAGAAGATTGCGGGGCACAAAGCACCCCCCACCTTGGATTTTCGGCGTACGCCGCCGCCCTAACCTTGCCTACTCCAGTAGGTAACCATTTCGACTCTGCCGCGGCGTGACCGACTTATTTTTTTTTTACAAAAACAATTTCTACTCCGCCATTCTACTCATATACCACTTTTTGTTTACGCTTCAAGGCCGTAGTCAAGAACACTGTCGCGAAAATGGTCGAGAAGGTCTACGTCACATACAACCAGGTACGTGCAGGATGCAATATTACACATGCGATCAGACACCCCGCACACACACACGCGCGCATGGAGTATGTTTGTGTACCACAACATATCCACCAATGTACCACGCGAGAGCTGGTATTGTCCCGACGCAGCCGTTGCAGCAAACACTTGTAGAAACTCGACCCACATGCCCGCGACTACGACTAGGACGACGACGACCCTCGAGCCCTTGCGCAACATCCAGTAAACAAAACTATACAGCATGTAGCTGACATTTTCCTTCCGTTTAGGTCCACAAGCTCTGCCAAGAGGCAGCAGACCAAATCCTCAATGAGTTCCAGCCCAACCTCATGATTGCCATTGGCGGCGGCGGTTACGTCCCCGCGCGCATCCTCCGGTATGCCCCCCCCCCCCCCCCCCTCCAAGCCCTTCCCCGTTTCAAGGGCTTCGGAAAGACCAAAGAAGACCTCCCAGCTAACAGCCCCTCTCCAGTTCCTTCCTCAAGAAGCCCGGCAGCCCCAACATCCCCATCCAAGCCATCGGCCTCTCCCTCTACGAGCAACTCGGCTCCGGTCCCGACGCCGAGGTCGAAACGCCCGGCACAAAAGTAACACGCACGCAATGGCTCGACCTGTCCTCTCTCGAAATGGCCAACCTGATTGGCAAAAACGTCCTCATCGTCGACGAAGTAGACGACACGCGCACCACGCTCGAGTACGCCGTCCGCGAGCTGGAAAAGGATGTCGAGGCTGCAGTCAAGAAGCTGGGCCGTGAGGGCGAAAAGACAAACTTTTCAATCTTTGTCTTGCATAACAAGGATAAGGCGAAGAAGGGGCAGTTGCCGCAGGAGATTCTCAAGGGCAGGTATTGTGCTGCGAGGACGGTGGGAGATGTTTGGATCAACTATCCCTGGGAGGCTACGTATGTTTTGCTCTTTTTCCACTTCTTCGGCCTTTTTTTTTTTATATAATTGTGAATACTAACAATCTGGTAGTGACATTGACGAGCACGACCGTTTGTCGAGGGAGCAGGAGAGCAAGCAGTAGATGTTTATAGCTTGAAAGGGGAGCACGGCATCACGACGGAAAAGCATGATGACATTTGGGCATTGGATCGAGCATTTACGGATAGGATACACTGGAGTTATCTGGATTAAGGATCGGAACCGGGTTTGGAATAGAACGGCATCGAATCCAGCGAGTTGGCTACACCTTGACTTTTTCTTCTTTGAAGCATGCCAAAAGACAACAAACAGGGAGATTGCGAAGGTGAGTAATGGTACAACGAACGAACTGGGTATATTGATTGACTGATGAGGGTCATAACATCGTAATCATTACCCCGATAAAAACGTCCATCCGAAGCCAGGCTATGCTACGACAGCAGTTTGTCTCCATCCTTGTAATCTCTGCAATCTCTCCGTCTTCAACTCGCCCACACAAAGGGTATATCGTGATTATTATACAAGAACGAAACAAACATTTCCAGAAGAAAGAAACAAACCCCAATAACCCCGCCATTTTTTAGTCAACGCCAGATGATGGGAAAACGCTGCAAACGTGTATATAAGTGTGAAAAGGCGCGGCCGACGACATTGGGCTCGTGCTAAACGTCTAGTTGGTTATTCTTTTGTACTGGGCGAGAGAAGTCTCGCTTCACTTCATGCCCATTTTGCGGAACTTGCGGGACGCGCGACGGCGTAGGCCATTCATGCCCATGGCCTTCCTGAGGCTATCCCGGTCTCCGTCTTCTTCGTCCTCTTGTGTTACAGCGAGCAGTCTTCGGCCGTCCGTGTTCTTGACAGAAGTTTGATGCGCCATGATGTTTTGTTCACGCCAAAACATTCGTTTTTGGTCAATGACGTTCTGCGACAGATTCCCGAACCCCTTCTTCACGAACGCC
Source organism: Alternaria dauci (assembly GCF_042100115.1). NCBI lineage: Eukaryota > Fungi > Ascomycota > Dothideomycetes > Pleosporales > Pleosporaceae > Alternaria > Alternaria dauci. The sequence goes on from NC_091272.1 coordinate 3,697,119, forward strand.
AGGTCGTGCAAGACATTAGGGTCGAGGCAGCGCCTAGGAAGCGTCTGTACGGCCATGAAGATTTCGCCATCACCAGGACGGTATTTCCTGATTTCTGGTTCGCCGAGCTTGAAGATGGCAAGAGCGTAGCGGTAGAGGGCACGTGGTCCCTCGTAGAGAAAGGCGTCCCAGACGCGAAGTACCGTCTCGATTGGCAGGACACCAACGAAGATGCTCATGAACCAAGAAGTACAAGAGAGGGCGACTGTAGGTTGTCGTTGAAACTTCGAGTTGGGATGAGCGTTCGAGCCGGCGCCGCTGTTGATAAGATCGGTGTCGTTGATCGATGCCCACACCTTTGGTAGATAATCCTTGATCAACATCATGAGAACGTTGACCTCTGTATTTGCCAGGCTGCGAGCGTGAGCACCTGGGAGATGGTTTTGCGTGATGATAGTGAGGAGGATGAAAACCTTCTCCTTGTCCTGCTTGAGAAATAGCAGGAGAAGACCAGCAATGAAGTTGAGAGACTGGCAGTAACCAATGTTAGGATTGTTCAGAGCAAAGCAAGAGAGTACCTCGCGCAGGTCTTGGATCAATGCCGGCTCGTCATCAGATTCGCCGTCGAGTAGATCAGTTGCTGGTTCCGGACGGAAATGAATATTGTCGGGGAAGGTCCTGTCGAGATCGCGTTCAATGGCATCTTTATCGTCCTTGTTGAGCTCGTCTCGGTTGACGCGAGCCACCAGAGACTTGTACAGACCGACATTTTCCTTCTGTGTAATCATGTGCTGACCGCCAGAGTAGAACCACCACATTGCTCCTCTCCACTCGGGGGGATATCCTTTGCGGGCGTAGCGTTTGACCTTCTCGCACATGTCAGGGAACCTGGTTGGCTCATTCGTCGGCAAACCTTGCTTAGCCATTAGAGCAATCCATTTGCCTCTTCTGCGAGAGATGTGCTCTTCGTATTTAGAAGCCCACGTGTTGTACTCCTGTACGTTGATCTTGTCGGAAGCCTTCTTGAATCCATAGCGATCTCTCTCTACAGGCGCAGTCGTCTTTCGCAAGCCAGGCATTATCACAGTCGTGACATGCTGGTTCGGAGGCGCTAACGTGGGGCCTTTCGGGGTCTCAGGCTTGCTCTTGGTTGTTGTGAGTTTAGACATCATGCCAAGATCGAACAACGCGCTTTTCCGGTCGAATACGCTCGTAGAAGCGCGACGGGGAATTGCCTCGTCTTCGTCTAGCTCGGGGAGCGGCTCAGATCTTTGCATGGGCGGGGATTGAGGAATCTGGGAACTGGGCAGAGATTCATTGGAAAAGGTACGCGGAACGCTTGGTCTCTTGCTATGTCGTTTGGAGTAGGCCTCAATGTTGGCCCAATCCTGGCGTGAAAGTCGAGATCGACTAGGCGGCAATTGTGGAAGTGCGGATATATCGCGGCGGATGTGATCAAGTTGCGATCTGCTGCCATTCGATTTCCTTGGGTGGTGTCCCTTAATTTCCGTGGTCCTGAGTGCCAGAGCTTGCAACGTGACAGACACACGCCTGGGTGCTTCTTCGCTTGTCCTTTTCATTGCGCCCGACTGCCTCTTTTTAGACTGCTGCACTACAGCTTCGATTGTTCGTGGTGTATATGCGGCCTGGAACGGACTGGTCTGTACCGAGGGCAACAATTCGATACGCAACGCCTTTCGTTCGGCGGGATCCGCGTTGTATGCCTCATCCAGATCCGACCCAGAGGTTGGTCGAATCGTCAACAGCTCCTTTGAGTCCGCTTTGGTTCCTAGCTTACCGTGCATCGATAGACGTGGCCGGTCATCCCATTGCTTCAGGCTCTCGTTGGATTGGAAGGATTCTAATGAGTCGAAATCGCGAGATGGCGTCTGCGACAGCTCAGGAGGCTCCGAATCAAGACCTACCGGCGAGGGGCTCTGCAGGTCTCGTTCGCTCTGCTCCATGATAGGACTGCGCTCTTCATCCTCTTCGTCATAATAGTAGGAATCGAGCACGTCACCAACAGGGTCTATGTATTCGTCTTCCTCTGCAATTTCAGACGTCTGAACAGTTTCTGGCGAGCCGTCGCGGTCCCGAAGACGGTCTCTTGATGGGTCTCTCGAGTAGAGGCTGTTTTGCCGATCACTAGCGATGGAGCTCCGTGCGGTGGCAATACTGCTTCTTTCCGTACCGCTGGTTTCTAGGATACTCGAAGACGCATTGGTCCACCCGGACCTAAAGCTGGCCCGTGGCTCTTCGCCGCGAAACGGTCGAGGTGGAGGGGGGTAGTAGTCATTGTGAGCCCAATTGGGGGCGCCTCTGTTTGGCTTGTAGGTGCCAGATAGATTGGCGCGCCCGGCGCCTCCATACTGGGCGTAGTCGGGGACAGATGTCACTGACCTTAAAGGAGGAGTTGGTTGGAAGGACTGCTGCGAAGAGCCAGTCATGCCGCGGGGTCTGAAAGGTGAGGCGGGTGACCCGGGCAGATCCTCATTGGAAGAATCCCATGATGGCCCAGTCGAGTTGACGGGATTGCTGGCCAGAGGGTTGAAGATGGCGCGAAGATCAGGCGAGCGTGGACCGCTATCTGGGCGAGCCATTGTATGAGCCATTCTTGGGGACATTGGGCCCTGTCCCATTCCAGCTTGCACGTCGTGGAGAGGAGAAGATACGGCGGCATGGCGGAGGAGGGAAGGAGCTCGCTGGCGTTGGGGGAATTTGGGGGAAGGCAGTGCCGCAAGCGGAATGGTGGGACTGTCTGCAGGCGATGGGCTGTAGGCGGGGCGCTCGAATGGCGGCGCGTCTGCGGTGTCCATCTGGAGCTGAGCTGGGTGCTTGGACCGATGTGATGCGAATCCCCTCGTCGCTGCATATGGCATCTGCGGTTGGGGAGACGTCGGGGGGGTGTATTCCATGGTGGTGGGTGTCGGGTAGGGAGCGTATGGCTCTGGGCTCCTGTTAGCATCAGCTGCGGGCGGGAGGCCTGTAGCGACACGTAGAAGAGCGTCGTCCATATGTGTGGTCAAGGGGTGCAGATGTGGTGGAGTAGGTCAGCGGAACGGGCGCTCATTCGACCGGAGAACAGGACAGCTCGGATGCGGTGATTCGCGGTAACATTCTCGGGTGCGGGTGGCAGGCGGTCGAGACGAGAGGAAACGGGTGGTTATCGTGAAACGGCGTGGGTTGGTGTCGAGCCTGTGGAGAGCCTGCTCTGGGGCGTGGCGGCGATGGCGGCGGCGTAGGCAAGCAAAAAGCAGTGGGGGGGCAGTGAACGGGGAAAGTGAAAGAATGAGGTCGGGTTCGAAGGATAAGGAACGTGTGCCGCACTGGCGCGGGCGCAATCAGACGGTGGTGAGGAGATGAGTGCGGCCAAAGTGTAGCAGGAAAGTCTCCTTCAGCAGCAGCGGCGCCTGGATCCGCTCCTCACTGACTCTCTGCCAAGACGCGGCGCTTCCCTCATCCCCGATTCCTGTAAGCTGGTAGAGGTCGCGGGCCGGTAGGAGCTTGGTGGACCTCTAGTAGGCTTGTCAGAGGAGTTCGTTCCCTTGACATGCAACAGCACAATTAGGAGAGTTGCATAAGCGCTGCCACAGCTACCGACGGCCGGCAAGCTTCGCAACATTGACGCGCTCCCGGCCAATCAGCCGTCCGGGGGCACTATTGAATCACGGAAATCACAGCAATCACCACGCACATTCACAGTGTACAAACACGATGCTCTAGCCGGTTCACTCGATGCACGTCGACAAGGACTCGCAGCACCCAGCGCGGCTCCCTCGGATTACATGATGCACTATTTGCTTTACCGGAACACTTGCGACGGACTTCTGAGGCGCGTGCCACACGCTTTGTTGTACCTGACTCGCTAGCACAGCGCCCGTGGTCCTGCATTCGCAGCCTCCTACTTCTCACGCGAAGCGGACAAACTTGGATAGTCGGCCTACCTAGGACGTAGCAACCTCAGTTAGGAAGTGTACTAGGCCATGGAAGCCTTTCTCGGCCTTCGAGAAGGAAAATTTCAGGTCCCCCTTGTCTTATGCTGCGGCTCGCTTCTAAGAGCACTGGCACGGGAGATTGGAACATGACGACATGTTGCGGTATGAACTCATCTTATTTGGCGAACCTGAGTAAGTCTACCCTGCATTAATCGCCCGATGCCTACCAAAGTCGTGCGTGCATCGCGATCTGCAAAACGTTGTATGCTTCTTCGCCCACACCGGTCAAGAAGGGTTCCGTCCGCATGCAAATTTCGCCGAACGCCAAAGATGCAAAAATGAATATGTATCCGTCAAGTACTGTGCTGCCCCAACCGATGCCCTCGCCCGCCTAGCCGGTAGAGGACCCGTGTGACCCCTCACTTGGCGTAGCGCTTGACCCAGTCTTTTGCGTTTTTCTCAAACTCGCTGCGGTTCTCCCGGTATTCGTTGGCAATCGACGGCTCAATCGCGTCGTCCGGGTTGGGCTCAATGAGCAGCGTCTGGATCAGGCGCAGGACCGCGACGACCTTGTTTGGCGGCTTCCACTCATCAGCGCGCAGCAGACCCAGGCACATGGACCCCTTGTCATCGTTGCTGACGTTGGGGTGGTAGATCTTGGTGCGGAAGCTGACGACGGGTGGCTTGAAAGGGTATTCGGTCGGGAAAGTAATCTCGAGCTTGAAATGGCCGCCCTGCACAGCTGTGGTTAGTCGATGCTTCCGAGAGCGCACAGAGGGCGCATGGATCAGACAGTCCAACGTACAGCATAGGCCGACTGGGCTGGGCCGTCCATCAACACTTCCCACTTGGTCATGTTCTGCTCGTCGAAGTTGATCTTCATACCGGGCGGTGTGTCAGCCATGCACTCGCCGTACTCCTGTCGTATTGTTATCAGTATACTTGCTTCTGCGCCAGGGCAGATGTGGCTTGCCTTCATAATACGCTTCTTCGCTCCGGTGCTCATGGTTGCGGTCGGTTAGTTGTGGTTGCGTCTGTCAAGAGTGATCGTGTATCGTGTGAGACTGTCTACGGCGACGCGGTAGGCGGTGTAGTTGAAGTAGTCAGACAGAAGCAGGCGCCAGCTGTGCAGGTCAAGCAAGAGCGACGAGCAGTAGGAATACAATGCAACAACTTCACTCTCTGTGTGGGTAGGCGGGATGCAGTGGCAGGTGATGGACGTGAAAAGAGGGTTGTAGATGTGGGGAAAGTTGCCTATGGATGACGAGGGACCTTGGATTCTTTAGTCAAAGCTCCGCACGCGGCCCGGAAGACGATCGCCTTCACACGTTCTGGTAGCAGGAACAGGCTAGCATTCACACGTTGTTCGTTCCAGCTCTGTCTCTTGTCATCGGCACCACGTCTTGCACTCTCGACTCGAGTGTGCGAAAACAAAACGACGTCATACCGTCACGAGAGAAAGCAGTCTCGCTACGTTCCGCCTCATTTGCGAGTGCCGAACATCAAGGTGCATCCCCGTCACGACATGTTATCAAGATTCCCATGTCCTTAGTCCACACTCGTACATGTCCGGGACTGGACGTGCCCAAGACTCATCTAGGACACGTGGTTTTGGCCTCTTGACGAGCTAATGTGTTTCAGCTGGGCCTGACCGACCGCATCTAGCATCAGCAGCAGCAGCCACGGTCCCCTCGGTCCCTGAACACGTAGGCCACGCATTTGCACGCTTCACCACTAGGCATAGCGCATAAGCGCAGTATTATAGTTCGGAGCGCCGAACCTACTGTCTGCATGCTGTCCCCGACCGACCAAGTCTTCCTGAATCTAGACTTGGGCGCGATGCAGCACTGCGCAATTCGTCACTCAATGCAGCCCGCCGTCTTGGTGAGTCACAAGAGGCCGCCCAACACCACAGGTCACGTTACACCGCGATAGAGACGCGACGCGCACACCACAAAACGGTCCGACCAAAACGGCTTCACTTTCAACCTTCAAGTCCCTGTCCATGCTAGCTTTTCTTCGCGCGCTCGAATCTACATCGCTGGGTCCAACACGCCAACTCGCGCGCTATTCATGGCTCGCGTACTGCCAATCCTCCGAGGACTTGCCATGTTCCATGGTCTTCCATGTTTTCAAGGGCATCGAATGAGGAGGTGCAAACAATGACGCCTCGCAGCCTGATAACTGCTGCAGCCCAGCATGCAGCAATGGGCGAATAGCAATGGCAGTCTGCATGTTACATAGCCCCAGCCTGCCAGCGCTAGTTGTCCAGGCTACAGGGGCACCGACTTGGCATTGTCGGTATTTAACAAGCTGCGACCCCACAACTGCGGCCTTTACGCCTCACGACAAGCCTGAGTTCGACAACCAAAGCGTGCTTTATCTTCACCACCAGTGTTGGTAAGCTCGCTAAGCTCTTCGGATCTTCAACGACTTTTCTCTCCCGAAAGGTTTGCGAAATCTGAGAGTTTCCGGAGCTCCCATTTCTCTCTTATGAACGCTGCGTCACACTAACCTGTCCACTCTTTACGAGAAATTCCGTCGCTCGCTACTTCGATCTCTCTCTTCGGTCAGAATGTTCGGCAAACGCTCTTTCGCTAGCTCGAAGGAGAAAGACCGTTCAGGCAAGATCACTAAACAGCCGAAGAGATCGTTCCGCGATGCGTCCAAGCAGAAGGTCATGGCCGAGAAGCTGGATACGCGCAAGGACAGTCCAATGATGGATGCTGGCTCACCAGCGCTCACCTCGTCCATCGTGACAGTCATCGTTGGTTCCGACCAACGACTGTTCGCTGCGCACGAAGACGTCCTAAGTCACTCCCCGTATTTTGCTGAACTGCTGCGGGGCCAGTTCTTCGAATCCGCTAACCGCCGCATCGATCTGCCCACGGAGGAACCTGAGATTTTCAGTTGTATCCTCGAGTATCTGTACAAGGGCGACTACTACCCACGCCTTGTCCAAGACAAGCGCCGCCAGACCTGGATGCTCGAAGGTGCAATTGCCTCACCTGACCCAAACAAACCCGGCGACCGCGCAGCTGCCGTCGAGCCAACCTTTTTCCACTCCGGCGTAGGAGACGTCATTCTCCGCGACACAGCAGTCTACTGTGCAGCTGATTGCTACGGCCTCGAAGAGCTCAAGAAGCTCTCTCTGCGCAAGCAGGGCCTGCAGAGCGGGATCGAGGTCGGAACCATCTTGCGCAGCGCACGCTACGCGTACGAGAATACGCCGGATAGCGACTCGCGGCTGCGCGCTCATTACCTCGCTCTGATTATCCGCAGTCGGAAAACCTTCAAGCGTAGTGGCACCATGCAGATGGAGATGGAGATGGGGGGAAAACTGTTCTTTGACCTGTTCGTGGCCATGTGCAATCATGTGGATGATCTTGTGGACGCGAGGTACGCCTTGCGCTTTTCTGTTCACCCTCTTTTTGAAGATTCTTGCATATTGTGATGTTGATCTCGTACTGACGACCCGCTAGCGCCTCAGCCCGCGGCACTCCTAGGACCGTCTAAAGACATTGATCCGCACACCCACTTACCCGTCACCGCAACACCCGCAAACACACACACCCCTTGCATACAACCCCGGAGTACACACCAAGTTGGAAATCTTACCTTACTCCGCTCGCACACCCAAATTGCCGACCAGCGACAAAATGTGAAAACAACCAAAAACATTCGGCGTACCGTTATATCATCTCTCCCAACTCATCTTATCTCTCTTGCTCGCTCTCTTTTACTAGTGGAGTTTGCTTACCCCCATCGCGTTCCCCCTAATCCTTGATCAAACGACGTCAACGAGCTCTTCCCCTCTCTGCTTGCAGAGAGAGTACACGACCACGAAACTGTGTTTCTTTTGTTTTGTGCTTTGGGAAATCAAGGGCTTTGTTGTACGAATACCAAGAAAAGGAAGGGACATTCATTTTTGGAAGCATGGTGCTGCGTGGATTAGGAAGACATCGTGCTGGAGGACACCGCTCTCTGGTGGAGACGTGTCCGATGCGGTGACAGATTGATCGAGGCCGCTCAGAAGGTTCGGACTGACTGTGGAGGATATCCTAGTGGTGGCAATAATGAGAATACCTTTGGTCGCCCCTAATTCTAGTGTGTCTGATGCTGATGTGATATGATGTTCGAACTTGACAATGTTTACCACTCGTCTGACGAGAATATCCATACTCTACGTACCCACCTCAAACGCACCGTCGACCAAGCCCCAGAATTCCTCGATAATCTCCTTTTGTCCTTCACCCCCTCGCACAGCCAGATACCTCTGTCCTTCCACTTCTGGATTCCAGTTGCCCGGATTCGCATCAACCATCATCCCGCCAGCTTCCTTTAGGATGACCCACCCAGCACAAACGTCCCACGCCCAGCATCCCGCCTCCCAGTAAATATCCAACCCTCCACTCGCAACCCCACACAGATTCAGCGCCGCCGAGCCAAATGACCTCAACCCATGTACCATGCCACCCCCATTTTCCTTTGTGGCCGCCAACTTCTTGAAAGTTTCACTCTTAACCCTGAAGTCGTTCCCGCTCCTGTCACTGCCCCACTCCACAGCAACTAAACAAGTATTCAGCGTCTCTAGCGGCGTTGGCGGTGACAGCGGTAATTTTGTTGTTTGGTTCAGATACGCGCCTTGTCCCTTTATCGCAGAGTACAAGGTTTGCGTAAACGGGTTGTACACGATGCCTACAGTGGGCTCGCGGTCAATCGCGAGACCGAGTGAGATGCTGACATAAGGGTATCGGTGCACAAAGTTTGTTGTTCCGTCAATAGGGTCGCAGATGAATGTCGGTGCTGCAGTAAGTTTGTCGCCAGGCTTCTGGATATCGGTGCAACTAGATTAGTAACCCATCTTACATGCATGTCACACAGGAAACTTACGTATGTTTCTTCGCCCATGAATTCGTAGTCTGGGTACTTTTCGCGGAGGGATGTCGAAATGAGGTTTTCGACGGCGCGATCAGTTTCGGTGACGAGATCGACCGCTGTCATTGGATTTAGTCAGCACTAGTTATTCCAATAGTACAGAAGTCTATTTCAGTGGTTGTTACGTACAGTTCTTCTTTGATCCCGAGCCTTGTGTTGTAGGCTTTGCGGAGACGATGCGTTCACCAGCTTGCTTGGCGATGGAGATCATGAAGTCGTGGACTTCTTGGAGGTTGACGTCAGCCATCTTGGATACTGATCAATATGCTTTGGAAGTTCGCAACTAGACGGTGGTGAACTGAAAAGTAGACTTTTTTTTTTCTGGTGATGTTGTAGCTGCCCTCGGGAACTTTCCAACGTCAGAGCTACCTGACTGCCCCTCAGTGGGGCGGCCTGGAGTTATGTATGCAGGGTCCACCACGTGGGGAAACAGTGTCTTACAGCGGTCGACGTTGGATTCCAAAACCTTCTTTCGTCCCGATGCATGGGATATCGGCCGAAGAGTGTAGGGGTAATACTGGACAGTGATCATGACATGGTTTGACCATTCACGCACGAGTATTCAGCTGAGGTACAACATCAACTAGCCGCCATACAACTACTTGAAGCGCAGGACCACGATTACGCTCGGTGTGAGAAATTAGAGAAACGTTTATGAACTGAGTTCCCGCATTTTCAAAGAAAGTATATGCTAAGCTAATAGTATCACAGCCCAACGAACGAATGGTGACCATGGTCAGCAAACCAGAAGAACACCAAACCCCAGCCCGTATATACAGCCAATTGAATCCCTCCATTCCTATATACATATCAACCTTCCCCTGAAGATCTAGAATCCATATCCGAGCCACCCGATAGTATTCGAGTACACGCTCAGATTATCACTCCACTTCGCCTTGTCGACACCATCAACTGTAACCATCCACTCACTACCCACCTCACTCAGCGCAAAAGCCTGAATACTGCTAGCCCCCTCAATAGAAAGGACGCGACTCTGGCAGTTGCGGAATCCATTCGGTGCCGTGGGGCTCGAGCATCCGACGTTGTAGTTGCGGAAAAAGGAGTACAAGCCGCCGCCGTAGATGAGCACGTTCTTGGAGTTGAGCACGCGGAGACCCCAGGCTGATGCACCGGCTGGGTAGACGGGGTCTGAGAAGGCGTCGGACCTGCCGTAGGGTTGGTTCGAGGCGTCGGGTGTAGGCATGTAGTACGGGGTTTCCGTTTGGATGAAGCCTGCGAAGATGTTCGACGCGCCGTTGAACTATGCACCTGTTAGCCTTTGCTTATATTGCCACGTCACACTGTCGAGAATGGTTTACCTGGTACTGATATAGCGCCTGGTGCTCTACGCCGTTGGCCCATAGCCACACATTTTGTGATTCGACATGCAGTCCGCGGCCAGTGAAGACGGAGATTTGTGTGGATCGCGCATCATCCAAATCATGATCTGCTGTCCAGAACCAGTTGTTCTCAAAGTATGCTCCGTTCGCGCCCTTGGTGACGTGCACGTTGGTATGTGCAGCCATGCATTCCTGCTTGACGGATCCCACAGTTGAAGGGCATTGAGCGACCTGCAGATTGGTACCTTTAGAACCTCCGATGCGGGTGTGTACATCCCAGAGACCGGAGCCTCGTTCAGTGTTGAGGTTGTATTGGATCACAATAGCTCCTGGAGTGGCACCTTGGGTTTGCACAAGCATATCGGACCACTCGATGCGACCGCTCTCGCCAGGCCTGCCGATCTGCACAATGGGAACAGGTCTGTCTTTGTTGCCGAATGTGGCGCCAGAGCCCATGATTGCGGAGAAGGTCTCACCGACCATTCGCGAGCCTGGCGGGACGTAGATTGTTTGGGTGACCTTGTAAACGCCGTGTTCGAAGAAGAGAACCTATAGGGGTAGTAGGGTTAGCATTTGGAGAAGAGATAGCGTGCAGTGCTGAAGCGGTTACTCACCTTATTTTGAGCTGCAGCCCTGGTGATGGCATCCTGTACAGCCCTGGTGTCGTCGGTACGACCGTCACCTGTGGCTCCACTACCACGAGCACTGATAAAGTCACCAGTACCAAGGTTCTCGTACTGCGGCTTCGACTTGGAATAGTACTTGCCACCATCCAAAAGACTTGCTGGTCGAGCGACAGGAGTGATGGCTCCCTGGAATTTCTCTGGACCGTTCGCATTAGGAGCGTACTTGTTGCCCTGACCCCAAGCTTGGATGGTCAGTGTTCCACCTGGGAGTACGGTGGCTCCGTTACCTACAACAGCGTTGGGTACGTTGTTGAGCCTAATGTTCTCGAGTATCAGCTGGCCAGCACCGATAGGCTGACTATCCCTTCGCCACGCCATGTCGACAAACCTCGGGCAGTTGGTGATCTCAGAGTCAATGATGACAACAGAGCCAACCTCGAGTTTGTTGGCGGCAGCGCCATTGCTCATGGAAAAGGCCGTTCCACAGTCGCTGATTGTAAGACCGGAGTACAACCAGCCCCAGTTCCAGATTTGTGAGATACCAGTGACGGCCTTGGAGATCTTCACATTGCGCATGGTGAATTGTTGGTTTCCAATGTTCATACCATACAACCCGCCTTCGATATCAAGGTCAGCCATGTGGCCACCAGATCCGTTCTCAACAAAGATACCGGCATGCACCGAGTTTGACGCCTGGGTCATGCGGATCTTGACATTCTGAATAGTCGTAGCTTGCGAGGCAGGCCAGTGGATACCCTGAAAGCCATTGGTTGGGGCAACAGCGGTGCCATCAATGACCAGATTACGAATCTGTCGCAGGAAGATGTTGGTTGATGTCCAGCCAGGGTTGCCGTTGCTGCCATAAGGACTAGCGTCGATGAGGGCAAGAGCCTGAAGAGTGGGAGCAGCCTTCAGAACGGGGAGAGCTCGGGGGTTGCCGATAAGCTGTGTCATGTAATAGAAGATGATGGGCTTGCTAATGAGGTAGGTTCCAGAAGGGATGTAGACCACGGCTGGGGAATCCGTGGCCGAGTCACACACGCCGGGACCGCAACGGTTCCCGTCGGAAATAGCACGGTTGATTGCATCGGAATCATCGGTAACACCGTCACCTACAAGAGTGTCAGTGGCATATTGGAACACGAAGAGCCAAGTAGCTCACCCCTTGCGCCGTATTCTTTGATATTGCGGAAGACCTTGTAAGCGCTGTTACCATTGAAAGGAGCTCGTCCGTTGCCGGAGAGGTCATTCAACCAGTACCCATCTGCGATGGCTGCGATGGCTGCGAGACTGCTTATGTTTGATGCAGGCTCAGTATCGATTGATACTTGTCGGCCAAAGCGGGCTACCTAATGTCAGCCTGGAGTTGTGAAGGGGAAGACCTTTGCTTACATATAGCAGCGCCCTGAATACCGACTGCACTGAGGCAGGCGATCAAGGAGGGTAAGTGCATACTGGTAAGTATGTACTAGTAGATGGTTGTATGTATAGTGGAACACAAAGAGGAGGTATAGAAAGGAATGTAGAGTGTATTGAGAAAAGAAGGTATCAGGAAGTGAGAAGATGATGTCTATTTAATATCCCCGTTTGTTTACTGCCACCCCTCTTCGCTGAATGTGATAGGAGAAGGACTGTACACCCATACAGTCTGTCAAGGATCTGCCCCTATCAAGCCTGCCGGCTGGCTAGCGAGCAGCATCCGGTGATGAGGAAGCCTCACCGACTCCCACTCAGAAGGTCATAAGGACCTACCGCATACTGACCCACTAGGCGGCTACCCCTGTTGCCGTTTGAAGGGTTACATAGCTTCTGTCGGCTCACAGTACGAGATGTCTTAGCTTGAGTAACGTAGTCTGGGGAGTGGAAGGGCGCGTACTTACACCCTTCCTCTTCAAGTCAAATCTCCGAAGAATGCTTTGTTTTGTTCAGCCATTTGGCAAGCCTGTTTCAATTCTCCATTCAGTATGATCTGCTATGACGAACACAAGTTGCAGTTTTTGTCAGAGGTTGAATGGTTATGAACAGTGAAATGCAACGCGCCTTTCAAGATACGCCTTGAGTAAGCTACAAGCAAAGAAGCTGTGAGGACACTAAGAGGACTTACAGCTAACCTCGATAGGCACTGGTCATCGGGTCGGCCCTACGCATATTAATTCTGTGAAGCGCCGTCCAGTGACAATGCAAACCCTGACTGAAGCATGTGATGAACACCAATTTTAAGATCAGAGCGAATGTCTCTACGATTGGTTCCCCGGTTATGAAGGCTAGAACCCCGGGTTTGCGCCATCTACAGTAGTTTCGACAGCGACGCCTGAATGTGGGGTAGTCCTGGATAGCAGAGCCATGCGTCGCACTGCATCAGTCTGCCCTATGATCTTGCCCTGCAGCATAAGCCTCAAGCCCGCGTGCTCCTCTTAGTTCCTTCTTCAACGTCAGAGCACTTACTTCACACCCAACGGTGCAGTAATGGGGCAAATGCAGGGAGTCTTGTGAGACTGTCGCAAGACAAGCAACCCAAAAGCCAGCCCAAGATCACTGTTTGGACCTGCCCGATCGGAACAAAGTCTGGTTGAAACGACACCAGTAGGAAATTGCAAATGACTGGCGACGTCAGGCGCATGAACGCTCACCGCGGAGCGTATAGTCTCGTTTGCGGACTCTGGCATGCCCAGGTCTGGGCATGGTAGACCTGCAGTTGAGATAGAGATTGGCCGAGCGCCGTGTTCTAGAGAGGAATTCCCTGTATGCATGTCTTGGAGATTGCAACATCGCGAGGGCCTGCTCGACTACCCCAGATATTTTGAGGCAGGCCTAGACGACGGTCATGCACAGGGTAGATCATGCGGGCCAGGGTTAGATAGATTAAAAGAATATGGTTGTGACCAGTCATGTGGCTGAAACCCAGCTTGCTCGTTCGACCGATCCGCCACTAAGAGCTGGCGGCGCGCTCAGTAGCTTCATATATCGCAAAACGGGCAGAAGTCGATGGGATTTTCACGGAGTATGCGACGTTGGTAGTTAAAAAACGTAAGCTTGTAACTTCGGACAAAATCGCTCAGCCTATGTGCGGTGGAAAAAGTTAGCAGCGCCAATTTTCAAGTACACGCCTGTCTTGTCACAGTATTGGAAGGTGGCTACGATCATAGACGTTCAAGAATCGTGATGTTCCAGAGATTCTGTATTGCAGAGAAAAGGGGGCTTCAATCCGTATCAACAAGCGCAACGTCGTCCTCCATAGGGTCGCGGCATGCAGTTGTGTTGTGCGGTGTCGTACGACAAGCTTGTCGGCATACAGCCGTATACGACAGATGGCCACGCGAGTGGTACTACCTCAAAGATGAGATGCTGTCTCCATGCACTGATTGAGTACGCGCTGCTGTGGTCGATGTACTCTTGAGGCTGGTCGGCGACCGGCATCCGAGTGAGTGTCCAATCTGACTGGCGCCTCAAGGACGTTCCGTAACACATTGCAACACTGCCACATCACTAGATTTCCGCTTGCAGAACGTGTGACGACTCATAAGTCGTCATAACTTGGTGGAAACCTTGACGAACAAGGCCTCGCCGAGGGTATATATTGTACCGTTGCCGTCTTCGATAGTCGTACGAACGTATAGTTTCCGATCGCCCGCTTCTTGTCGCTCGATCTTGGCCGTAAGAAGAAGCGCACCGGGTGTCGGCACCGGCTTCTTGTAGGTGGTGTTCAGATCTGTTCGCGTTCAGCTTGTGTTGTGGAGTTGATGCACGACATGAACACACAGGCAGTAAAGTAGTTCAAGGCAGCTGCGCGGCGACCGTTTTCTGTTATCCTTTGCACCTTCCTCTCCATATTCAGCATGATCAAAATACCGCACATCTCGTCGAGTAGTGTCGCAGCACAACCCCCATGTATGATCTGCGGGTAGCCGTTGAGTCCGTCGCCTAGCTCGACGATGGTCTTGACCTCCTTGTATGCGATATCGCCATCTTCTTCGTCGACCGGTCGGAGCGTCAGAAGGGCTCGTATCGTGCGATCTGTGCTTAGGGTTTCCGCGATAAAGGAATCTTCCCCTGTTGCCTTTGGTGTCCGGGAGGCAGTGTTGGCTGGGGTCCAATTGGGGTCATTGATCAGGGCAGCAGCCCAGGGAATTGAGGACAGGCGGGCAATGACGGCGTCTGTCATGGCGCATCGATGTTCTTTGGGGTAGGGTTTGCTTGTACCGCTCCCGCGACGTTTATCGAGGACATCATTGTGGAGCTCTGGGGTAAAGAGATACCGAGGTGCAACGGATACGGCGATGGGGATCGTCAGTGCTCAGCTCAGTAAGCCGCCGACGCGGCCTTATTCGTTCGTAACTACAACAGACGTCGATGTCTTGGACAGCAACACAGTTCGGGACCGACATTCACTTTGGTAGATGCTACTCCCAGTGACACATGCGAAGAGATTCGAGTCTGACCTGAACGGTTCCATGTGATTGCGCACCTCAATAATGCAAGACGTCATCTCTACGCGCTAAACAATGCGTCAAAGACACGCGAGCCGTCCACAAGTAGGAACATCTCGAGCTACGCCTACATGTCGATGATGTAGCTGCCGAGGTTATGGTAGGGTATAACCTCCTCTTCCCCAGGTTTTCAAATCTGCTGTCACAACATCACCAAACATACATACCTACACGGAGTAACATCAGCAACAATGGTCGACACATCGCACTCCAGATCCGTCCGCGGCACTCTGTCAAACCCAAAGACCAAAGAAGCAACCAACTCCACCAACTCGAACCCTGATCTAGGCGATGGCACAAGTCTGAAACCCCCAAATGACGACAAAAAGTCTTTCCCATCAAACGATTCCGCTCCACCAGCTGGTCAAGGCAATGACACACCGTCTGCCTCCTCCTCTTCATCTTCATCATCAGACTCTGCTCCCACAGTCTCAGACCCTTATCGCAAAGCCGGTACAAGCGCTGGCGGCGGCGACAAGAAAGCCATAGGCAACGGCGGAAACGTAGAAGGTCGAAACATGGAGGATGGGAAGCAAGGAGGTAAGAAGAGCGAGGCAACGGATGATCTCCCACACAGCAAGAAGGTACGAGGTACACTAGCAAACAACGATGGGGCAAAGGTGAATAGGACGCAGCTTGGTGACCCAGCGAGTTTGAAAGCGGAGACTAGCACGACGAACGATATGGGTAGGCAAACGGAGAGAGAGGGGCAAGACAAGAGTGGGAAGAGTAAACTGTAGATCATTATTCCAATGGAACTTAAGACTGAGATGTGTACGTAGATTCGATTAAATGAATTCGAGTTCGTCTACATCGTTACTGGGTATCTCTCTAATCTAGTCTATGTGCTCCAACCATCATCATACCTCTATTAACCTAGTTGTGACAATGCAAATGCATCCATCAGAACATCCTCAACCCTCACTGGCTAGCTTCCGTTCTCTGAGGCGCCCACCCCTTGAGCCAGCTCCTTGCCTTATCCAGGTCCCCACCCTCAGCCTCCATTGCCGCAATACACCACTCTAGACTATATCCACCCTTACCCTCGATACCCTTTTCCGCAGCAATCATCTCAGCCAACGTCCTAGACTTTTGCGTCCTCTCGTCGACGCAAAAGTGCAGCGGAGTGTCATAACCCTTCCCATCCATGCCCTGCAAGAACGGCTTCACGAGCGGTATAGCGTCTTTGGTGGGTACAGACTTGTCTTCCTGCCCCAAGTTCTTACGCCCCGTGCGACAATATTCGTTCCTGCACCAAGCCTTCCCACAGCCGGTAAGTAACTGAGAAAGGTAGCGGCGCTCGATGCGGCGACGGAGTGCTTTGCCTTCTGGATCGTGCAAAGAGACGTAGAGGGGCCCGAAACAGACACTGCACAGGCCAATCTCGTTGCCTGGACCCTGACCTTTGCGCGTTCCAGCTCGCGTGTCGCCTGCCTTGTTTGCGCCATCTTGAGTACGGCCGCAATTGACGTTCCGGCACATGCGCGGTGGTGGGCGGGATAGGCGTTCTAGATCATGGTGTCGGAGATGTGTGTCCATATCCCTAAATCGCACGATCTTATTGCAGAGGTGACATTCTGTTGTTCGGCCGCCGTCTGCTAGTTCGTGTGGGGTAAGACCGGAGAGGAGGAGTTCTGGAGATTGATCATTCGGGTCGCCTTCTTGTGGGACCTGGAGGTGGCAGAAGCGGCAGAGAATCAGCTTGCCCGGACATACTGTAGTCTTGTGGTGTGAGAGCATGGGTATCGATGGGAATTCCATATCACAAGTTGAGCACACCTGTGGCGTATGGTAGAGAGCATCGTGTTTCTGTCGGCTCAACGCAGTATTACCACTAAAGGTATCGTGCGGACAATGCCAGTGGTTTTGAAAGGCTGGCGAACGCTTCTGGAAAACTTGGCCGCAACCTTGAGGGCAGAGAATGTTGTTTCTTAAACAAAAGTTCTCGTGTAAAAAGAGTGAGCCTTTGGGTACTCGTTGCCTGCAGTTTTGACAGGTCACTTCGTCTGGTCCCGCCGTTCCATTCGTCTCCGAAACCCCTTCCATATTATCTTCTGCTTCTGTGTTGGGGTCGTAAATTGACACCTTCAAGCGGAAGGGTTTGGGTGTGTTTGAGGGTGATTCGGATGGGTATGCGTGGACTGAGATCCATACAGCTTCTGCATCGTCGAGTTCGACGTTTGTAGGGCGCAGACGTATACGTTTCGGATACTGGCTTGTTATGTCTGCAAAGACATGCTCGTCTTCCCGTGGGCGAGCTCTTTGTCGTGACGAGTATGGGCTGACGAACAGATCAATCTCATCCCCGTCGTCCACTTCGTCCAAGAGGATCTCCAATCCCTGAGATCTGTCCCATGACGACAACTCAAAGTCGACGTATTCCCCTTCGAGTACCTGTCCAGGTTGAGCATTGAATATGTCAACCTTGCCGCCAGTGGAACTGCCTTGCGACGTTCCGGGTGCGCGGTGCATCTTCGCAGCTATCCTCTTCATTGTTTCGCGTGCCTGTTCTTCGTTCAAAGCCTCGATGTCCACCTCCAGGTCCGTGTCTACTACGCAAATGCCATCCCCTTCAGGCTTGAAGCCGTCTACAAGGAAACGAAACTCCTCGCGTTTGCCATCAACCCCTCGGCCACCGTATACAACCAAGACCTCGCCATTCGTCAGAGTCGTAAAGTTGGATCTTAGATGCTCCTCGAGTAGCGATTTCCAGTCTTCTGGATCATAACCAGCTTCGAGCGGCCGCAGCTTTACAAAGGTGCCCTTGGGCAGCTGTTTGGCATGCACCGTAATCTTTGTAGGTGTAGCACCATCGGTCCCAAGCGGTGTTTCTCCATTCGACATGGCTACATCGACTCCATTCTGGCCATTTGGACTAGCATTCCTCGAAGGCTCTGCAGATTGGGCCTTGATTCCCAACGCCTCTTTCAGGAAAATGCTCAGCACGACCTCGCCCTCCTCTGCCGAGAACTCGCGTATCCCGGCGTGTACAACTCTGCCATTGTCCGGGTTTACGAGTCGAAAGGTAAGCGGGTGGGGTAGCTGCTGGAAGCGATCCTGCGTCTGTTGTCTTGCGTGGCGTTCGGCGTTGAACGTGTACGGGTTGAAGGGATCGAAAGCGGTGATATGCGGTCGGTTCTCGTCGACGTGAACAACGGGCGCGGCCGCGAGAAGTTGCTCCAGTGCTGATGGTGGAAGGAGAAGTTTGTCGCCCGGTAGCGTGCTTCGGGATACGTGCGCGACGTCGTACTGAGCGGACCACTTCAACTCTGCTGGCTCTGCTTCGGGATCCATGGTAGACGTGTCTTAGCTAGGAAGAGTTGAAGGTAGGGACTGTGGCAGGAAATGCATGGGCGATAGCAGTTGTTTTGCTCGAGGCGTGAAACGGCTGACATATGCACCTTTCGACTCGAAGCTTCGGTGAATGCCTGGCGTCATTGCGCTTCCCATCCGCGCCTCGGCCCGTTAGGCTTATCGATAGCACTCGCGCCTCGCGTAGTAACGCGCGGAGGTACCGCTATCGTTGGACGGGGAAAACTTCCCATTCTCACCAACCCTAGTCTCTATCTATGTCCGGCCTGAGATGTTCGGCGTCCGGTGAGCAACCTCTCCCCCGGCGCATTGGCGGGAGGCGATCACTAGCCTTCCTTGGACACTCCGATTGGCCACCACGAAAGGGCAACCGCAACATGCGACCTACAATGCGTATGCAAAGCTGAAGAATCAAAGTTTGCAAGTCTCTTGTCTTTCCAGCAAGGAAGCCGTGGCTCTGCCCGGGCAACTATCCTGCGGAGCTGTGGCACCACGTATACTAAGACTCTTGTTGAGTTTCGATATGTCGATTCATGCTCGTAACCGGCCAGCGTGGGGCAAATACGCAAATACCCCGGTGGCTTCGAGTGTCGCGTCGCATGTCTGACATCTCGCAGCGACTGTTTTAGCCTGTTTCCACAGCCCACATCCAAGACGTCCGGCGCGGCCTTGGCTGCAAGACGTGTTCCAATCTGTGCTTCATCTCGGCCTGATCTCGCAGGAAGCTTTTGAGTTGCGTACTACACCGGCCTTGGCAGGGTCTCCAATTGCGATCGCCGCAGGGAGTGAAGCCACCGGCGGCATCCCACGCCTACGCAAACCCCATCTTCTGCAGCGTCTCAACCTCGATTAGTCTTTCCTTTTGCTCATCCAACACACACCTGCAGTGTCAGATCAGTGGCACGTGTCTGTCTGGGCTGCCGTCGTGCTTTGTGATAAAGAATCGGTGAGTACCCATCTAACCCTCTGGCCAAACTTCTCTGGTTGCATTCCCCAAACACTCGCCATGGGCCCTTCTACCTTCAGTGACGACCTCCCTACCTCCTTGGCCGACTTGCTCTCCAACACCTTGATCCTGCGCCAAACTGCTCCCTACCTGCCAATATCTGCCCTTCGTAACCTGTCGCGAACCTGCAAGTCTCTACATCATGCCGTCTTCCAGTCGCCAGAAGCCTTCCGCTACCTGGACCTCTCCCCCGTAAAGTCTGCTATCGTGCCTTTCGATGGACCTCTTGATGTCGGTGGTGTCAATTTTCGCGCTGAGCGAATGGATGAAGCGCTCACGGAAGACGACTTCTACAGCGGTCGTCTACGTCATATCTTCAACAGACTAGAGAAGCTCCACGTCCTGCGTAACGTGCATACACTCGTGCTAGACGGACTCAGCGTGACAGCAGAGTTGGTCAAAGAACTGCTTACCGAAGAACGGTTCAACGTTCGTATACTCTCTATTCGCGAGACTAAGCACATGAACGAGCGAAAGCTTCAGCAATACCTCCGATACGCGGTTCGACCATCAAGGCCCGCGG
Organism: Alternaria dauci; assembly: GCF_042100115.1. Taxonomy (NCBI): domain Eukaryota; kingdom Fungi; phylum Ascomycota; class Dothideomycetes; order Pleosporales; family Pleosporaceae; genus Alternaria; species Alternaria dauci. The sequence continues at coordinate 3,717,265 of NC_091272.1, forward strand.
GCACACCTCGAGTCAAAGGCATCTACATCTTTGGACCCCGCGACCGAACACCGCGTCCTGCATCGCCCGCGACGAGAAAACTGTCCGCAGACATTCCTAGAGGTGTAACGACTTCACAAGGAGCACAAATCGGGGCACAATGGAACGAGAAATCGCAACAGGCCTTGGACGCTATGCTAGCGCGGACTGAGGACAAATGGTATCAGTCTTCCGGAAAAGTCATATCAAAGCGGCCGTCGCCGGAATGGGCAGAAATACTCCAAGCGTGCGAAGGCATCATCGCTTTCGATGCTGTTCTGTGCAGAGGACCGCGACACGACCCGAGCAAAGCATTCGTTAGGGAGGCAACTGCAAGTGGAGCGACTCATCCGTCCTCGTTCCTGCGGCCTACAATTGCCACAGTTGCACTCGGCCCATCGGGCTGCGAGACCTGTCACTCGTCTCCAGAAGGACCAGCGATTTTCGGCGACTCAAGTCCATCCCACCATCCGTTACTCAGTCCAGTACCGCTGCATGGCTCTTCCGTGCGTGCTGCTCAGATACCGCATACTCGCGACGGTTCTGCGCCACCGCCTCTGATAGTGCGATGCGAGGACTGCCTCAAGGGACGCTGGTGCGAAAGATGTCACAAGTGGTGGGACGAGGATTGCTACACTGGATCCGTTACCGCCCAACGTACGGAACTACAGCAAACTGAGCTTACCGAGAGCTTGAAATCCGACGGGACCAGTCAACTGCTCCCAAAGCAAACGATCAAGGTACATATGGGCCTCTGCGTGGAACACTGCCTCCGTGAAGAAATGATGGCCGGAGCCGGTAGCGACGGGATGTGGGGATGATGGTCCTACCTTGGCGCGCGAGAAGCGATGCTACCTTGAGGCCGTTACGATGTAGTTGGATTCCGGAAACCAGTCTTACCCAGACTGGCCGTGGAGCCTGGCTATTGGATAATTGCACCTGGAACTGTCACTTGCGCGCCAAGGTAAGTGCTCGATCTTTAATCAAGAAACAGGCTAACGTGAATCGATACAGATTGTCGGTGTTAGACGTGATTGTTTTGGCTGTGGCCACACGTGTATAAGCTGTAAGGAGCTTTTCATTCGGACTTGCAAGAAATGTAACAACGAGTATTGTCGTGAAGACAACGACGCGTCTTCCGACACCATGGTCAGTGCAACACAGCGAGATAATGTATGGACGGCTACTGATGCATACACAGTGTGACTGGTGCAACTATACCTCAAGGCGAACCAGGGAGATGTACTGAACTTGGCTTTCATGGCTTGGGAAGAGCCTAGATACCTTTTGTGGCGACGGAAGCGAGACTGCTTGCGAATACGACGACCGTCAGTTTCCTGATGCATGAATGACGACTCTCCTCTTAGTATTAGTGTTAGATAGATACCCCCCTCAAACACATGAATAATTGTTTCTGAACGAACATGGCCAAGTTTTACGAACAAATGCCCGTCATGTTGTATGTTTGCGCTTCAGATACACGCAGAAGTGCCATAGGGCTTCGTCGCCTTCATGGTGCTGCCAAGCCCCGGCGGCTTGTGAATGGCCAACGCCGATGCACACGATGACATGTGGCTGCCACTTTGAGCCATAACATTGAAAACAAACTATCTTTCTCTCAACTTCAGCGAGCGAGTCTTCAATTCCGCAAACTAAAAGACCACATTTCCCGCCATCTGTCCTTTCCGCCCAAGAGTCCCCGGTGAGGTCGTCCTCCGCTCCACGTACCCTTTCGATCCAAACCCACCTCCGCTAGACCTCCGCCAGGCTCCAGCAGTGCGAATCCCTCGCGGCCAGATCGCTACATCTCGAAACTTACCTCTAATCACGATACTCCACGCATCGCAGCTGAACAATGGCGCAATACGGATACGGACAGAACGCTCAATACGGCGCAGGAAACGCGCAAAACCTCCAATTCTACCCATCTTCATTCTCCAACCAGCCAGTATCTGGACATTCCACACCATTCCAGGCAAACTATGGCGCACCGGCGAGTCAAGCATACCCCACACAGTATGGCACGGGATTCGCTGCACCGGGTGTGAGTGGGCAGATGGGTATGGGCGCTTCAGGGCTGCGGACTGGATGGCTGGCAGCTTTTGGTACTGAAGGGTATGTCGCGAGGACGTGTTTGTGTAGCAATCGCTGACTTGTAACAGATATGACGGGGAGCCGCCGCTACGTACGCAACACCGAGTCCACGATCGCATTCGACGAGCTGACATTGTGTAGTGGAAGAGTTGGGAGTGAATTTCGGACACATACAAATGAAGGTTGGTTCTGGATTATGGTTGTGTGCGATTCACAGCTGACCATCAATAAGACATTGGCCGTTCTGAACCCATTTGGTCGCATCGACCAGCACATCATGGACGACAGCGACGTAGCAGGTCCTATACTTTTCTTTCTGATTTTCGGCACATCATTACTGGTATGAAGGATAATAGCAACCGAGGAAAACTAGAGCTGACAGGAGCAGTTGTCCGGCAAGCTTCATTTTGGTTACATCTACGGTGAGCCAAGCAACCGTTTGAAGAAAATAACGGCTGACTGAAACAGGCCTGGCGTTCGTCGGCACAATCCTACTCCACCAGATCCTCTCGCTCATGTCTCCACCTGTCAACGCGGTTGAGGCAACCCCCGGAGACCACGGTCACCCGCATGGCTCACACCTTGGCTCCTCGTTGACGTTCCCACGATCAGCCTCTGTGCTTGGATACTGTCTGCTTCCTCTCGTACTCGTGTCGATGTTTGGAATCATTGTTCCGCTTGACGGGCTGTTTGGATATCTTCTGACTGGCTTGGCCATCACATGGTGTTCTTACAGCTCCAGTTCAATGTTTACCGTTGTTGGTAAGTTGGGACTTCTGACAGGGTCGTTATAGAGACTGACATACTTCACAGGGCGCATGACTTCGATGCGAGGCTTGGTAGCATATCCCATGGTTCTGTTCTATGGTAGTTTTGGTATCATGGCCATCTTCAGCTCTCGGGGGACTGGCCAGTTGGCAGCGAAGGCGGCGGGATCCTAGAGAACGGCCGTGGAAGGGCGACGCAAGAGACTTTTGGACTGGAATATGAAAAAAAGGCTTGCATGTATACGTACAAAATTATGAACATACCTGAAAACATATCCAAATATTGCTTCCAAATCATCCATCACTGCATTGAAAGGTCTGGCCAATCGGAGTGTGGCTGACCTGCTTAGAGCGATGACGACGAGGACCCTGCACGAAATTGTTTCTCCCGATAAACTCCGCCACCCGTTCCATCTTCTTCAGCCCTATATACCCTTGCTTGCCTCTTGTTTTCGCAGCCGTAATTCTTCTTCTACACGATTATCCATTATGGGTTGGTTCTGGGCAGACACCGCACCCGCCGCACCTGCGGCACGTGTTGCGCCGCACCCTATGCCTCGAGGCAGCATGGAGCCTCCAGTATGTCTTGTGTCACTCCACATGCGCATGCGCTTCTAACAACATCGCAGCCAGAATGTCCAATGCACAAAAAACCCACAGCGCCCGTAGTTGCCGAAAAGAAGACGCCGCAAGGCGCCTGCCCCTACGTTCCGCCTGAGAATGCCTCTACCAGCGCATCAGAGCCACCGCCAAAGACCGGCTTGCTCGCCCGCCTCAACCCTCTCAACAACATGTTCTCCGAACTCTCAAACGAGCGAGCAGAGAAACAGTCCGTCAACCTCCCTCTCGAGCGCGAAACGTCCACGATACCCAAAGGCGACGGGTCGCTCTGGGAGTACCCCTCACCCCAGCAAATGTACAACGCCATGCTACGCAAAGGCTACACCGACACGGACATCACAGCCGTCGAGTCCATGGTCGGCGTACACAACTTCCTCAACGAGGGCGCCTGGGCCGAGATCATGGGCTGGGAGCGACGCTTCTCTCGCGGCCTAGTAGAAGGTTACGAGATTTGCAAAAAGGGCGAAGACGTCGCAAACTTTATGCTCGGCACCCACGAAGACCCCTTTGACACGACAACCTGGGATCAAAAGGATATTCCGCCCCCGAAACTCCTTCGTTTTACTGGTCGCCCGACCGAACCGACGCCGAAATCGCAAATACTGCAGTGGCTCGGTTATGTCATGCCGGAGAAGTTTGGCACGGCGCCGCCGTTCGATCGCCACGACTGGTTCGTCGAACGCTGTAATGAGAAGGGGTGCAAGGAGATTAGATACGTGATTGATTACTACGAGGGTGAGCCCGAACCTACGGGCGAACCTGTCTTCTTCCTCGACGTTAGGCCGGCGGTCGATGGCCCAACGAGTGCGGCGGAGAGGTTGATCAGAACCGGCACGGATGTCTGGTGGAGGGCGTCTGGGGGTGTGGCGAGGGAACTGAAGAAGTTGGAGGAAGCAAAGAAGAAGAAGGATGAGGAGTGGGCTGCTAAGAGCAGGCAGTACAACTAGGATGACGGTATTGATATGTGTATATGAGGCATTGGGCGGCGTTTGTTGGTTTGGTGTTTCTGTATAATTGGTTTGTACGACACATGGGCTTTACTGATGATCTGGATTGGTGGGGGGCCCGCTTTCGTGGTTCTGTCGTTACACCGGTACGTTTCTCTACTCTGGCTTTTGTAGCTGTAGTTTTTCTTTACAACATCTATTTCATCCGCAAACAACACACGAAATCTTGCTACCTATGCACCCCGATAAACGTCCTCTCACCCCGATACATATGGATGCTCCGACTGAAATGATCCTCATCTTCTTCCTCCTCTTTGATCCAGACGCCATCCACAAGTTTCGCCCTAACCATCTTCTCCTCGCCCTCCTCCCCTTCTCCAGGCAACTTCCCCCCATCCCTCGTCTTGCCCTCGGCCATCCTGACCCCAACCGCCTCAACCACCGTATCGAAACCTTGTTCCACGTCCTCTTCACCCCATGGCAGCGCCTCAACATCAATCTGCTTCTCCTTGCCCAGCAGACACATGACAATGACCATGGCACCTGCTTTGGACATGACCTGATTATGCTGTTTACACGCATCGTCATTACAGCACTCATTGCATCCTTCCAGACAATGACAAGACGTGAGCCGTTGGCACGCTTGATTAAGCAAGGTATCAATAAACTCGAATGCTTTTGTGCTAATGCCAGCGCCACTCGCCCCACCTTTTGCATCGTAAAAAGTCAACCGAGCAGGCCGCTTTCTCGTTGATTCCTTTTGCAAAAACTCCTTTTCGGGGACTTTGCATTCCGTGCGCACGTCTCCTGGCATGCTGATGACAAAGTTGGGCATGAGGGACAAGACGGCGTGTTCGGCGGCGTGGATTCCTGCTGCGATGTTTAGGCGTCGGGACTTTAATATGTCCATTGCGGATTTTGGCACGTCAAGCCACATGCCCTTGCTGAACAGAATGATGGGCGGGTTGTCGACCTGGACGGCATCGAGAATACGGCGCTTCTTGTCGATCTTGAAGAAGCCGTAGACGACTTGCTGAATCTTGATGGGGCCGTAGAAAGCTTTGCATCGGGAGCCGGGGATGCGGCGGATGGCTTCTGTTTCAACGGGGTCGATGTCTGTGTAATCACGTTGCTGCGTTGTCCAGTCTACCTTCACGTATTCGACCTTTGCAAGCATGCGCTCTTGCGAGAATTCTTTAACGAGATAGGTATTTCCTTGGTGCAGGAATATGCCGCCGTCATAGAGGGTGAAGAAGGCACGACTGGCTTCCAATTCTTCCAGCACCGTATTCCTGCCGTTTGTGATGTCGATAATGGCGAAATGATCCTCTTCGGTGTCGCGTATTGCAACTGTACGCGATGGCTGAGGGAGAAAACGGGAATTCACGTGATAGAATCCCTCCTTGTCACACCGCATGCGCTCTTTGGCGATTTTGGGGAGGAGAGGGCCAAAGTAGGTAGTGTCAACTTCGACATTAATAGGCATCTCGTACGCAGCGCACTGCACGTGACCTTCCAGAACAAGCATGTTCGACAGGTCAACTTGAAGCGCGCAGTTGGGCTTAGTGAAGATCTCATCTGGGTTCGACATGTAGTACTGGTCAGTGGGGAAGCAGTCGCCAACCAGAACAGACAGCGAATCTCTGTTTCTCCTACCAGCACGGCCACTCTGTTGACGGAGGTTGGCGATGGTGTAGGGAAAGCCGACTGTAATGACAGCATCTAGGGAGCCGATATCGACGCCAAGTTCTAGAGCACTGGTGGCTACGATACCACAGAGCTTGCCGTCAAACATTTCTCGCTCAATTTCTCGTCTGTCCTGCGGCGTGTAGCCACCTCGATACGACATGACCCGAGCGATGACCTCCGGTCGCTCCAGGTTGGTCAGCTCAGTCTTGATAGCAGCAATCAGCGCTTCACACTGCTTACGCACACGGCAGAATGCAATAGCTCTTATGCCTCTCAGCATCAACTGACAGAACAGCTTTGCTGTCTCAGCCATGCAATCACCGCGCCCAGAAGTAGGGTCGCCAGGATCCTTGAACGGCGTGTTCCAACACAAGAACTCTTTCCGTCCGGATGCGGAGCCGTCAAAGTCTGTCAACTTGACTTCGTCAACACCAAAGATGGTCCTCATATGCTCTTCAGGGTTTGCGACTGTTGCTGAGCAGGAGATGAACTTGACGTGACGGTTTCCAACAGCAGCGCAAATCCTTCGTAGACGGCGCATGATGAACGCCATATGTGCCCCGAACAGTCCGTTGTAAACGTGTAACTCATCCACCACGACAAATCGCAGGTTCTGAAGGTATGTGCGCCAGGCGTCTTCTTGCGGCAAGATCGTAATGTGCAGCATATCAGGATTTGTGAAGATAATCCGTGCTTCGTCCCGAATGTAATTGCGGTCGCTCATAGGCGTGTCTCCATCAAACGTCTCGACTAGAACTTCTTCGAAGCCCGGCATGAATCGCAAAAGATCCTTCATACTCTTTCTCTGATCCTGCGCTAATGCTTTTGTTGGAAAGATGTACATTGCTCTCGTATTTGGTTCCTGTTCCAGTTGGTGCAGAACAGGTATCTGGTAGATGAGTGATTTCCCAGAGCTAGTCGAAGTCGACACTATCACGTTGTGCCCGTCGTAGAGATTATTTATCGCCTCCGCTTGGTGGGCATAAAGCTGGGTGATGTTCTTCGTGTTATACAGCGCGTTGACGAGATTCTGTGACATGGCAAAATTTAAGTCGCCATAAACAGGTTCTTGCGGATCAAAGACACGGTGGCCATCCGGCACAATTTGGCCAGTATACCACTCAAGTGTTTTGATCTCGTTCAGGATATCGGGGATAGACTTTCGCTCAGCCGGTATGGAGGCTGGTAGCAGCGATCGATCTGGGCCGGGTGTGGAATGTCGACTCTCTGTCGGCATAGGAACGAAAGCTTCCGAAACTTTCTTGATCTTCTCTACCGCATCGACGCCTTCCTCAGCGCACTGATTCAGGAACGCGTTGACTGCCGATGTGAACTTGAGATTCCTCTTCTCAATCAAATTCATCATCTGCTTCTGGCTGTACACGGGCATCTTGAGATCCTCATTCCTCAGCTTTGTCGTGGCCTTTGTAGGCTCCCCCGTTTTCTTGTGTTGCACCTGGCGCTTCAGGTCGCCATCGATAAACTCAAATAGCAGCACCTCTTTGTGCTCGCCCTTGTCCGGTTCCGGCTCAAGTATCGCAAAGTCGGTCGTCCGTCTCCCATGCAGGTTGTCTTCTGCGCCCATGACATTAATCAGGAGCATTGCCTCGTCGACGTAGGCAAAGTTGATGGCTTTCGGAACCAACGCCGTAATCTGCGCCACATCCTCAACGACTAGCTCTCGCTGTATGTTGGCTTCAACTGTGCTTCTAAGGTTTTCGAGTGTAGTCGCGAGGTGTTTGCGTGTGCAAAGAAACGTGTAAACAAGATTCATGGCGCGATGCACCTGAGCCAGCTTTGTGAAGTGCTCCGGCCATGGTATCGACGTTTCGACGAACGTGGACGAGTTGTTGCGCGCGAGAGATGGTCTGCCAGCACCGCTCTTCTTCGGCGCGCGTCGTGGCTTCTTTCCTCCATCGTGTGTCTTTGTGGGTACGCTCGTAGTATTCGTCGTCTCGATGGGGTCAGGCTGATTGGGGTCGGCCAGCGAGCCGCCCGGTCCAACGATTGTGTGAGCCTCATTCGGGCCATCGCCCTCTGGAGCTGATGCTATTGGGTGTATTTCCTCGTCATCGCGGGTCTTCCGTTTTCGCTTTCGCACAGTCTGGTCCGAGAGGGTGGCGGCCTTCATTCGAGGCATCCTGGAGGCATTGTTGTGGGTTCTGGACGCAGCGTCGTTGGTAGGGAACTTTGTTTTCGGAATCAATGACGCAATGGCGTGAGGAAAGAGCAGTCTCGCACCAGGTCGAGATTTGGGTTCAGCTGTTCATTTACGCGTCAGAGTCTATATAGACACGTTCTTGACTGTGCGTTTCCCTACGCAAGTGTCCTTTGCGCCTGCTTACATAAAGGCGCGGCTCTCGCGTTGCAAGACTGCGCGTTGTCACGCTCTCACGTGCAGGGTAGTTCCGCCCCACCCTTATTTGAGGTCAAGTTCACCACAATGCGCAGCAATCAATTCAAGGTTATATAAGCACGTGTTTCGCCGAGAGTGTAGAAAGAGTCCATGATGCATTAGCACACCTTCCCCAGGGTATATGGCAATGAACTCAGCATCCCGCCCATGTTCCACCACCCAAGTAACCACTTGTGAATATACATGAAGGTATCGAACATGAAGCACTCCTCGCTAGAATGCATGATATCAGAAAAGACAGACCTGTACATAAAATCAAGAAACAATAAGCCATTATATCGTGAATGAAAGATGGCATCGCACGCCAGGAAAGTTACACCGTCTCGTCGAAACGTGTGGCGCTCGGGTATAAGAAACAGACGATCCCTTTGCATCTGCTATGCTCATAGGCCACCTGCGCCAGGAAGTAACATCTCGATGCACTTGGTCAGAAGATTGCTTGCCTCATGCAGCAACTCCCACCTCGTCTTTCTGAACATGTCTCTCATAATGATCAACAGTCCCAAGCAAGCATTGCGGTTCGATGTCTTGCTCAAGTCCTCTGGCGATCTGACACCGCCAACACGGTTGAGGTAGAGTACCATATCCCTGACTTTGTCGTCATAGCTTGGAAGTTGGTACGGCTCCTTGACTGGGCCATCAAGCGCGAACCCATACGACCAGACAATTAATGTGGCAAAGTAGAGCACCCATGGCCGATTGAGAAGGTAATCGTCGCGTGCCGAATAGGAGAAACCAGCACTAGATGGGGTGTTGGGATTCAAGCTGTGGTCCCCTGCGACCATGACGTTGGAAAGGAACCGGAGCGCGTAGAAAGTGGCGTCTCGGGCTCGGGCAGTGGGGGCCCACATCTCCTTCATGCGGCGCTGCGCGCCGTTGTAGTCCTGCGGGGTTATCGACCTCCCCAGTAATCTAGGAGCGCCTGCATAGATCTGGCAATCGACGATATCGACGTGCATTGCCATATGCGCCAAGTGATGGAGGACGGTCCGAGATTCGAAGACATTGTCGTCATCAATACCATGCGAGTATCCATAGGAGCTCGAAGCAGGGCGGTCCTCGGGCCGGTTCAGTGAGCTGTCAAAATCCTGCTTCCAAAAGTCAAAAGCACGGGTTAGGGATCCTCGCCACTTGTCGCGTCCGCCCAGTGCTGTCGTTACACCAAGTGAGCTGACTTGCAGATCCCGCTGGTTCATGTGCCACGAAACGCTCAGCAAACCTGCCATGAGTATCGTGCGCCCAAAGGAATTGGTCCGCACTGTCTGTCCGTTCAATGTCTTCTTAAGACCGTCAAGGAAGGACATTGGTTTGATGCCGTTAGAAGTCAGGGATTGTTCGACCCGACCCACTTCGGAACTACTCGTTGCAGACCAGAGGGCTTCGTCGCATGGCAGCGGAAGACGCATCTCGTGAGCAACCATGACAGCGCTGTGGCCAAACATGGTAGCGTGGATGCTGTCCATGACAAAGGCCGCGAATGCTGCCCTCCTAGTAGCCTCATTCGTAATCCAATGGTTCCACCATTCGTCGGGTGTGTTTGCTCCGCCAATACCATTGCTCTTTCCGTCTTTGACGCTAGGAGGCGAGTCCATGGCTGAGCGTCCGATCAACGAGCTGCCCCGCCTCATAAGCGTTAGTGTTGTGGCATGATGGATGTGCGCTCGTTCATGCAATGGGCGTGTAGAGTACATCTTCTCAAAGACTTCGAGAAGGAGCAGACCCTGGAAGATCCATAATTTGGCTGGTGGGCGGAAGTCAGCGTCCATGAAAAGTTCCCAACGCAAGTGCCACGCCAGAAAATTGGCCAGCTGAGCGCAAGCCTGTGTCGTCTCTTGGCCGTAGTTCTTCTCCAAACAAGAGGCTCCGAGGCACATGATGGCGAGCAATAGGAGCTCAGGACAAGTGCTTGCGTTAAAGGTTGGCTTGTGGAGGATTGGCAGCTGCGGGTGGAAGTGGACCCAGTACGAGCTGATGTATGTCTGCATCATGTGCAAACTCAACACATGGCGGCTGTCGTCTTTATCGCCCTCCATGATATCCTCCTTCTGCTTCTTGACAGGTGCATGGTCTGTTTCGTTGAAGCGCAGGTGGATGAGGTCAAGAAGGTCTTTCCGCTTGTCTTCGGACAGGGCAGATTCTGGAAGCGTGGTGTCTAGTATACTGTGAACAGCCATTGGATGTGCAGGTGGTGCAGGGTTATTCAGGTAGCCGGCGACTGAGGGGTCATAGTTAAAATACGGTGCTTGAAGTCCAATTTGGGATGACGCACCAGCTACGGGGTTGATTCCGCCCGGGTAATCCATGGGCGAGGCGCCTCCTGGGTTGAACTGGTTGTCATTGAAGAGCCAGGCAGCGAAGTCGTCGGCCATGGCGAATGGCGAGCGACTGTATCCAGCGCCGCCAAACATTGGTATGGCATAGGCAGAGTTCTGCTCCATTATGGCGTCGGAGACGTTCTGCATTCTGTTGTCTATCTGGCCTGTGGACTCGACACCGTTCATAGGCGTCTGCCCAGAAGTGCCATTGTAAAACTGGTTCTCTTGTTCTCGGGAGACTGGGGTGCCGGCTGGCTGAGGATACTCTGGTGGGGGTAAGGAGGAGAAGGGAGGGAAGTTTTGTTGTGATTGATACGCACTTGCGCTGTTTTGATAGCCGGTCGAGGAGGCGGAGGGAGTATACTGGGATGGGGTAACGGCAGAGTTGTAGGGCGAGCTCGAGCCATATGAGGTGATGTTGGAAGTCTGCGCGCGCAGATCGGGCCGGGTGAAGTTCCCATTACCCACATGTGGGGAGTTGTGGAGAGAGGTGCGACGTCCACTATAGTTGCCCAAAGCGGCCGGACGTGGTGGGGGTGCAAAGTTTCCGGTGGCCTGGGGCTGCATGTCGTAAGGCTTAGCCTCTGAGCCACTGCGGTAGGTGTCGTCGCTCCCCGTCCTCTGTAGCGAGTCCTGTCTGCTGAGGGTGGTGGTGGAGCCAGGAGAGTGGAAGGTTGGCGGCGACATTTGGCTGCCAGGGCCAGCGTTGGAGGCTGCAGAGGGCGGAGAGTGCATGCCGTGCGAGCCCTGGGTCTTGATGGCGTGTGGTTTTGCAGGCGGCGCATTCTTGCCACCGAGTGCAGCTGTTACAATGGGGTTCAGGTTGTGCATGTTGAACGTGTCCTTGCGCAGCAGCTGCGAGCCTCGCGCCGTGTGTCTCTCCTTGTGGCGCGCGCATAGGTCTTGCCGGACAAAGGATCGGTGGCAATCGGGAAAGTCGCAGTGGTAGATTTGCTTGGGGTTGTCTATGCAATGTTAGCCCCGGTGGACGAGCTCTGGCGAGGCATGGTGGAGGTGCTGCCACTCACGGTTCAACTGGTGGCGGTACAGATGCTCTGCGCGCGAGTAGCTCTTCCCACAGCCCTCGTGCGGGCACTCGAACTTCTTGTCGAGGCCCTTTCTGCTGCGCCTGCGCTTCCTCGAGGAGCCATGGCCGTCGCCCTCGGCGTCGCCCGTGTCGCCGTCGTCGTCTCTGTCGCGTCGACGGCCACGGGTGTCGCCGCTGTCGGGCGATGCGGGGGTCGGAGGCTCGTTCGCAGCGCCAGCAGTCGTGTCCATCTTGTCTCGAAACTGCGTCTGGATCTTGCCTAAATCCGACGCGTGCGCAGCATGCAGAGACAGGACTTGCGCCGTCATTGCCAGTGGGAGACGGGGTGCAGGTGTCGTGTGTCGCGACTTGTGTCCCAGCGCGCGTCTCTGGGGCAGAAAGTCGGGGTTGCGTAGATGGTGTAGATATTAGTCAAGAGGCGCTCGGCGATGGGCGTGCATGCTGCTTTGGGACCGACACGGCAGGCGAGAGACGGTGCTGGGGCGGGCACACCAAAAGGGACGGGCGTGGGTTGCCCAGATGCAAATCGGCGTGATCCCAGGCGATGACTTGCAGCTTGACGTCGGAGAGTCTCTGAGCCTCGAGAGTGGAGGCGCGTGTGTGTCGTGTGGTGTAGTGTGGTGGAGAGAACCCTGGCCTGGGGACGTGGGGAAGAACGACTGTCGTGGGAGCAGGCAGGCAAGCAAGCAAGACGGGCGCGGGCACCCTGGGCAGCTAGCTGGTCGCAGTGCAAATGCAATGGAGCAGGAGAGTGGTCAAGGCCCGGAGCCGACCTGGGACTTGTGACTTGTGACGACAAACCACGAGCGATCGGGACTTGTAGTCGTGAGCCGAGAGACGCTTACGCTGCTGGCCTGCGCCTGATGTCCGCAGTAGCCGCGATAAGAACTAACATGCCGTGGCAGTGGATAATGTCGTCTGCACTGCGCTCCAGCCTTTCCTGGCAGAAGCAGCGGCAGCGGCAGTGAGGGGTAGACAGCCCTGGGCCAACCCTGGAATCTTCCGACGGGACCAAGGCTCAGCCGTCAGCAATCAACTTTGATTCCACGGCGGCTGTGATATGATGCTCGTTTCGCCTGAGCCCCCAGGGCACAGAGTGTGGAGAAGCCGCAGCTCTCGGTCGCGTGGGGTGGGCGACCGCCGGCGTGGGGGCTGCTCAAGCACATTTAGCTGGCCTGACCTTCTCCATGGCCGTCACCACTTCTCGTAAACCGCCCCTCTCTTTGGCTGGACTATCAAACCGTCGATATCAACATGTCTGTCTCCCTGTTCATGCACCCTGTGCACGGAGCAGCCCGGGATTCTGCACCAGAGCGCTTTCGACACCTTCTGATTCCAGACCCTGTCTGCAAAAAAGTCATCCTGCCGACTTCTGATACTGCTCTGTTCCTTCGTATCCGTAGACCCTGAGTCGCGCTCCCTGCTCACTCAGCCATCACTCAGCCCAACCACTCCTACAACATGGCCCAACCATCAACTAATTTCCACACCTCATCGCACGCGCGCCACACGCGTCCCATTCGCCAGCATTTACCCAAGTGCTAGCGTCTACTCGGCCCGTCGGCCTCCAATTGATACTTGCATGCTGGACGCCCTACCCCAGGATCTTCTTGCCGCGCAGCGCGACCAGAGACGCATCTACGGACGGGACCCGCCAATGAGGAGCGGGCCGGGAGTCATCCTTTGCTTTTGCGGCAATCAGAGCTCGGCGAGCTGCTCGCATCGCACGCCTGCCCGCATTTGATGTTTGTCCATTTATACATGACTCTGCCTGCGTGCGATCAAGACAGCAAATCGTTGATTTGAGTCTCATCAGCCCTACCCCGTCTGTAGAGACGTTGCACGGTAGTTCATGCTGTACAACACGACACCAGGGAGGACATGAGGGCTGCCTCATGCGACAGCCGCCCCCGACCACTGCCTGGACCAATCAAGATTCTGCACAGACACATTTTACCTCTCTTGGCACTGAGATGCCAGCTACCGCGGAGAATATACAGTATCGCATTGCTTTTGGTCTTCCTCCACGTTTCAAGGCAACAGCATCTTTCCACTATTGATGAGTACTAGCATTGGCCCTGTCTATACAAGTCTCATGCGCACAGATAACGCCCCCCGCGGAGACTATACTGACGCCGCTCGTTGAGCTGCTGTCCTGGTTGGTCTTCAAGGTATAGCCTGGGAGAACCATTGCGCATCTCTTAGTCACCAACGCACCGCCAGCCGCCATTACGCGTCGTGTAGTCGCAACTATCATACGAACTATCCAATTGCGATATTCTGCAAATATTGCACTAATCACGATGGCGAGCACCTTGGAGATCCCTCTTTCCGCACGACGATACAGTTCAGCGGAAATAAACTTTTTCGTCCATGTCATACCGTGTGAAATTACTATATGTAGACTGACGTCAAAATCTCCATCAATCATCTGCCTTGTCGTGTCATTATCCCGCCATCTCCTCCTACACTAAAAATACAGTAGCCTGCCCTCTCGTCAATCAAGATTCAAGATGGGCTAATCCTCAGCCTTCGCTTCATCCCCTTCAGGTGGGTTAGCAGCAGAGTCAGGCTTCTTCACCTGCTCCGAATCTTCACTACCAGGCTTGCTCTCATCCTTGTCGGCTTCAGCATCATCCCGCGGTGATTCCTTTTCGGCATCTTGAGCGTCAGAACTGCTGACCTCGGCCGTCTCGGTAGATGCCGAGTCTGCCGCGATATCTGCATCTTGTTTTCCTTCTTCTTCAGGCGAAGTCCCTGCTAATGTCTCCTCGCTTACACCTTGCTTTGCTATTTCATCCGTGGCGTCCTTGGCTTCTGATGAAATTGTTTCTGAAGCTGTCTCAGCCTCAGCCTCATCCTCTTCATCCTCTTCATCCTCTTCCTCTTCGTCATCTTCTTCGTTGTCTTCGATGGCTGTGATATCTCCATCGCCGTCGCCGTCTTCGTCTTCGTCTTCTGCTTGTGATAATTCGAAGATTTGGGTAACAGGCCGTGGCTGTAAGTTTGGACGTTCCTCTTCTTCCTCGTTCTCTTCCACAACTGTTTGCACTATGGTGGCTCCCACCGATGGGGAATGCCTGTGTCGTTTGGTTGTGCCGGCTGTTGATAGCGTATGGTCTGACATGCCCTCGGCCAGCGTGTTGATTGAAATCTGTGATGACGAATCGGAGGGCTCTCGCTTCATAATCAGAGGTGGCGCTGACGGCTTTGCCTCTGTCGACGGTTCGATGCCCTCGGCCTCTGGAGGAATGGTGTAATTGTCTTCAGGTACCAGACCATATACATCACAGACTGTCTTGTAGAAAATGTATAGTCCTGTCCGTCCCTCGACCTTCCAAAAGACCTCCCGGTGCGAGTACCATGCGTGCGCAAATATTCTGTATACGCGTCTGAAAATGTTGGTCAACTGGCGCATTTGCGAATGCTGTGTCGACTGGTCGGTGCCTAGTGCGAGCCTCGAGGGAAAGTGCTTCGGCGACGTGAGGGTATTGGCAGCCCAGTCGAGGGTGTGGCAGCAGTAGTCGATTGCGCAACACGATTTGGGCGGGTCGTGTACCGCGCATAGGTACTGCCACTCGGAAGCGCGCATCTCTGGACAGGTCAAGGACGAACAAGGCGGGTCGTCTGCGAAGAGGGCGGTGATGATGGAGTTGACTTTCTGTATGAGGAAGCGGCAGAGTTCATACAGCCACAGCGTCCTGTCTATGTTGGCTGGTGATTGTGCAATCTTGAGCGCCATGCTCCTGTCCACTGGCACGGTGCCATTGGAGCCGGCAGGATGCGTCAGCGAGTTGTGGAGGGCTTTGAGGTGTTCGGTAAGTTGGAAAGCCGAGTCAATCTGCGCATCTTGTCAATCCGGCGCCGTCTTTGGTGTAGTCTGCCTCAGCGCACCTCTGATAAGTCTACAAGCGGTGGTCCTTCTGCCATATCCTCCGCCTTTGTCCCCGGCCGTATTCTCCGCTCCGCAGCATGGTCGAGGTTGCTGAACAGCTTCTGCTGCTCTGGCGACGCCGACACCGGTGAAAGCTGGTCTTCTGGGATAGGCGGCGGGCTGGGCAGACGGGGGGAGGCAGGCGACGTCATTTCGGCGCAAAAGTGTGTAGTGGAGAGGGCGATTGCGAAGGCAGTAGACGGCGGCGATCACGTAGGCGGGGTGAGGTGCGTTGTTGACATCGGACATCTGGAGCTTGCCCAGGCGGATGCAGGGCAGTCGCAGGGGTCCTTCCAGCTAGCCGTTACGCGACCGCGCTAACTTCATCGCGCCTCTGTGGACCATTTTCTACATGACTCCGCCCACCTCACGACGTCATCTGCCAGCCATCATGGACGGAAACGTATCAGACGACCAAGTACCCAGCCTCGTCCAGCCAGAGCCCAGCGCCAACGCCGTTCGCGACCAGGATGAGGAAATTCCCAACCTTGTGGCCAGCTCAGACGATGCACCCCAGAGCAAAGTGCCCATCACCATCATCACGGGATATCTGGGCGCGGGAAAGACGACCTTGCTCAACTACATTCTAACCGAGCAGCATGGCAAGAAAATTGCTGTCATTCTGAATGAGTTTGGAGACTGTATGGTCCCTTGCGTCCAAACAAGACACCAGCCTAACGTGCCTTAGCCATTGACATTGAGAAGCAACTCACTGTCTCGGATGCAAACTCCACCTCTGCCCAACCAGCACCTTTTGTGCCTCTAGCAAACGGCTGCATATGCTGTTCCGTCAAGGATATCGGTGTAGCAGCCATCGAGAATCTCATGGAGCAATCCGGCCTGTTCGACTATATACTCCTCGAAACGACTGGTCTAGCCGACCCTGGAAACATCGCACCCATGTTCTGGCTCGACGACGGCCTAGGCAGCAGCATCTTCCTAGACGGCATCGTCACACTCGTCGATGCGAAGAATGTCCTGAAGAGCCTAGATGAGGGTCTAGGCGATGAAGAGAAGATCGAAGAGAGAAAGAAGGCGGCCCATGACGAACACGGCCCGCTATTGACAACAGCACACTTGCAGATCAGTCACGCAGATGTAATCATCATCAATAAGACCGACCTAGTCTCCGAGCAAGAACTGCAACAAGTAAGTGAGCGCATTCGGTCCATCAACGGCCTCGCTCGCATCAAGACAACAACCAAGAGCCAAGTTCCGCAACTTGAAGGGTTGGTACTAGACCTTCACGCCTATGACGAAGTCTCAGATGCAGACCTAAAATTCGCAAGCAAAGGACACAGTCATCTCGATCCAACAATCACCACTTCTACCATCTCTTTCCCTGCTCTAACACGCGACCAAGTCGACAAATTCGATTTGTTCCTCCGCACCATATTATGGGAGGAGACACTGCCTACTGAAGCTGATCATAAGCCTTTTGAAATACATCGCTTGAAGGCTCGGGTTCCAGTCAAGGACGGCAAGATACTTCTTACGCAGGGAGTTAGGGCCATCTACGACACAAACGAGTTGGACGCTAAGCCGGATGACGGAAGTCAAGAGTCAAAATTGGTGCTCATTGGGAGAGCTGTGGATCAGGAGCCGTTTAGACGAAGCCTGATGGCGACTTTGGGCGACTTTTAGTAGGATTTGATGGTCTGATCAAGCATGTTGGAACGTAAAGTAGCAGGCTCATCAAGCTTGCCTATCGGGGTATACAATAAAACAAAAGCCGTGCGACCAAAGAAAGGAGATTTTATCAAACAAGTTGTCCATTCTCTCGGCCAAGCTAGCCTCAGACTTCTTCAAATAACGAACGACTCGCCTCAATCCAACAGTCTATATCTCTTACACAATACCTTTCTCACTACCAACAACGGCATTTTCATGACCATACGACGCATCACCCGACAGAGCCGCAAGGCCAATCTCATGGTTGATCTCAGCCATTCTCTCCTGGTCCTTGAGCGCAGTGCCCTCACTGCCAAATATGGTATCCATCTCCTCGAGTGTCAATCTCTTCGTTTCCGGAACGAAGAACCAGATAAATGCTGCACCAATCGTGGTAACCAATCCGAATAGAATATAGGTTCCGTATGTAATATTTTCGAGCAACTCTGGGGTAATCTGTCCAATGATAAAGTTGTTCATCCAGTTGGAAGATCCACCAAGCGCGGTACCGTATGGTCGCGTAGAGAGAGGCCAGATTTCTGCCATGGTTTGTTAGACGGAGAAGCATCAAAGTGACGAGAAATGGACTTGCCAGCAATCAAGATCCACGCACACGGGCCCCAGGAATATCCAAAGTGGACAACAAAAAGCCAGACCATCACCACGGCCGCCCACCCGGCCGCACGATGATTTGCGAAGTTGTCGATATTCTTGGCGAGAATGACAGCGATGACAAAGTGCGAGAAAGCCATGCCAAGGGCACCGACTGCTAGTACGGGTTTACGGCCCAGACGGTCGATATACAAAACAGCTGGAATAGTTGCAATGAACATGACTATTCCAACAACTCCCGTAGCAAGGAGTGACGTTGTAGTACCGGTCAACCCGATCTGTGCGAAAATCTGGGGCGCATAGTAGAGGACCTGAGAAACTGAGAGTCAGCATACATCCCCAAAGCTGTCATACCAAGTGTTGAGACTATACGTACCGCATTGATACCGGTCCATTGTTGGAAGAACATAGTGACGGTAGCGACAATGACCCTCTTGAACATGGCCTTGGTCTTGAAAAGGGAGGCAATGGCAACGAACTGGAGTTTGAAGATATTCCATGCAGTCTGCTCACGAAGATGAGGAAAGGCCTCAGCAACACTGCGCTTCTCGAACATGGACTGTGCTTTGATTTCAAGAAACTCCAACTCGATGAGTTCATGGTCGATAGGGAGGTTGCGAAGAGATGCAAGGTTGTTCCTAGCTTCATCTTCGCGGTCATGGTGCATCAGCCAACGTGGAGAGAAGGGCATCCAGATCATGCCGATGATAAGGACAAAAGCTGGGACGAGCTGAAGGCAGATAGGTACCAGCCATGCTGCGTTGGACTGAGTCTCTAATGTGGTGCCTCCGATGTAGTTGGTTCCGTAATTGATCCAGAAGCTGATCATGATGCCGAATGTGATGGCGAGCTGTTGCAGCGCTACAAGGGCACCGCGAACCTCGCTGGAGACAGTCAGCATGTGCTCAACGAACAAAATCCGAGATCATGAATGGCACTTACGGAGGTGCACACTCGCTGTTATACATGGGAACTATAACAGAGAGACCACCAACTCCAATACCACTATAAACGTTTAGCAAGAATCCGACCGGTTCAGGATAAGGCTTTACTGACGTGATGAAGCGACCAGCTAGAATCTCTTCATGTCCACCGGAAATTGCAGTAATCTGCACCACGACGCCGATGATGAAGATTGCTGTAGCGATCAAAATGCCATACTTTCGAGAGAAAGCCTCAGCAACAAAACCAGACATGACGGCTCCAAACCAAGCACCAAGTTCCAGGATAGCAGTTAGCCATCCCTTTTGTGTTGGATTGTCAACGTAGCCGTCGGTTTCTGCTCAATGTAAGTACAAGCTGGTGGTAGAAGTTGGTATTACATACGTGCTCCAAAAGATGGCATAGCCAGGATTCCACTGAACATGCCCTGGTTGTATCCGTACAACACTCCTCCAAGACAGGCAAACAATGCGATGAGAAACACCTTTCCGTTCTTCACCAGAGCCCTGGGACCACTTGCACCCATTAGGGCCTGACGTCTTTGGAGTGCGGCATCGAAGCCTGTCGCACCGCCACCTCCTCCAGCCATAGTGATGTTCGATGATCGATATAAAATACGTCGAAAAGCTGACAAAACTTCCAAGTCGAAGTCTGTTCGAGTTGTTCCCCAGGCCACCCTGGAAAGCTTAGAGTTCCTTGCTCGGAGACCCCAGGCTTATGTATGGGGTGCAGGAGCCCGCACCACCATTTGAACAATCATCCAGCACCCCAGTGACGGGACCGCAACAGTGTGGGGAAACAGGCGTCCACACTCTTTCCAGAGCATCGGTAATAAGTGCTCTTTAACCCCTTAAGCATACCAAGAGGAAACGGCCTCTGGGCAACGGGGTAGAAAACGGCTTAAGGAGCGCCGAACCAAGGCTTCATGTACACTAATTGGACGCGGAAGAGAAGGCAAGCCTCCATCATTCTTGGCAATTATGTGCCGCTCGTGCTGTATTCGCCGCTGATGTCGTCCTGTTGCTGTGGACCGGGTGCCAAGGTCTGTCCGAGGAGGATTTAGGCTAAATCGTTGGCAATCTGAGATTCGTGATCGGTCATGAGTGACTTTGTAGGAGTGGAACGCCCACATCATGATGCTCTGAGAGATCTTCCCACGGTTGGACGACAGCTTCAGTAGCTTACTTACAGTATAAGGGGCATAGACTAACACTCTTAAACATGGGATTGCGTATCGTCTTTTCGCGGATATGGAATTCGAGAAGAGACGTGGTGGCTAAAAGATGAGTGATGATGCAAGCAGAGGCATGGCGCTCAAACGGTTGTAACCTACCGATGCAACTACTAATATTATCGGAGAAAGAACAACATATGTAGAAAGGATACCCTCAATGGGAACAAAAATCAAAAACATACAACAGCGGGGATTCGCCAGTGGTCACCCACCTGACTACTAATCCGCCGGTATCTTGCTTAACTAGGGCTGAGCGAACGGGAAGCCGTGATCTCAAGATCCTATGGTCGTATGTGAAGTTACCCACGCTGGTTGTGGTACATGAAATGATTTCCCAAGGATGCTGCTGATGCTTGCAGCGGTTTTAGGCTGTCGACCGGGTTCAAGCCTTTGATGCTCAACCAGAGAACCAGGAATTCGTATTATGACATCGCATTCAGGATGAAGAAGATACTAGGTACTACCGACTACTCGTAGTAGTTGTCGCGCGACTCTACGCGCAACCTGTTGATGTGGATGAAATAGTGACTGAACGACGAAGGCTGACGAAGGCGGCCTGTGGGGGAGGAAAGCCCCACTCAACGGCGTGTTAGCGGAAACGCGTAGGACCCGTGGACGCTTCGGCTGCGGCACGACAATAACATCAACACCAACCCATTTTCGAACAAGACGTTACCGATTTTGCAGACATGGCAGTCTCTATATTCCAGCGAAAGCGTGATCTTATCTATCTCGTCTTCTTCGTTGTGCACCTGCCGGTAATGCTAGGTAGGTCTATTAGTATAGTTGTTCAGTTTGGAGCTCTCTTTTTCATTGGCGTAACAACTTCACATGTACAAGGACTAGATATTTTTGTATCTTGTCTTCTTCTAAAATGACCGAGGGCTTCCCAAATCAACGCATTCAGTCTCCATGTATAAGAAGCAGACTTACCAGTACTGACTCTATCACAGCATTCGATCTGACAGCCTACTACCCAATCCAAATCAAACCCCTCTGGATGTCCTCTCTGCGCGACTGGTACATATCCACGTACGGCGATCGTTTTTTCTACAACGCTCCGGCCTGGTTCCCCGTTCTAACTTTCCTTGAACTTGTCTACCACCTCCCTGTAACCATCTGGGCCATTCCTGCCTTGTTGCGCAACGACCCGCGCGTCCCTCTCGCCCTGTTGGTCTTCGGTATGGAGACCAGTTTGACGACGTTGGTCTGTTTGGCGGAAATGCTGAGTTGGGAGGAGTTGACATCGGCACAGAGGGGTGTGCAGGGACTAGGTGGTATGTATGGGGGTTATCTGGCTGCCGGTAAGTGCCCTATTACGATTTTGAGCTCCTCAGGGCTATAGAAGGGGACAAGAAAGTTGTTTTTTCACCACGCTAACAGGATCAGGTGTCTTCATGACATTGGACTGCTATGCTAGGCTGGACCAGATGGTTGTGAAGCAACACCGGGGACTGAAACCGGTGACAAAGAAGGAGCTGTAAATCATTTTGCTCTTGGGATAGATATCTGAGGATGGTATCACGAAACGCGTTGGAATGGAGACCGAGCGTACCTGGTCGAAGCAGCAATTTCCAAGAGCATAGATGAAGCGAAGAGACTGATACCAAACTTACACAAGAAAAACTATCGACAATCGGACCCCGTTGGTCAAACACATCACTATGCATGCTTTGAATGATGCATGACATCAATCTTCAAATGACTTGCATAGGTTACCGTACGACAATAATATCTGTCCGCTGTGGGATTTTTACAATACAAAAACAACGTTATACTTGTACGCCTCGTGCTCCGCTAACATTCGACACAGCATTTTCATAGTACTGATCCCCTAACACATGTCTACCGTAACGCCGATACCTGCTGGATAGCGCCCCAGTCCAAATGATAACCGTTTCTATTGTACAGCCTTACACGTATCCCAAACCAAACGCCAAAAACTCCATAACGAAAAGAAATAGTATCGATACAAGGAGAAAGTGATAATAGTACGAAAGCCGATGTTGAATGAGTCACAGCAAGTTGAGGAAGTAGAAGAGGGCTTAGCTCTGTACAACACGCCTGTTATCGTGGACCACGCCGATTGGAGGAGATTGCAACCTGCACTTCGCCATGCGAAATCGCCAGGTTTTCGTTCGGCTCGACGATACTGCTGGCAGGCGATGATACTGTACTGAACCTAGAAGGGACTGATTGAGGCAAGCATGTAACACCCAGTATGTGCGCCTCAAACTGGGTCGCATATATCGGTAGGCCGTACATGAGTTTTCATATTATGCGTCAGAGGCGGTACGATGTCTGTGTGGGTCCGTTCTGGCAGTGCTGGTCGTGTATACGTCGAGGCCTGGCTGACTGCGTCGATATTCGCAGGTGCTTGTCGTCATGGTAGTACCGAGAGTTGCAACTTTGGAGAGGAGATTCGTTGGGAAGAAACATAGAAGCCCAAAGTAAAACCAGACAAAGGGAAAAAAACGCCGCTGCTCTTTTTTTTTTGTTGTTCGTTAGTAGAAGACCTTGACAGTCTTTTCATCATCGTCCTCTTCAGCCAACATCCACAGTTCGTTGACCTTCTTGGCCGTCCCAGATCTTTCTTCAAAATCTGCGCCTAGCTTCATCACGCAGCTGAACGCGAGACTCCAGCCATTGACTCCAGACGCATAGAATGCTTCCGCAACCGCAGCCTCGCGACTACCACATTTGAAAAGCTTGTAGATCTGGCGGCCGTTGAAGTGGGAACCATGAATAAATGGGTCGCTAGCTTGGCAGGTGCTGAAGACTAAGCAGTAGGTGAGCGGAACGCTTTCAAGTGCTTGAGACTTTGCGTCAGTGCATTCGCGGCATGTGCCAGCATAGCCATCACGAGTGACGTGTCCAGCAGCGCAGTCAAAGATGTCGTCGTCCGTTGGTGTTGTCATGGCTGCGGACGCCCATACCTTGGGCGTTTCCAGGCTGACTGGCCGCGCGTTGAGCAGGGGAAGTAATTCGTCCGGAGCCCATCGGTTCGCCTCGAGCGTCTTGATACTTCTAAGATGTGCTTTTGTCGGCTTCTCGTACCATATCTCGGAACTGCCGTGTTTCAGAAGCCACTCAAACTCCTTGTAATCTGCCACATGAGCTGACGGCCTTGTCATCAAGACATTACGGCGGAAGGGCGCGATGCGGATCACGCGGCTTGAAAAGTCCGAGATGGACTCGGTGGAATATTGCGCCTGAATGAACTGGTTCGGTGTGTCGATTTCAGCTGTAGGATTGGAGGATGTCACCGGTAGGCCATGGGACGGCTCGGGTGGGGGTGGTGGCTTGGAGGGGTCAGCATCAGATATCCCGAGGAGACGTACAACTTACTGGCGGTGGGAATGAAGCGGGAGGAGACATTCCGACCATGCTGGGAAAGGGCAGCATTGCGGGAGGTGGCGGAGGTGGTGGTGGTGGTGGTGGTGGTGGTGGCGGCGGCTTCTGCTGTCAGCTTATCATGACGAATTGAAAAGACCATGTAACATACAGGTGGAGGAGGTGGCTGTTACAGATGTCAGAATCATTCTCGATGTTATGTCAGAGACGACTCACTGGTGACGATAATGGAGGGCAATCATTCCCCAAACTCGAAAGACCGGGGCCACTACGAAGCGGAAGTTCTGTAACAGCAGGAAACTTTTCCTTATGTTCTGTGAATCCACAATTCTTACATGCCTCGACTCGTGTCTCGGTTTGTCGACTGCTGGAATCCATAGTAGAAGACACGTTCTCGACGAAGACGATGTCGCCGCCTTCCATACCGGCGTCTGGTATGGCAGCGAAGAGTGATGTTGTGACGACGTGCTCGATCGGAAGGCTTTGTGTCTCAGTAAATGTATTGAACAGCTCGAGTTTTGTGGATGTGGGAGATCCTATAAAGTCCTTTGGCTCAGAGCCGCAAAGACCCTAGTTGAACAAGAAACCTCTACTATTACCCTAGAGGTATGAAACGTGGCAAAGTCTCACTTGGTTGATACGGTACTGGAACAAGGCAGCGGATAAGAAGACTTTTAACGTTTTGTGTGCGTAACTGCATACGTATGTGCTGTTGTGCCAGGAGCGCCATATTTAGCGGCTCTTGCCATGCTGCTGTACGCACGACGCTTTTACGTTGAGTAACCATCTCAAATGCACATGCAACTAGCAGCATTGCATCCTAGCACTCACGCGGCTAAGCACATTTCTAGGGCATTCAATAGAATCCGGAATAGATGACGCCACGTATGATTGCAAGGCCAGAAACCCCGTCCTCGGATGACGGCCTTATGTAGACTAATCACTCTGCCCTGTGAGCTTTGTGAGGCGTTGATAATGGTGACTTGACTCGATATTTTCCGCCGTACAGCCATGACTGTGCCGAGCGGCTAGTGCACCTGCCATTTGGTGTGATGCTACACAGTGCGGTCGAAAGTACCATAGTATGCTTGGGTTACAAAAAGCACAGAGATTTACTGGCGACTTGGCATAGTGCATGGGTTGATCGGCAAGCATACGCAGAGTGAGGCGCCCTTGTTCCTTAGCAGTGCGGATCCTCAATGGATTCCTGAGCCTTGTAGATGCATCTCAGGATATTTATCGCAATGAGCAGTGGGCGGGGTACTCCTTGCTCAATCCTTCGATACATTGAAACCTATTAGGTCGCGAAGTTTGCAGGAAAAGGTTCAAGCAAATCTTCGTCATTGGTCGCTCCCACCTGGAGCTGTAAAGCTTATTGGGCCTCGTCAACAGCCGGAAGTCCCCCTACCTGCAGATGTTGGCAAACATCATCCGATAACGCTAGAGGTCGTTCTCTAGAAATCGTTGATGCGGGGCCGAAGATAGGTGTTGTTTCGTTTTGTCCCAAACTCAAGTATCGAGATCGGAGTCGGGCGTCGATCGTATTATCCAGGAAACAGCAACGATTTCTTTGATCATATATCGACCCGCAGTAACGCAACTGCCCGAGCAACAGTATTCAGGAAGATGTCTTCCCGAAGATCCTCGGAATCTGCGCAGTCGACTCATATGCAGCATGCAGGACGATTGCGACACTGTCACACCGCAAGTGCGCCATGTCGTCTGTCATTGGCAGTCGTTCAGGCGGTGAGGGTGTCTATTGAACTCTACAAGTAGAACGTGATACCCGAAGAATCATATGTGTATAAACTTGCCTAGGGCGGTAGCTGGAGATTGTACATGTGTTCAGCCTGTACCTGCGTCCCACAGTTGGTTTGCCAAGCCTGTACCTGACTTCGCACATGTCCACCGGACGTGCATCTGTCGATCTACCATGTGGTCCCGAGGCTCTTATCAGGAGATAGTGAGGCTGGGAGAACGCGTGGCTGGTAAGTTTCCCAGGTATGCGAAGCTGTAACGGATCTTTACCCAAAATCGCAAGAGCGAATAGCTGGGTGTGGAGATTGGCTGCGTCGTCGAGGCGGAAGGAAGGCTTTGGCTCAGCAACGTTCAAGTCGGCGGCCTCCACGTGAGGACACAATCATGTTGAGAGCATCTCCTAACGTCTTGGGATGTCGCAAAAAGTCGAAGTCGAAGTGTTGACGAAGGAGTGATGGAGGTGAATATGTAGTAGAAGGGCATGTCTCGTACTTGAGGACGTACCGCAGATAATAAGACGTTATGAAAGAGAAGGGCGTTCAGACCAAAAGCCCGGCTGGTGCCTTGACCATGGAGTGAGGCGGAAAAGGTGTGGGAAGAGCACCAAGATCTGCCGTGCTGGGATAGTAACAACAGGTGATAGCAAGACTAAGAATGTGAGGATAAGTGAAGCGTAGCTCCCATGACCCCCCACTGAATGCGAACATGTCGAGAGAGGAGGTTTGCGTCAAGGCAGAGTACGTGTGAAGTCAAGATAGAGGTGGAGGACCTCTAGAGGGCATCTAGGTAACAATGGGGAAAACACGTGATTCCTCGGCGTTTAGCGTGGAACGCGCCCTGAGAGGATAGGCGTCATCGCAGCTTCCCAAGCTCGCAACTCGAACGCCGAAGGCATCTCCACATCGCCATCCTGCCCGCATACACTCTGCTCCCGCATCCGTTGACAAGAAGCCTGCGCTGAAGCAAGCCCTCGTCGCATCGCCACACGCAACTCTCCGTACACGGTCGAACTAGCGCATCACCCATCCAGCAACCACAATGGCGAACGGGTCAGTTGCGCCCAAGGAAGCTCTGCGGCTAGCATCAAACTAATAAAAGACAGCTGGGCACCCATCATCGGGCTCATAGTCACCGTCATCTTCTGCGTGGCAGCGTGGTTCCTAGCTCCCAAAGGCGAGAACCAAACGTACGTTTACAACATCCCTTCGTCAAAGTCCACATCCACGCCTTCCAAGCCCTGTCTGCGCACAAGATCCTCTTTGGAGCGGCTCTTCACTACCCCCGAGGATCACAGTGCAGACGGAGGCAGGCGCGTCCACTTCACCGACGACACGGGCAGCCATGGCCACGACAGCGAGCAAACCTTCGCGTCCGCATCTGAGGCGACAACTTGAGAAGCAGAGAGGCAGTGAGAGAGATCTTGGGCTAACTTGATTGGACAGGGTCTGGCGATCTACGCTCGTTCTGTCTGCCGCTGCCATGTACATCATGTGGGCCATTACCTTCCTCGCGCAACTCTACCCGCTCATCTCGCCCGTACGAGGCGACTTACGGCCAGAATACAATGGAGGGCGCTAGGGTATCAAGTCTGCGGACGGCAAAGGCGTGAGGAATGCGCATGCAACAACGACAGAAAGCACCACAGCATATGCCGAAAGGGCACATCATGCTAAAGCAAATGTGCACCGGCGATCTGCATCTGGCGTCGTTGGCCATGGGCAACCAAAGCAGTGCATTGATGAACATTTAAGCGCATGTGTATAATTGGTTTGGCGTATTACGGAGCTTCTTCTTGGCTTGTACAAATATCAAATGGGTATCATTGTTTGCAACCAGAACGCTCATGATTCATCTTGCCGAATCGCGTTTCCTACCCAGTCCCAAACATTGCCAGCAACCGTCCATTCACTCAAGTAGCCTTCCCATCCAGTCCCCAAGCCCGCAGCTCTCAGTAAACCCCATCCCACCAGCGTCTTCATCCCTGCCCCGATACCAACCAGCATACCCGCTCTGATATATCCACAATCCATGACTATCTTCAGCGCAGCGATATTGTTCACTATCACTGCCCAACTCACTGCCGTCGCAGAACTAGGCAAATCGTAGTCCCAGATGATGAGCAGTATAGGGAACAATTTCGTGCAGCTACTAACTAGCAGAGCAGTCGACAAGGGTGTCGGAGAAGGGAAATACGGTATACACCTCTGCCAGAGTCTGCGCGCTGCACCCGGTAGCCGCTCCGCATCGAAAGCGCACAATATGCGTATGGGTAGATGGAAAGCCAGCGTAGACAGCGTGACCAGGCAGAGGAAAAATAGGTATTGCAGGCCCAGCGGATGTGCTTGCAGTACCACCGCGTTCGTTATCCCGTCGTATGGCGGTACAAGTGGGCTCGTGGACGTCGTGTTCGTAGAAAGCGACGAGGACGAAGGATGGTACGGCGATGCGGCAGGGAGAGGCAATTTTTCGATCCGCGCCCACGTCAGATAGACGTCAAAGAGGAGGAGCAGTATTGCCAGTCTTAGAACCGAACGCTGCAGAACACCCTTTTGTTAGCTCCTCTATCCAAAGAAACATGAACGAGTGAATACTTGCATCAAAACGACTATCATCCCTCCCCAACCGATTAAACAATAAATGCCGATAAACCTCCGGCTTGATCAATACCAAATCGATAAACAGAACCACAAAGTCATGCTCGACGTATTTATCCGCAAACTTTTTGCACACGGGACACTGCGTGAGGCGGACACCTTTTCCGAGCGCGCGGTCGTCGGCCTTGGAGTACGTCGTGTAGAGGGTGCGCACGGGGGTGCGGCAGGATATGCATATTGGCATCGCAGCGAATGGCGGGTTTGTTGTGCGGGTTATCACATGGCGTGAGGGAGGTAGGAATTGGTATGTGTGTGTTTGTTGCGCACGGCGTTGTTGGGGAGGATGCGGAAGTGATGATGATAGTTGTGCAAGCGCGTTCGGCGCGGTGTTTGAGGTCGGACTTTAGGAAAAGCCCCACCCCCCAGGTTCGTTGCCAAATGCACGCTGCCAAAATAGTCTCATGCTTTCAGTCAAATGTCCTTCCATTACAATATTTCATTCAAGAATACGCTAACCTTGATTATGCTCCGTCTTGGTCTTATGTCCTACAAGATTGGTTGTAATACATTCAATGCTTTTGACGCCAATCCCCATCCTCATGCCACCTATTCAACGCCTCGTGCTGCAAGAATGCTAACGAAGAGAGAGAGAAAACAACCCAAAATACGCAACCATCGCTCCTGTATATCTCAACAACGTTCCCGCTTTGATTCCCTCCTCTTCAGCCCACGGCCCTTCAGCGCGCGGCTTCCTCGAGCGTGGCACTGACGTCCCTCGCACGCTGGATCCAAGCCTGGTCGTCCATGTCTCGCCCCAAGACATCGCTGCTCAAGATGATGCGCATTACTTCTGCAAGGCCGATGGCGTTCTCAGGACCGCCGAATAACGCGCCAGTCCGTCTGCTTACTGCACCCCACTGCTCTACGAGGTAGATTATCCATTTCACAAGCAGTTTGCGGTTGCGACCAGCAAACGGCGGTTCTTGCGCATACCATAGTGCTTCTAGGGTAGCGACCAGATTCTCAAACGGCGCTTGGAGTTTGAGGAATACATCAATCGGCCACGTGAGGTTGG
Organism: Alternaria dauci; assembly: GCF_042100115.1. NCBI lineage: Eukaryota > Fungi > Ascomycota > Dothideomycetes > Pleosporales > Pleosporaceae > Alternaria > Alternaria dauci. The sequence goes on from NC_091272.1 coordinate 3,746,354, forward strand.
AGTTGAGTGCAAGGTTATGCGCATTCGGGGCGTTGGCGTCGTGTACGTAGAATTCGAGGTCATATTGGAGGAGAAGCTGCAGGACGATGTTCACTGGGAATACGTTGTCGTTGAGATTGGTACGGTGACCGATATCCTCGACCTTCAGTGCGACAATCTCCCAAGGCGCTCCTTGACGATCAGCCAGAGCGTTCCGGTGAGTTTGGTCAATAAGGTTTGTCCATGTCGAGCGGATATCAGGTACGTTGCGGTAGTCGGCAGCGTGGTAGATCAGTAGGCATATGTCGTAGTATGCTGCTTGGTCGGCATAGTCGTGGTAAAGCTAGACAAACGTCAGTAAAGTCATCATTAGTGATGTGTCGTGAGAAACTTACTTCGTCGAGAGGATGGATCTGGCCGTTGAGGTGATCAATGACATCTTCTCTCCGCTTCCCAGTAAGTCGCTCGTCGCCCTTGATTCTTTGCAAGACATCATCTTGAATATTCGCAATGTCTAGGTGATCGCTGATGTTTCTTAGGAGCTCCTGTCTTGACTGCCTGTTGCGCACCCCATTTTCCGCGAAGCCATTCATCCGTGTAGAAGCATTGGCCTTTGCGCGCGACAGATACTCTATCCTCTTCTCTAGTGTCAAGGGTAGAGTGCTCTTGGCGAGCTGGTACTGTGTCTCCGCAGCGCTGAGGTAGTCGTTGTAGTGAGCATAGTAGCGCCACAACAGATCCGCATGTGCCAGGTTTGTCTCGGAGCTTTGCCGCAGGTAGTCGACTACAAAAGGAGAATTGATCTCCAGCAACCGCTCAGCCCAGCCGTTCTGCATATACCAATCGTACAAGTAGTTCTGGAAAACCTCGTCTTCTGAATTGTTGATCTGCTCGTACGCTTCGTGCTTGCGACGAGTGACCTGTGAAATGACACCATCAGGTACGGGGCCCTGGGTGTTGTATGCCTGATCCACAGCTTCGACGACCTTGCAGATCAGCGTGTAGCAAGAGGCGCGCTTGTCAAAGTATTCTCGGCGGATGTCATTCGAATCGACACTGCTGTCACCCTTGTCTCGAATCCAAGACAGAGCTTTGTTACCCCGGTCCCATTCCTGAGCGACTCTCAGGGCAAGTCTGATAGCACCTAAGTGGCATGTTAGTACTTTCGAAACACGTATTGTTGATTGACCTTACCAGCATAGAACTCAAGTTGAATATACTGGTCCACCGTGGCAGCCAGATTCTCGTAGCTTAGACTCTTGGCGACCTGCTCGAACAGTCTCAGACTATCATTGAGCAAGATACGTCCGCGTTCGGCATTTGCACCGGAATCAGCAGCCTTCTTCAAACTCTCTTGCGCCTTGAAGATGACGACGTCGTCTGAGCTGCAGAAACTACCGCACTTTCTCCGCAGAGCTTCGGCAACTGATTCAACATTGGAACCCTTGGTGATGTTGCGGTTTACGATAGCCTTGACGAGCTCCCTTGCAATCTCCCTGCCTTCTTTGACAGAGAAAAGACCGTGGAAGGTGAGTTGGCGTACTCTTCCTTGTAGTTGGGGATCCGGCAGCAGTGCCAGAATATCTTCTAAACGCTCTTCAAAAAGCACCAGAACGAAAGATATCCCCTCGACAATGTTGTTGACCATCTGCAACAAGCTAGTGAGCGCCCTGTTTTCGCCTTGGAGCTCTACTTCTTCTTGCCGCGATGATGCGCGTCCCAGTGCCTCCGGCCCGGCCAAGCCTTCGATGAAGGACCTGTTCGATTCGAGGAACTCTTGGAGTTGAGCCAGAGAACGTTGAACTTCTTGCAACTTGGCGATTGGGTGTGTCGATGTGAGGACAGGTCCGGTCGGTGTGGCGGTCTCGGTAATAATGGGAGTATTCCAAATGGATCGGACAATACGTGACACATACATGGCAATACCATCGTGCCTGGGTGATGCGCGGACATTCTCTACACTCAAACCTTCTACTGTCGCGCTCTCTGTCAGGTGTGCTTTCCCGCCAAATTCTATAAAGACTCTACGGGCAAAATCAATGACTTCGGGATCAGTGACCTTTGCGATGCGTGAATCGGGTCCGACATCCGAACCTTGACCGCACGCAACAGCCAGAGCCGTAGCGGAAGTCTCGGCCAGACCGTATTGCTTCGCGAGCTTGCGGATGTCGCCCTCAGCACCCTCCTGGCCTCCATTCTTCACGATGGAAGCAAATATGTCGACAAGTCTTCTTCGTCGGACCGTTTCGATGCCGTGCGATGTGATGATTGCATATTCACACAGGGGTTTGTCGAATTGGGTCGAAAGCTCATTACCGAAACCGAGAGGTTCGTTCCTCGCCGAAAAGGGTTCTGATACCAAGCCAATGTCCTGCACCCTGCCCACGAGTTCTGTATACAAGCAAGTCTCGGTGTATCGTGGAGGTTCCGAGCTCTCTCGCTGACCCAATAGCCCAGAGTGCGGCGCGGAAACAAACATGTGATGATTTTGGTCGTTTGGCGATCGTAGGACAAAGGAGAAGAAGGCGCCGGGCGCGTACCGCGTTGCAACGGTGGTCTCCCTAAGATATCTTGACTCGAATCCGACGGCTGTGCCCCCCTGGTATGGCTGCACCTGAGTTGAAGTGCTCTGCTGCGAAGGCTGTTCGTCGTTGGGAGGGAATCGAATGTGTCGGAGTTGCATACTGTTTGGTGCGCTGGTGCTGTTGGCACCCCACTGCCCACCAGATGTCGTGCTCAGATACAGCCTACATCCGGACGACGTTGTGGCCATCAAAGACAGATTGTCTGCTTCGGTGCTCGAGATGGGGCTCAGATGGACAATCTGCATCTTGTCCAGGACGCTTGTCGGCCGCACAATGTGCCCACACATTGTCTCGATCTGTGTGCGTGTCCGGGTGAGACAGCTCTCGAGAACGTTTGGCGCGCGCATGTAGTAGACCTTGATGGTACCGTTGGTCGAAAGGGTGTACAGGACGTTGCGGGTGTCGTCGATTACCATCTGCTGAATACCGGCCTGTCGTGTTGGCCCGTAAAATGGTAGTGCAGGTAGGCCAATAGAGGTTGTGACGTGGTTAGTCTTGCTGCACTTGCTGGAGAACCACTTGTCTTCCTGCTGGTAGTTGAGCTCATACACGTCCTCGGTCTGGCCATCGCCGAAGAAGATGCGCCCGGTTGTTGTCGAGCCGGCGATTGCAGTCACGTTGATCTTCCTGACCGAGGTCGACAGTCCCGTCCGGTACATTGTGATGCCATGGACGCCTTCGGAGCCTCGCTGGCACTCGACGGCGATAAGGAAGATGTCGGAGACGGTCGCGACGACGAGCAGGTATTCGATGGTGCCGACAAAGACACCAGGTCGCGGCTTGACGAGCTTGACACATGTGATGTTGCTTGGTTGCTCTTCGAATCCGACGAGCTCGGGGTTTGGATGTGTGTAGTCCCAGAGGTAGACCTGGTTGTCGACGACGAGCCAGGCGTGGTTGATCTCAGCGAACAGGCCCATGCTCGTCGACATCTGCGTGTGGTCGACCTGCTCAAAGACGGCCTCTGGAAGTTTGTAGGAGCGCAGTTTCTGGAAGGGCGCCCATGCCGGGCTGTTGGGCAGCTCGTACTCGCCCGAGATGCCCTCTATGCGGCTTTGTTAGCACCTCGGCAAGCTTCTGCGACTGTTACGTGACTACTCACGTCCAATGTACGCCTCGAGCGCAGGGAAGCGGTTGTCCCGATCCAGCATGCTGTTGATGGTCCGTGATGCGCGATCGATCGGGCTCTCTGTGGGCGGTGCAGGCAGCGCTTGCTGCTGCGGCGGCGGTGGTTGCGACATGGAGCCAGTCCGGGCGAAACCAGGCCGGTTGGGCGCTGGTGTGTTGACAAACGCGCCGGGCGTGGGGCGCTGGGGCGTCGCGGGCGCCATCTGGAAGGCCATGATGGACTGACTGTGTGTGCGAGTTGGCGTGTTGCGCTGGTCGTGGCCCGGGGTGAGGGCGAGCTTCAGATGGAGGTTGGGGGAACGCGCCGGGGAGATGGCGTGCACATGAGCTGCGCGCGGCGGTTGGGGTGGTGACGGGGAGAGGAGGGCGCGCAGAGAAGGAGATTCACAAAAAGTGCTCTGGCGCAATTGCGACGCTGAGGCTCACTCAGACACAAGCTGCAAAAGTGACGGCGGTCCACAACAAAAGAGATGCTTGGCGCGCAGGGATGCTAGCTATTCGCGTCAGAGCGCGTTAGGGCAAGTCGGTCCAAACTTTTGTGTGCTTGGAGAGTGTTTGGCTGCACACGTTTCAACACGCCCCCAGCCCCGTCTTGTCCGCCTCGGGTCAATTTCGTATTCTAGCTCTATCGCATACGCAGTCTGCCGTCCAGCAACACCCACCATGTCATTGTTTCGCACCACAATGCTCCCAAGGCAGTTCCTTGCGCCTGCCCGATCCATGTGTCTCCGCTACTCATCCACTTCTGCGCCCGAAAACATTCTTCTCCCCCGCTTGCAGTCCGATCTCAAGATGGCCATGCGCGCAAAGAACAAGCCGGCTCTAAACACAATTCGTGCCCTGCAAGCCGAAATCATAAACGCCTCAAAGACTGCCAAGCCAATCACTACTGATGGCGCCCTCTATTCCCTCATCCAGAAGCAGATCAAGTCCTCTTCGGCCTCGATTGAGGAATTCCGGAATGCGAAGAGGGAGGATCTGGTGGAAAAGGAGCAGGCGCAGCTGGATGTGCTGAATGGATATGCAAAGGAAATTCCAACAGTAGAGGAGAGCGAGGTTGACGCCCTGATCAACAGCGTGGTGGAAGGACTAGAGCAAGGCAAGAAGAATTTTGGCGCCGTCATGGGCAAGGTCATGGCCGGCGTCAAAGGACGACCGATCAACCTGGAGTATGTCACAAAGAAAATAGAAGAAGCGGTTGGGGCCAAATAAACGACATGATGCGCGCTAGGTGTGGGCTAGGTGAATGTAGAACAACTGTACATATTCTGTGTAGACTACCGACTGCTCTCCAAATGGGGTAACGAAAGATACGGCCAAATTACGACATTGAAATGATGCCTCGATGATTGCTTTTCCCGGCGAGCAGATCCATCAACTCGGTCGACATGTCCTCTTGCGGGGTATCGCCACGACTTGCTCGTGGCCTCAGATCGTAGCAGCTTTGACGGTCCAACATGGCAAATTCCCATGGAATATTCCAACCATGTCGATGCGTGCAGAGACGCGGGCTGGATTGTTGTAGCACACTGGCACCGTGGCTCGGGCAGCACCTAAGCGGACAACTGCGCCGCGATCCGTTTCCATGCTTCGGCACTGACGTCATCGGTGACCAAGGCTTCGTTTTGCGGACATGCATCCCCTCGGATGCGGTCAGAGACAGACACTGAGGGTAAGGATAGCCTGGCGTGTCCAAAGACGTTGGGCGACGAAACCAAGTATTTTCTCTGCCGGCGATACTGAGAACATGTAGAGACCTCACATGACAGTACGACATGCCCAACCTCAGCCCGAATCCACATGGATTCACATGGAAGGGAACCATGGGGAACTCCCGCGGCAAATGAGAAACCAAGGCACATCAGGGGTGCGTCGCTCCAGTCCTGGCACGAGTTAGCGCCCAGGCCAGATGCAGGGAGTGCAGCATGCGCGAGCGCCGATGACGAAGCCCGTCGCGAATCCTGCATCTAGAGTTGGTCGCACCCACACACCACCAAATCTCCGGCAGGTCTTGCATTCAAGACACTTATATTCTCGTTGATCCGCTTGTTGCGCCGCCGTCAGTCTGTCGCATTACTGTTGCTGCCGCTCCTAGTGCATGTCCTGTTCCCGTGTGACGTCTTCCCACACGCACCCGGCAGCCCCGCACCATACCTCATACATCATCATACATCATACCCAGCCATGTCCGTCTACCGCTCCTCGACGGGCAACCTCGACCGCTTCGAAGAGCCGCCACGTGGCGGAGGTGAGCGATGGGACCGCGAAAAGTTTGAGCGCATGAGAAGAGGAGGAGGAGGAGGCGGAGGCGGCGGTGGAAGCGTCGTTAGCGGTAGTGGCCGTGGTCGCGATGAGTACGACCATTACCGCTTCCAAGAGCATGATCGCTTTCCTGGCGGCCATCGCGATATTGACTTCCATGAAGACCGCGCACGCAGAGGCCCTGCAGTCATGGAGAGAGAACGCTTCCACGAAGATGAGCGCTTCGACCGCCCCCGTCGCCGCGCGCCCTCTGAGCTGTTCCACGAGCCCACCCCGTCCGAAGTTGCCAACCAGGCGCTTGCCCCGTACCGCCGCAGGTCCGTCATCGACAAAGACATCAACATCGACATCGACATCAATGAGCGTCGGGGGCCAGTCCCACGTCCGCCTCGCCCGGCACGGCCGCAGTACATCCGACGACAGTCATCTCTCGACACTTTTGACCGTAAGCCCATGCCACGGTATGGCGACGTAGAGAGATATGAGAGGTACGAGGATCACGAGTACCGACCACCCGCCAATGTTCCCATCCCACTCCCAATTCGCGAGCGCCGACGATCACCCCCTCGTCGTTTCCACGACGAAGATGACTTTGAGGAGATCCGATACGACGAGCGTGGCGGAAGGGGCCGAGAGCGAGAAGACTACCGCGAGGTCGAGGTCCATCGTGAGAAGAGCAGAGTCCGAAGAAGCAAGAGTGTAGCAGCCAAATCGACACGCAGCTCTTCCATCTCCAGCTTTGAAGAAATTCAGCCTTCCCGTGCAACCTGGGGCAAGAAGGGCAAGACGAGACTTCCCAAACGCTTGGTCAAGAAGCAAGCTGTTATCGATTTGGGTTACCCATTTGAAGAAGAGGTATGCCATTCCTTCGCACTACTGGAATGCCGCTAATCGTAGTAGGACGACTTCATCATTGTTACCCGCGCACTCGAAAAGGACCATATCGACGAGGTGATCAAAGTCAGCGAGAACTACAAAGAGGGTACGCATTCCATCATCCCCCGACGAGCTCTTCTAACCATCTGCAGAGAAAATCACCTACGTATACGAGGAAAAGATCGAGGACGTTCCGCCGCCGCCAGCTTCCGTAGCCCCACCAGCTTCAGTCGCTCCTCCGCCTCCACCTCCGGAAGAATACCACCCTCCTCCGCCGCCATCCGTAGTACACGCACCACCTGCGCCCCCAACAGTGGTGTACGCACAACCACCTCAAGTTATATATGCTCAACCTCCACCGTCTCATCACGCACCAACTGTCTACGCGCCATCAGAGCGTGCACCCTCGCCATCCATCCACGAACACGAGCGCTACGTCGAAATCGACCGCTCAGCCGCCATCCACGGACCAGCGACTTCTTTCCTACCAGAAGGCCGCCAACTTGTCCGCCGAGACGATCGTCGTACTGAGCGCGAGATTCGCGACGAGATCCGTTTCCTGGAGGAGGAACGCCGCATGCTCAAGTACGAGCGCGAAGGCGACCGCGAGTATGAGTTCGTCGAGCGTACCCCCCGCAAGGAGGTTATGCGCGTTGACAGAGATCGAAAGGGTAGGTTAGCCCTTGTTCGCTCGGCCCATTAGAACGACTCGTTGATATTCGGTGGTTACAGTTGTCGTACGAAAGGACCGCCCAAACCCAAAGATTGTGGCGCTGGCTATGGGAGCTCTGTCTTGATCCGATGGTTCGAATTGTTGGATCAAAATCAGCGTCAATATTGCTGGACCACTATACCCAGAGCGCGAAAAAGGGTTGTGCTGGGCTATCACAACAAAGCTTCTCTCTTATGTCTTTTGATGAGTTACGGCCGGCTATTTGGAACTTTTTTTTTCTTTTCTCAATCTCTATTGCAGATGCGTATTATTTTCCTTTCAAGGCGCGAAGATACAGGCAAATATCATCATGTTTCGGATTCATGGGCAAGTTACGAGATATGTATGATAACGAACGATTACGACTACAAAGCATGTTTATGATATATACTCGATTCAGTAATTTGTAGCCCCGTGATGCCCATACATTATATAAAGCTAAGAATGTGTTCAATCTATACTGCCTTTTTTCTAAGCGCCAGCGTGCCAACCCTGTATCCTATTATGTCACGTAACTCACATGACAGAAAAATACCAATGATCAGTCACGAAGAAGGGTTTTCACTGCAGCACCTCCTTACCGCGCAGATGAAGCAACCCCAGAGAGACTTGTAGCCATCGATCCAACTCCGATCACAAGAGATGTGGGTTCACTTCGACAATTGGTCCTGTGTACGACTTTCTTGCGAAGAGAAGATAGTAGGCCACGCTGAACAAGGCGACTGACCCAGTTACGACACCAGCCCAGTTCATATGCACGCTAAATACGAGCGTACGAAGTCAGTGTATATATCACATGCAGTTCGTTGGAGAAACTTACAGATCAGGGCTGACCTCGCTCGGCCAGAAACTGAAGAAGATAATCAGGGTCAGGTAGCAAATGGCCACGACATTGTTGGCAACACCCCATGCCCCTTTAAGACGCCAGGGGCCCCAGGTCAGGCTGCGATCATAGGCTTCGTCGATGTAGGTGTCATTGAAGATGGTGAGCGAAGATTGAGGGTTGTCTAGGTCCCCGCGGAGTCGGCGCCAGAGGAGAAGACCAATTGCGAGGAGGTAGGAGAGATAGAAGCCTTCCAAAACAAGGGATATCGTCCCGTTGAAGGCAGCGCTATTACCGATGTTGATCAGGGCGAGGAGTGCGGCTAGTACGGTGACGACTAGGATGGAGACGACTGGAATTGTGCTGCGCTTGTCGATCTGCTATGGGTTAATTACAAACTCTTTTGAAACCTGTCGATACAGATAGAGACTCACCACACTGAGAGCGCGCGAAAAAGGAAGACCGCGGTCTCGGGCAAAAGACCAAGTCATACGAGATGCAGCTGCCAAACATCCCATTGCGCTGCAAAATTCAAGAAGAACAATGATTGCGACCATGACAGTGGCACCAGCCTTGGATCCGACAGCGTCTTTGAAGATGCGGAGGAAGGGCGCGGTCGTCGCATTCTGGTCCCCAAGCAACGCCGGGATATCGTGTGCGCTGAAGAGAACAGCGAAGAGCATGCCTAATGCTAATGTCCCATTGATGACCAGACTGAGGAGCATTGAGCGAGGGACGTCGGTACTGGCATTCTTGACCTCTTCAGACATCTACGATCATTAGTGAGATGTGACATTAGAGGCGAGTTGGCTTACGTGGACAACTGAATCTGTTCCAACAAATGCCAAAGCATTGCCTTGAAGCCCGACAAAGAAGGCTAGAGTCTGCGTGCTCCAAGCACCCTCATTATGGAACGTCGTAAAAACCTGCTTAGCAGAGTTGTGGACGGGAGTCAGGTATGCCAGTGGTACCAGAATGCCGAAGAAGCCAAGGATGTGGACGATCAATACAACGACTTCGATAGTGGGAAGTGCTCCACTTATAAAAACGTTGATGAAGACACACAGCAGCAGTATAGCCCAGAGGAGAAGTGTGCAGTGCCATCCTTCTCGAGCGTAGGTACTGTCGAGATCATTCAGGCTGACCAACTGGAGAACCAAGTCGGCAACGAAGTAACACACGGAGGTAAGAGCTGCTATCCAACCGATGACAGTGAGCCAACCTAAGGAGAAGTCAGATCGTATCAATACTGTATTGGACACCGAACATACCAGTCAGATAGCTGAAGAACTTCTTGCTCGACCGTGGCGCCAACAACGAAACCCAATGATATTGTCCGCCAGCAGTCGGAACTGCGCTGGCAAGCTCGCCGATGCAGACGAAGACGGAGAAGTTGCCCAGCCATATCAGTATGAAACCGTAGATGAGGCCAGCAGGGCCGCCGCTGCAATGCCGTCAATCACTGTTGGCAATATAAAGACAACAAGCACTTACTTTGTGAAGCCTATGGAGAAGATGCTGTTGTGACGTCAGCAGGGTTTTATGTGACAGTCGCATATACTTACACAAGCAAAGTCTCCCAAGTGCACATCAGTCCACACGAGAGACCAGTCATTGAGACCAGTCCGAAGCGGCGCTGATACTGTCAGATCCGGAAGGTACATATTTCCGGAACAGGGCATACCTTCAACACCTGCTCTTTTCCCACCCTCGCCAACTCATACTTATCGCGATCGAACTGCTGGCCTTTTCCTTCCGAGATGGAACCTCTGCCCCTTTGCCGCAGAATGTCATGGTCGAACGTCTGCAGGCCGATATGCTTCTCCATGATGACCTTTAGTCTAGCTCCCCAATCCGAGATATGTTGAGCAACAAGAGGGGACAAAGGCAGTTGGCAGTAACGAGTCTCCAGCAAGCAAGCAGACCAGGAAAGGAAAGAAAGGAAGATACCCGGAACGAGTGTCGTGATACAGGACACATGCTATGCAAGTCAATCTCGATATATACTCCTTCAGAACGTAAAGCGAGCCATGTGCACCGGTAAAGACGGTAGCGGCGAGGACCAGGAGGCGGCCGTTCGGCAATGCAATCATGCGTGTGGAGGCTGGATACCAAGCCAATGATTCCCACGCCAAAGACAGTTGGAGGCTCTCTGCAGTGATGGCGGCAACTCGAAATTCGACGTATCGCACTGCAGTTGTAGTTTCAGCGACTGTTCCACAGCAAACGGGCTTCAATTGGCGGTCAGGTTGCACAATTGGGCAACCGAGGCTGCAAAAAGCGGCGGCATGCGTGATTGCGGATCCCTTGCCCGCATATCTTCTAGGTGGCAGACGCGATTGATGTGTCTTCCAGTTGTCTTCGCGTATTTTTCGAGCAGCATGCGCTATGCTTGGATGGTAAATGCATGTTTACACACCGTCGTCACGCTGTGCATAGGCCTGAGAAACCAGCGTTTGCAGTGTCTGCAACTAGAAAAACGGTTGGGATGGCTTTCCCTTACTAGAGAATGGGGGTCCCATGAGAGACATTGTCAGCACTTGTCACTTGACGTGCGACGATGGGCTACCATGGCCTTCCAGTGGTATGTGGGCTAAGGATCAGGCATACGGCAAGTGGCAACGACAACGGTTATCATACTGTTAGGATCGAAAGCCAGGACCTTCCCGCAGATATTGTTGTGGTACAGAAGTGCCCCGGTGGCCAAAGAATGTTGCGGTAGTTGGAGGAGGACGGGAAAGTGGATCATTTTGTGTTGCATGACGTGAGTTAGTCATCGTCGGCCCACGTGGAAAGCTACTTCTCAATACATCCGCGTCCTTTCAACGGTTGTCAAGACGCATCGCGATATCTTACCCAGCGATCTAAGCGACATTTGAACTACCTCGACATCAGTGCGCCGCTTTGTACCAGATGGTGTGCGAGCCGAGGTTGGGCTGTTGGTGCTCAAGCCGATCCTTAGGTGGCATTGAGCCATTTCTTCCCTTCCCCGCCTTGCGCACCCCGGCATGACTGTCAAGACGCTACACTGCTATCGGGAACCTGCACAGGCGTATGCCATGCTTGTTGCATGCTTCTGTCCACTCTTGGAAGCTGGCATGTGCAGCTACCGGTATGCCACATTACATCTTGGCGCAGCACGCGTGGAACACTCCTTTGCGCCATCCTACGGAGCACAAAGGCCCAAAGAAGCACACGACCTCTTGTTGACTGGAACAAGCGCGGACTCAAGTTTGAGTATGGACGCGAGATCGACTGCTATCTATAATCTTTGGTGCCGCTGCGACCTATGGGCGTCCTAAGATACGACTGGCGAGCACTGTACTAAAAACGCCTAAAAGCCCAGGCGGTTGGTTTCACTCCGGAATGTGGAGTGGCTCAGAGACATGCGCCTGGCTCATGGGCAATCCCAGCAGGAGGTCCATATTGCTTGCAGGACCGTGATGCCCTTTCACTGGACGATTTTCCAACCATGATGAGAGAGCGTTTCATGGTGCAAATATGCTTTTGATCACGAGAGATCCCCAACGATGCTACAATGGTGAATCGTACGTCTGAGATCATAGAAAAGTATAGCGCCTTTGGTTATCGAAAGATGCCATTGTTTGGCATAGATTGTATCGCAAAGCCTGACTGGCTAATACGTTTTAATGCGTGATCACAATCTCATCACTGGAAGCATCATAGTTCTTCACCTCCGCCTCCTCCCACTCCGCACTAACAACCGTAGTTTTCAAGATCTGGGAATTACTTGCAGTACTGACTGCCTCCCATCTTTTGTCATCCCACCGCCTCTCATCATGTTTGTGGTGCACAGCGGTGATTTCAACATCCATCTCCCCGTCTGCACGACGAGGGCCTCCAGGGACACCGGATGCAGAATTGGCATTTGTCGTCTTGTCTTGCGAGAGCATTGGTAAGAAGCGTTTGATTCCGCTGCTCTCCGTGTAACTCCTGCGGCTATGTCTTGTTCCAGCACCCACCTTTGAAGCCGCGCTTGAGAGTTGATATGAAACGCTTTTACTATGCGAGTAGCCATGCTCTGAGGATGTACCTCGTCGTCGTAGCTCGTCGCTTCCATATAGACCTGATGGAACAGATTCTAGGAGCGGACGAAGGTAGGGTACACATGATGTGATAATGGTGATGCACTCGATGATCTGTGTGAGAAGTGTCCATTTCCAAAGGTCTTTGGTTGGGTTAGGTGATGTGAATCCGTGGAGGTAGGCCATCTGGACTGCAGATGCTACGATATCTCTGCGACATGTCAGAAGGAGAAGACCATAGCAGGGTGTTTTCTAGCTCACAGTGACCGCGCACCAAAGAATGTCAGGATAGTGATCTTCTTACTAATGCTCATCTGTAGCTTCATGATGACGTGCACTGGGAACAAGATCAAGGCCAGATCCGTCACTATGTTGATGACACCCATCGTCTGCCAGAAGGCAGCCTACATGCATTGTCAGTAACAGCCTCAAATCCGACCACATGTCTTCATGACATACTAGGTCAATGCAACTTCCTTCCCTAACAAGAAAGCGCCACGGCTCTACAGCGCCACACTGGAAAGCCGACACGACCTCAGCAAGCGCGGTCCATAATGCAATGAATCCGGTCAACCCTAAGCCCAGGTTCCGATGCAGCTTTGACGCAGTCAGAACCATCAATAGCGAGATGATGGATAGTTTCGCGAAACACAATGTTGCGATGTAAAGCAGCTTGTTTGCGTATTCAGCCTGCAACGCGATCAATGGATACGTCATATCAACGGGGCTCAACTAGATGCTTACTTGTTGATAGACCATAATCTGACGCTCCGTCAGCACCCGGATATCTCGTCCAAGGCCACTATCTATCTGCACGCTAACTGATGCGCCAGAGCCTAAACTCGCAACCTGCTCGAGATAAATTAGCAAGGAAATATCCAAAGACTTTGAGCAGTTGCATTCAGAATGACGCACCAAAGCGAGCAGAACGAAAGCATCGTCGTAATCAAGGCTCCTCCTGAGTGCACGCTTCGTGATGAGCCTAGTCAGAACCGCCAAAGCGGAAGTGATCAAAAGGATCCAAGTAACCACATCGATGAAGGGACCGACATTCGCACTACTTCCAGGTTGGCGTGGGAGGGGGTGATGAGAAGAAATAAAGAGAGATGGCGCCATCATCGCATCGTATCTTTTGTAATTAAACTGGGTACTTGAAAGAGCAGCGCAAATCGGCAAAGACAATGCTATAGTAGTGACAACAGGCGGAGGAAAAAAAACAGTCTCCACAGGCACCAGAAATGTGTGGGGGCAAGGGCGCCGGTCAAAATGGGTGCTGATATAATTGGGCGGCCGGTATGTGTGAATAACAATTCCCAGTGCGCCTATGGGTTCATCTAACGGAGGAATAGTACCAAACACCACCGCGTAGCCTGCGGTTGAGGACCACTAAAAATCAATACAGCACACACTGTAGTTATCCGCTCTTCATCCTGGAGGCGACACATACTTGCAAACGAAGGAGGTCAGTTAGATTGGGAGTTGGCTGGGAATGGATCTACTAGGGTAAGCAGCGGTCGTACAGCGATGTACAAGTGTAGCAAATGGAAGGACCAGTACGCAATGACGACTAGAAGTTTGTGTATACCCGGCTGGACCTGCCTCCTTGTGGACGCAAGCGCTTGTGTCACACGACCCAAGTCTGTGTGAGGCTAACATATCCTGATAAGTGAATCCAAGGTACACGTCGGGTGCTAGGATAGTACGCCGCAGCGGAAAAGCCGGTATGTTAGCTCGATGGCGTGAAGAAGACTCGTCATTTTGCAATCGCTTGCTAGCCCCCGCTCCAGGGTCTGTTAGCCTTACCTAGTGGAACTTTGGGACACATCAGACTCGGCGCCGTACCACGCATGTTTGTAACCGCGTGATCGAAGAGTGGCAGTGCAACCCGGCGGTGAAACATTTGACAACGCAGTCTTGTGTGGTGTCTCGTGAATACACGAACTCGCAGTCGGGTGGCCGCTGCAGCGGTGGCGCTATCTGGCAGACAATGGCTGCTCATAGGTCGTTGCACAAAAGAAGTCTGCGGAACCCGCCAAGGCGGATGTGCACAGGTCAGGGCCGAATGGCGAACCCAGGTAAGCAGCAGTGAAGTAGATATTCGTATTCTGTTATGCTGCTACATCGTTCTTCGAGACTCATGCTTGATGGCGAAGGACTCCATCTCTCCCACATACGTAGCAAACGTGAGATGCCGCGAGTTTAGTCAAACCTGGGGACTTAATGATTTAGTTGGATTGGGATTCTGCAGAATGTTGTGTATACGTACCTCAACTCAAGTCTCTCATGGACGGATCTTGACAGGATTCTTCTAGAGGCGATGGAAATCAGGGATGCCCCCCTTGACAACAATGCTCTCAGCACCAGCAACTGCTCTGCCACCAATCAGATGTTTTATGAGCTCTTCGAGCTTCTTGAGATCTTCCTGACTGACGTGACTGATATCACTGAGTGTCGGTTTGCCGTGGTCATCCCAATTGACTCTATCATCGATAGGTGCCGGGTTGCGGGCGACTTCATTAATATCTGGTACCGCTCGTGCGACAGAGTGCAGGGTTGTTGGACCTGCGTTGATGCCCATCGCAAATGCAAGCAGCGGAATTGAAATGGTTGTGAAGTGCATTGTGAGTGTCTAGTTGCTCATTATTGGAGTGTTCATATCCTTTGTAGCATTCCTACTTACTTTGGAAAAGGGACACGAATGAGACAGTGATGTATGAGCTGAGTATTCCCACCTCTTCGCTACGGAATATATGGGTGAACCACCATGTACTCAGCGTAGCATCTTCGGAACTATTGCTTCTCGTACGTGATGATGAAATCCCGACGTTTCAGACGCGCACGCCCACAGGGCGACTCAGCCACTTTCAACGATTGCCCAATTCCGTATCAGCGTTGCACTGCGCTTTTTGCCTTCTCGTCTTCGCGCCTTGTAGTCAGTTCAAGAAACTTGTTGACGTCCTGTAGCTGCAATATTGGGTGTCCGATGATATACAGAGTGGAGCAGACGATTCTCGTGGCCAGGAAATCTTGGGGTACACGCTCTTCCGATCCATGACGCTCGTCAGATCAAGGCCGAGGCTGATTATGCGGTGCAGCCTCAATCGATATTAAGTCGCATATCTAGCGGAATTTTCAACAGCAACTGGTCTTTGCTACCGTGGTCAGGGGCGAAAAAAGGTACGATCTCATTTCAATTGACGTAAAAAGCCATGACCGTCTCAATGTCATTCGCCAACGTGTCGTGCTTCAGTCACGACTTTAGAATACCACGATTTCTTCTCCGTCACCACTCTGTTCATACGCGTCCTTGTGTCCGTGATACTGGAAATAAGCCTCCTGAAAGTCCCGGTATGGCGATCCCTGTGGACAGAACGCAAAGTTTTCCAGGGTGTTTGTCGCCTCGCGATAATCGTCAAACTCGAAACAAGCATGTTGATCAGGACGCGTGGCCCATGAGATCAGCTTATCCCAGTCACGGCACCGTCGAAGCTGGCCATCACCCCCTTGGTGCGCGACTGGAGCTGGCATTGGTGTATCGTCTGCTGTGCATATAATATCCTGTCGAAGGCCATCAAGACAGTGGTAGATGTGAAGGAGATTAAAAGGCTGAGGGTCACCCTTGTGCTTTGATACGATGGCTTTGCGGATAAGTTTCTGGCAGAGTTAGTGGGTTGAAATGATGGTTAGCTTGTAGATACGTACGAGACAATGCAGATCATGGATCCCCTTGACATAGTAGACGCTTCGCTCAGTATCCCATGGAAATCGAGTGGAAGGAGGTAGACCCATACGTTTTGCGAATCCGTCGTCGAGCGTGACTGCCATGGCGTTGGTGTTGATAGCGTCCCACGCTGCCTCCATATCACCATCACTGGCATTTGGATGCCAGTACTGCGTCGTTGCATGATATGGCACAGTAGTGTCATAGGCTAATCCACCTTTAAAAATGCGTAAGCTAGGATAAGACTGAGATGGTTCCTTGCTTACTATAGTTGCTCATGGCTGGGCCATGCGCGATGCGGAGCTTTGCGTTATCCATCACAAGTAAGATATTCGCTGAAAGAGAAAGCAGCAGAAGAGACAAATACACCACGAAGCTTCGCGTGTTAGTCGGGATGATTTCAGTGCTCTTAGAGTCCCACGACACGCCTCCCTTGTCTTCCAAATCCGCCGAGATCTCTTCCTGTTCATCGCTGCACACTGGCTGATATGCTGGAAGCCGCTCCATTCTTCGATGCGCTTTGTGGAGTGAGGATGGGAAGCAAGCCTCCGCAGCTGCATAAGACGGAGGGTGTTCATTGCATGTAACCCATACTCATCTCCAGTTGCACAAACATATGTCGCAAGTGCATCCCGACGAGAACGTCCCCCAACCACAACGCTCCGAGCTCGGACCATGAATGAATGGCGACGCGATCAGCCTCGGTTCATCGTTACATCGCCCAGGAAGCCGTCGTCCCGTCCCGTACCATCGAGGAAGGTCGCAAGCAGTTGGAGGTGACGATAGCGATACAAGTGCTACCGAGTGGCTGGACCATGTGTGAAAGGTGAGGGGCTATCTGGGGAGGTGTGCTGGGGCGCAAGGCTGTTACTTGCCAGCCTCGCCAAGACGCTAAAAGTGTCAACGGTACCTTCCTTGTTGGGGTGCTTCACCCTAACACGGCAATCTACGATGTCCAATACTTGGGTCAAGCTATATCTCCGATTGCGCTGTCAATGCGTAGCGGCGGCGAGGTAGCGTACTTGCAGACTACTTTACCTGTCCGATGTCGCCATGGCTTGAGCCGCTCGACCAGATCGCCGGTCAGCAGCAATGGGACAGCAATACGTGATTCGAGAAGCAAAGACAAGGGAAGAGCTGGATGAGATAACAAACGTCATTTGGGCTGCAAACTACACACCTTACGAGCCGTTCATGCAACTCTTCTTCCCGGTCCTTGGCTACACCACGGCTCATCGCGAAGCTGCCATCGCAGAATCGAAACAACGCTTCTGGACACAGCACCAAGCCGACAAATCCAGCCATTGGTTCTACGCATTCGACACCGTCACTAAAAAGACTGTTGGTTGCTCGCAATGGGTAATTTCGACATCCAACCCATTTGTTGCGGGCATACCAAAGTTGACCGCGCCTTGGTGGCCCGAAGGCGAATATCGGAGGTTCTGTGAGTCAATCCTTAATCAGGTGTACAGGCCGCGCGCGAATTGGATGACGCGGCCCCATTGTGGTAAGTGGAGCACCTCTTCTTTTCTCCAAAAGTGCGATCTTCGGATTGAGAAAAAGGTGATTGTACGAATGAAAGGAATTACCTTGGTCCTATCGCTGACCAATGATTAGCACTCAACTGGATGGCGGTGGATCCCGATCATAGAAATCGTGGCGTTGGCTCTCTTCTCATGCATGTTGGCATCACACGCGCTGACGGGCTTGACCTCGAATGTTGGATGGAAGCGTCTAGCATGGGCAAGCCGCTTTACAATAAATTTGGATTCCAGTCTCTCTTGAAGCTTGCTTTCGACAACGAAGACTCGGAAGCAAGTGACGAGTGGAGGAAGTGCGCGCATGAGATGACGCCTGCGCCAATCTTTGCAATGTGGAGGCCAAAGAAATCTAAGAGGGCGGGTTCTCAGGGAGCGCTAAACTTGCCATGGGCATTAGGCACTCAGTAATGAGAAGTACAATTCGAGCGTTCCGTATAGATAGTAGTCAGATTGGCGGGAGATTTCAGCAGGGCATGCTGGTCATGCAACCCGATAAAGGCATGCAAGCCCTCGAAGCGGTCGGGTCTTGGGTCTACCATGGTTTGAGAGAACGCAGATGGATTCGGGTGGACTATATGAAGCATGAGCATGTTACGTTTGGCGGATTGGAGAACCGGGAGGGGATGTGCACTAGCGGGAATCGTCATTTACCACACTTACCCATAGCGCATGAACGCCAAACATCGCATCTAGTACACCTTGCCTGATGCATCGGATATGTTGCTTCTCCTACTCTTCTGCTGTGTCCGTGCCTGGCAGCCAGACAACGCATGTTGACGCACCTCACCTCTTCTACTACCATCTTCCTTGACATGAAGACTGCATGATTATGCAATCACTATCCGAAAAGCGGGCAACAATCAATGGAGTACTTATGACTGCACCCGATACAGACGTTGCCAAACTCTTTTGTCTCCCATCTTCTTCTGCACCCGCCGCATTCCCACAGACAATCGGGTATCGGTTCTGCACCCGGGTAGGGCGTGTAGTACAATGTTGAGAAGGATAAGTTTCCGTGAGACATGCTTGGGATCGCTGTCGTAGTGGCGTTTGAGAGCTCCTTTGGGCAGTTTCAAAAGGCTTTTGGCGTTCTTGAGCTAGACAAAGTATCGTATCACCCACCAAGATATAGTGGCCTGGAAGGTGATTTTAGGGAATTTGACGATGTGTGCGACAGCAAACGCGCAAACACGCTCTGGGAGTGGATGGTCGTGGGTAAGCTAGGCTTTGTCGGCTAGTGATGTGAGCGGTTTTGAGTGAGAGGGTGGTACGTCGTGAAGACAGCCAGTGAAATACAGTGAAGGGCGAGGAAATGCTTGTTGGTCGCAGCGGAGTCAATTACCGACATGTGCAGTTGCAGAGCGAGTCGGAAAAATGAGAAAGAACCCACCACGGTGCCACGCTTCACGCTTTCCCTCGAGGCCAGACACTGAGACTACGTTTTATAAATCATGCGTCGCTTGGTCATGTCTATACGTAGGTTGAGTTACAGGTATACCCATAATTGTATCTGCACAACTTGGACTCGTGGTGGTTGCCACGTCCATATATCGTTATTGGCGCGTCCGCTCGCCACAATGGAGGCAAACTTGAGCAGATGCTGGGCGACTACGGGTGAGTCACATATAGCGGGCAGAGTTGCTCTCCTTGGGACGGGTTCTGCGGTGCAGTATACTCACTGCCATCCAACCTCCAGTTTCTCAATTGCCTCGTCTTCAGAAACGACATCAGCCATCTTTGCGTTGATGTCGGCCATGTTGGCATCGTGGACAGCAGGGGACTTGTCGCCGCATGCTTCTTCAACGACCTGGTACAATTGTTAGTGAGGTTTACAGCGGCTCATGCGTTGCCAAGTCGGTCCACACCATCGGTCGAAATCCATAGCACATGGCGTCAAGAGCAGTCGCGCGCACGCAGCCACTTGTACTGACGCCACAGATTATTACGGTATCGACGTTTGAGAGTTGAAGTCGTGTCGCGAGGTCGGTCGCGAAAAACGCGGACGGGTAGCGCTTGCAGACAACGACCTCGCCGGCAGCAGGCTCTAGTCCCGGAATCCAATTTTCAAGGCCATTCCCGCAGCCGGTCTGGAACAGCTTCAGTAGCGGTACTTTGCGGTAGAAAAGGCCTGCATCCGACATGTCTGGTTCCGTGTATTCGACTCGCGTCCAGATCAATGGTACCTTGCTTTGGCGGGCGGCAGCGACGAGTTTTGCGATGGACGCGGGCGCCACCGCAGACGCAGGGTTCGATCGGGTGTCCAATGGACTGGCGTCGCTCCAGTAGGCGTTACAAACATCGACAAGTAGCAGCGCCGGTCTCTGCCCCCATCCTATTTTTCCGGCGAAGCCTTTTTGATGGTCGCGATGAGCTCTCGAGGGCATTTCGTGGTTGGGGACACTGGAGGCGAGGCATGATTAGATTTCCGGAGGAGCCCAAGGACACTATGGGCAGTAGCGTCGCGCCGCTTGCTATGGCAAGCGTTGGAGGCCATCACCATCGTCGTCCATTCAACTCGAGGCGCAACGTTGACGGTATGAAGCACCAGTGCCGAATGGAGCTTCGGACCAAGTCTGCCAGGGCAGTTAGGCAGCTTTCACGCCACCAGGCTATCGGGAGTAAGCAACCGGTTCCCGGCGGGCCATTAATATACCGACATACAACTACCCGAGGTATCTTATTCATTTCGCACCGCCACATGGACAGTCCCTCGGCGGAACCCATTCCAAAGGCTCTTGTTCCAATGCAATGGCTTGCGGCACTGTCAATTGCCCTGTCAGCATAGCGTTGATCTCTGGTGCACCCGTTACGCGCGTCTGAGGCACTCAATTCACGACCGAAGCTCGACCCCGGACTTGGCACACCACATGATCGGACTTCCCCACATGAGCGCACAGCCGGAGGCCGATGGCTCTCCTTCTCCTAGGACTGCCAGTTCAGTCCCCGCCATGGATGCAAAAGAAGGAAGGATAGGGAACGCCTTTGCGTGCGAGCGCTGTCGAAAGCACAAGGTTCGCTGCGTCCCATCTGACACGCCCGCCATTTGCCAGAGGTTTGTTTACCCGACTGTGTTTCTGCTCCACATCGAATGACACGTGCCCCAGGTGCCAGAAGGCCAGAGTCGAATGTGTGGAACATGTTGCGCGCAGACGGCCGGCAAAGGCGCGCAGCGATGGCCAAACACCCACCAAACTGCGCGACTTTGACAAGAAGTTGGACAAGCTGTCTGCTATCGTTGCAACAATGGCACCCACCCCAGCGCAGTCTAGTCTCCCCTCGGTGGCTACAATTCCTTCGCAACTGTTGGATTCCTCACAGCAAATGCCGACGCCAACACCAATTACCGTTCAGCCTGCGTCCCTGCCACCAGCTCCCAGGACTTCCATTCTTCCGGCTCATGCGAATCAGTCTGACACTTCTGCGCCATTCTGGGAATCAATGAACGACACGCTGTCTCATCTCGGTCGACTAGATCCTGTCATCAGATCCATCAGCCTAGTGCATATGCAGATGCTGCTGGACACGTACCGTAGCATGGTCGACTTCTTTCCCTTTGTATCGCTACCTAGAGAATGCCGCTGTCAGAATCTCTTTCAGAGTCGGCCAATGTTAATGTTTGCCGTGTTGACAGTTTCCTCTTACGATTCTGTCTCGCTTCAGAGAGCACTGAGCCTGGAGTTCCGCAAGGTCGTCATGGTCCGGATCATGAAAGGCGAAAAGACTCTGGACCTCCTGCAGGGGCTTTTGGTCTTCATAGCTTGGCATCATCACTACATGGACGTGCAGGCTATTTCAATCACTATGCTCCTTCAGCTGTGCCTGGGCATAGCACACGACCTGGGCCTAGACAGCATATCCAGGACTGTGAGGAGTCCCCTACAAAAGGAAAACTCAAGAGACAGGGAAGCCAAGCGGGCCTATTTGGGGTGCTACTACTTGTCTTCTAACCTAGGTCTGATGGAGCCTGGAAAGGCAAGGGCCATGTCGCATACCAGTACACTCCGGAACTACGCGTCAGAACTAGCTTCTTCCTGGGAAACTTCGTCGGACGCGGTGCTTCCAATACTGACTGATGTCTGCCAATACATGGAAGACGTGGAGGAGACATTTCGTAATCAATCCGAGCAAGCGGTCGTGGTCCGTACTCAGGTCAAACGATTGAGTGACAAATGGGACAACATTCGTCTTGCGTCGAAGCTGCAAGCGAACGACTTCAGTAAGCAGCCACGCCACGACAGGATACATAGTTACTGATTCATCGCCAGCAATATTACAATGGCTACAGCTCGCAGCACGTATACACCTGTATCGTACCGCAGCTAGCATTGATCTCGTAGATCGCGACAGTACACCCTGGGCCTCGGGCTTCCAGTTATCACTACGCGTCACCTTGGTGCGGTCGATCGAACAGTTCCTCGACAACGGCATGAAGCTTCCAACGAAGCATTTCGATTTCGTATCGCTGATCGATTGGCTAAACTTGATCAACACCATCACTAGCTTGAATAAGCTGGCAGTCCACGCTTCGCCTATGCCGGGCTGGGATGCCGGTGAGCTACAGATCGCAAAGTCGTTCGATTATTTCCGCGAACAATTGTGTTCGCAAATGCCTCGCCCTCGCGATGCCAAGGACACCCACGAAGACGCATTTGAGCGGTTTCGACGCATCACATCGGTCATGAGGCTAGCACTGCACGACGCAGTTGGTAGGGGAAGCCCAAACGGCAACACATTTGAACTCGCGACTGGTTCAGGACGGACTGTCTCCCTGCTCCACAACCTGGCTCTCCCTAAGATTAACGGAAATGGCTCGACCAATGGGGTGGAAAAGCTGCCCAGTTTACGCGACGTAACTCCTTCGCTCGACATTACCAGTAGCGATTTCCACTGGAAGTTTCTCATGGGCGCAGTCTGAACGAAAGTTTGTCAAAAACCTTGTACCCTCGCATATAGAGGTCTGGCACTGGGTCTGAAACATTTCCATCCATCATCTCGACTCGACACCAATCAGCGACGGTTGCGATGCATAAATATTTGCCGTCCCATCGGACTCATCATGCCTCAAACGCCGCACACATCATACGGCCTCTCTTCGGAGGCATCTCCTCCAGACCGGACGATCGGGCATTGTTGACTAGCCAATGGCCCCGTCTCGGTCGTCGTGTCCAATGTCCGTCCGTGCCGAGGCCCAGGCTGCTGCACGTCACAAGACAGTATTTCCGGCAAAATCCACACAAAAGCTACTTGCACGCCGCCAGTTACCGCATCCAGATCTTGTCCCGAAATTCTTCCGTAGTTTGTTGTTCCAGCGCGGCTTATTTCCGCTTTGATCTTAGCGATGGTCTGCATTCGCTTTTGCATCTCCTGTCACGTTTTTTTATATACCCAACATCAATTACCATCTCTAATATATGGTTTCAATGCCCAGAATGAACGTGGTTTCTTTCTGTCAGAATTCGGGACCCGAGTTGCAGCCAAGTTTTTGCTGCATGGAGCTGTATGTGATAACACATAGGCGCAAGCCACAGGCGTTGTCACCAGACCTCCCGTACTTCTCGTATCAGCTCAGCCTCTACCGCTGTACTAGCCTTTGAAAAGATATATAGATAACATGCCATCAGTAACTGTGGTTGAATTCTTTTGCGTGCATACTTTTGGCCAACGATTGCTTCGTCAACAATAAGCTCACAGGTCACCGCTTGCTGCCTATGTGTATAGCCGTATCGCCTACTCAGCTACACCGATCACTTGTCTGTGCCAAGCCGATTCAACAAAGCGTCAGATTGAGCAGAAGACCATAGTGTCACCGATAATGGGATGTATGTCGAGCAAATCCGTTGAAGCAGAGCGCGGTCAAAGCGGCGACTCGATCGAGCCGGCAAAGTCTCGATCGAGCATCAAACAGAAAGTGCATGCCAAAGTTATGGAGGTGGTCAGGCCGAGCTCAAGGTGCGGCGGGACCCATCCCGGCTGGGGTCTACATTGGGATGGTGACAGCGGAGGAAATGGTGGTGGTGGTGATGGCGGCGGCGGCGGCGGCGGTGGTGGTTGATGCTGTTACTGGTGAGCTTTCTCTCGCGTTTGTCTGAACTACTTGTCTTTGAATGAAGAATTTTGTCTGACTGCATTCTTCTAA
Source organism: Alternaria dauci (assembly GCF_042100115.1). Classification (NCBI taxonomy): domain Eukaryota; kingdom Fungi; phylum Ascomycota; class Dothideomycetes; order Pleosporales; family Pleosporaceae; genus Alternaria; species Alternaria dauci. The sequence goes on from NC_091272.1 coordinate 3,770,163, forward strand.
AGGGGCGCGGAGTATAACAGATGTTCATTCTACACCGGAACCTGAGCTTCGCGTGTTTGCAGCGCATCAGCTGGATCAGCGAGCTTGAATACTCTCACAATTAGGACGACTAGTGAATTCACCGCACGATGGATTGGGTTTAGCAGAGGGGCTTTAAATCGGGAGCTGGAGAACTGCTGAAGATGTTGCTGTTCTGACGATTAGTGATGTCCGAGTATCATTACGACACACGATGAGGAGCATGTAAAGCAGGATAGAAGGGAGAACAAGACGACTTTGAATCGAACGATCGAAACTTGATCTACATTTGAAGGTAAAACTAATCGTAGCGTTCCTAACGCCCATGTCTCGGTTGCAAATGTCAAGTGATTCTTTCGTACCATGCACAGCATATGAGTATACCCTTCTCCATTTCCCTTTTTCTAGTGTTGCAAAAGTCTTCAAAGTCGTAATCCATTGTCATCCCTATCACCAAGAGCATTAATCAGTCATAGTCAGCGCAAACCACAAATTACGATACTCCTGCATACATCGATTCCAGCCAACCAAGTTTCAAACGAGAAAACGGAGATGCATATTGAAGCACCTCAGTCACTGTGTACGACCGTAACAGACAGTCAAACATTGAACATGGAGGAGAACAAGTTTCACGAACCAGCAAAGCGACAGGTTGCAGGAAACAAGGAAGATGGTAGGAGGCGAACGGAATGTGTAATATTTTCAATCTTCTTATTGATGCGAATCTGAATCAGGGTATCATTGCGCCGGTGCTGCTTTGACAGCTCTCTATTTTCAACTGCCCGTTTCACCTTTTGTAAGCTCTGGTAGGCTTCTATGCCTTGTTTTACCGCCTTTGTTCCGATGAACATGCTAAAACCATATTCTTTTGTTCCAAACCTTACCGTATCATGCGAAACGGATGACCTTCAGTACTAAACACCCAGCTATCCAAGCTTGCAACCTCGACATCCGAGAACGTGAGCCAGAGGTATTTCAAAGTTTCCGCTGCCCAGAAACTTTCTTGCATGTCGACCCATTTCTCCACACCCTTTGTGTGCGTATCGTACACGTCGGCAAGCTGTGCGTAGCCAAACGGCGCTTTACAGTGCTGCTCCATAGCCGAGAAAGCATCCCATGCCCATTCACGGTACCGTTGATTGCCCGTTATGCGCCATGCGTAGAATAGACTCTCCACATACTCGGGTCGGCCTTTGTATGTTGGTTCTAGTGACCAGATGCCGCTCTTTATGGCTTCTCGCTCCTGACGCGCGGTTTCTGGGACAAAGGGCGGATCGTCGTATCCGAACTTGGGTATCCAGGCCCAGGTCTCAGGGCCGATCTTCGTAGGTGTAGAGGCGTATGAGTGGCGGCAGCCCTCGAGGAGCGCGAGCGCAAAGGTTCGGAGGTAGGGCTGGTCGTAAAGTTTGGAGGCGAGGAGAATGGTGCCAGGTGCGAAGCACGCGAGGTGTCCTTGCCGATTCTCGTATAGCTTGTTGTTATGGCGCCCGATGTACAAATGTTGCATGTAGTGATCAGGGGCAGGTGCGGAGCGGGAACTGAGATGCTTGCGTAGGGAGTACGCCGCGTCGGTAAAGCGTTGCTTGTATGTGCCAATATGAGGATCTGTCCGCGGTGCCAAGAGTGTCATCTTGACGAGGTATTCATAATACGAATCATGCCCACCATCCCAGTGCCTTTGGCGACCCACTGGCTCCCCTGTCATGATGTCGATGGGCGCATCGACCATGCCAGCCCACGGTGTCTTCCAGTTGGACCACACAAGGGGTGCCCATGCATTTGTCGAGTTCTGCGTATAGACGGGGTCGCCAGTCAATCTGGTCAGAATGCGGTTCTCGAGTATTGAGGAGCCGGTCCGCGCCGGGCCTATGGTGGGATGCTCGTCGTATCCGTGTTTTGTTGGGTCGTCGCTGAAGACCCAGGAGGGGTCTGGTTCGCCCTGTTCTGTGTCGAAGTCGACACGAGGCCACGGCATGCCTGTGGGAGTATCGTATGCTGGGGCGAGCTTCCCTGCTAGAGTGACGGCGTGCTCGAGTACAAGGTCGCGTGCCTCTTCGCTGAGTACATCCTCGGGAATGAGTCCAACGTCGTACATGTCTACGATAGACAAGAGCCCGCCCAGGTATCGTATTGTGGTTTCAAAAGGGTCAACGAGGTCCTTTGCTTCTGTGAAGTCGATAGCGAGGATATGTTCCAAAGAATGCGCCAGCTCGTCCCATAGTCCCATCAGGGCCAACGTGCTCGCCGAGTCTACGATGAAAGCCCCCCACCCATTTCTAGACGAGGAGTTGCCTCCCGACACGGGGAGAATGTCGTCACAGCCCCAAGCGTTCTCTTTGTACTTCCAGAAGGTATATTTCATGGCATCTCGCACGCTCTTCGCCCGCGCCTCTTCCACCTTGCCCGTTCCATTCCAGTCTGCATGCTGGATCTGTGCACCAAACGCCGGTATGCCCCGGTCTCGAACAGTCGGGTTCTGGAACTCTTTGATGAGCAGGTACAGCGTGAGGACGACGATGGCGGCGAGGAGCTTGAACGACGACTCGGGATTGCGCTCGAATTTTGACTTGCCCCAGCGGCGGAAGCCGGGCATAGTGGGAGAGTGATAGGAGCCTTATGGTGCTGCCGGATGCGCTCACGAAGCGGGTGGTAATAGCGCGCACATCTGTTCTCAAGGTGCGGAGCTGGTGCGGAGGTGAGACGACCGATGGCCAAAGTCCCAAGCAATCATGCCAGGCTTGGCTCGAAAGGAGTGACTTGCACGTTGGGAATGGATTTGACCTTTGCAACGTAGTCGATCGCAATTTGAAAGCGCGCTGGGTGTATGCGAACGCTATGGTTGTGTCGCGCTCAAGTCTGAGAGTTCCTCCAGGCTTGGCACCAACCCTCTACGCGTCGTCATCTCGAACCCTGTGACACGGCTGCAGTTGCACATTCTCATCGTTGACATGTCTGTCTGGCAGTACGTGCACACCATGACCTTGTAGTTCTTTGTGACTGACATCCGCATAGATGGTTCAAGGGCATTCCGCCCAAGACGCGCATGATAATTGGCGTTGGTGTCATGGCGTACGCGGGCGCTGGCCTGTACATATCCGACAAAGCCGAAGAGAAATTTGGCCTCACCCCGACCGAGAAAGATAGAGAAGAGCTGCGGGACGCGCTACCCAAAATCACACCCGTCGAGAAATGAAATCCAGAACGGGCTTTTCTCATTCGCGCCCACGCAAGCTACCGTCTTTGCGGCATGTTGCAGCAACAAGTAAGTTTGCTACACTCTCAGATACTGTGAATGAGAGCCTGACTACATCCAGATGAGAAGAGGTGGCTTCAATGCATCCGAATTATATGTGTACATGAGTCCTTCGAGTCATCACTATGCAGGAGGCTGTGGGCTGTCACATGTTCAATTCTCAATCGAGCCAAAAACGACCAACGAGTTCGTTATGATCTTCCAAGTTTGTACAAGCTACTGTATACATGGAGCCTACTATCACTTCTTCGTGCATCTAAACAACGACACATAAGCAAATCGCTCTGTCACTTACCCAACTACTTTACTCCTTCCGCTTCTTCCAACAATCAGGCCATTTCGCCTCGTCTTGGCTATAATCAGGCCAATCATCTTCACCCTGTCGGTTCAATTTTTTGTCTAGAAACGATCTTAGGCCATTGTCATGGCGAGGGTATGTTGACGCGATAAAATCTTTCTTATCGATTACCATCTTCCTCCATTCCTTCAACTCCTTTCTGGTTGTTTCGGAAATGTCATCCTCCGCCGCCCATATCCGAAACGTGGCATTGAATATTCGCTCGAGGTTGATACGTGCAGAGATTGGATCGATCAAGTTCCTTTCCTTGTCAAACAGCGAAGCTTTCTTATCGTCAGGTACGCTCTCAAGCCAGGGGAGTAGTTCGAAAGGTTCCATCCTGAGAAAGTCTGGTCTTGACAATCTCTGTCTCTTCGTTTCGGGCGCATCAGGATTTTCATTCGCATGCTTCCGCTTATGAGTACCCACGCCTGATGGTTGCCCGCTTGGTGTTTTGGTTTGCGGTGGGATCGGATCGTTTTCTTCTGCTTCGCCATTGGAATTAGAGTTGTTACCATGATCACCCAAGTTCTCTCCGGCTCCGTCATCAAGGTTGTCAACGCAATCACCCGAATTCTCTTCCGCAGGCTTGGTACCCGCCTCTAATGTTTCCGAACCTGTTGAGTTCTTCGCTGCAAAGTCTTCCAGATAGCTCGGAGGATAAAACACCGAGCTTCCCTGCAACGAGACGACGCCATCAATATCCTTGACTCTCTCTTTCAGCATCTCAGCTACATTTTCAATGTTCACTCTGTCATTACCCTTGAACAGTGGATCGTGTTCCAACCAACACCGCTTTTGACTTTCGGATAACCCATCGAAGCCACCGAAAAACTTTTGGAGAACAGCTTTTTGGTCCCAGTCGTTCCTTGGCTTCGCAAGTTTTTCAATCTCTCCCGGAAGCAGACCAATCCAGCCTCGAATCTGATTGCTTGCCATAGACGCAAAGTGTGGGATATATGTAGCAAGCATAGGCCCATGTGTCACCAAATTGAAAGTCGGTGGCCGCGAGGAAGTCGGCTTGCTTGGAGGCTTTGGGGGGTTGTTTGACTTTGTAGGGTCCTGGTATCCTTGAGGCTCTTGTGCCGAACCTCCTTGGTTCATTTGGAGACTTATACGGAGTATCTCTTGCAATTCTGGGTTATTGTCATCGTCAAGGATTGGCCCTTGCGTTCCTGGATCATTGTCATCGCCACCTCCTCCATCTTCATCATCATCGTCGTTACCGGGCTTCTTCCCTGAGCTTCCGTAACGGCCACGCCTAGGTGGAGGCTCTCTACGCCGACCAGGGGGAATAGCTCTTCTGAGTAGATCGGCAGTGCTAAAATAGTTGAGACTCTTCAAAACGCGCACACTCATTTTATACGGCAATTTATCATCTCCTAAATCTCTATCCGCCTCACTCTCAATAACCTTCTGTATGCGCCTTCGTGACGCCCATGAGTTGAAGGCCATGCGATGATTGTGCCCCCTCCTGTGTTTAGGCCTAAACGTGCTGTAAAGTCCACCCTCACATGTGAGGAATTGTGGGTGGCCGAGTATGTATTCGAGCATGGCAAACACCCATGGTCCACATGCTGAGCTTTCATCACCTGCGTAGCTATTATTCTTGGTGTCGTGAGGGACATGTTTGAGTGTTGCTGCTGTGAATCGCCCTCGCTCGAGATTCATGACTTTTTCGTATCCGCAGAGAATCTTACCAGCGACCCATCCTGCGTTCAACATTTCATCTATGTACCACTTGCCGTTGTCGTTCTTCTTAAGTTTTAGATGGCCGTCTAACCATCTGGCATCGTTCTTCTGCTTGTCAATAATCATGAAGCCCCAATGCGTGCCGCCACTAGGAATTGCTTCCGGTAGACTCCCATGTTTGTCATTTTTGTCATTTTTGTCATTTTTGTCATTTTTGTCATCCTTGTCATCCTTGTCATCTTGGTCATCTTGGTCATCTTCTTGTTCGTTGTCTACAAGCATTTTGTCCTGCTCTTGTATCAGTTCCACACTAGCTTCCTGCGCTTTCTCGTTCCTCTCTTTAGTTCTCTTAGCTTTCCCAGCTTTGGATTTCCTAGCTTCAGTTCGATTGTCTTTACCTGCTTGGCGAACCATACCATCCGTTACGGGAACAACGATCCACCGTACGCTTTCATTCAGCATAGCGTCATAACATTTGGTTGAAAAATCATCTTCCTTAAACGTATCCACACCGCTCATACACAGACCGATGTGAGCAAGTCCAATGGCGGCGTTTGATGGCACAATGACTATGTCGCTTCTTTCTTTCTGGACATTTGTCAAGATGACTGTAGCCAGCTCTAGCGCATTGTTGTCTAGCCAACTAATGGTATCATACTCATGTCCAGTTGCGAGGATTTTGATGAAGTCATCTACCGTGAGCGCGAGAGAATTCCCTAGATGCTCGCGATCGATGTAGACAAGGTTAAGCCATTTGTTGATAGTGTCTTGCTTAGTCTCTGGCGGGGGCCCGGCGGGTTTTGAGCTATCTCCGCCAGTATTGCTGGCGGTTGGAGGATGTTGATCGTTGTCGCTAGACATGGCTGACATGCTCTGGTCGATTGTTGAAATATGAGGCCTTGAGATTTGGAGGGACTGCGTACGTCCACAAACACGAGTGGCGCCCTAGAATCATATGTACCATATCCTCCAGGATCAATGAACAAAGCCAAAGACGAGCGAAAAGAGGAAAAGACGCAAGTGACAAAGACACAAAAGCAAGTGACTGCCTCCTTTGTCGAGTACCAGACGGCTCCATCGTTGTCAAGTCTCTTTCACGTCGGTTTTGCCGGGACGGTGGCATCCGGCCTAGCCTGATCTTCCTGCTCTTGTCTCCGTCCAGCCATCGCCGCAGGACAGGTGTTGTGACCTACAATGCACGTTCTACGCGATAGAGGTAGCTTACCAAGTCCATGTAGTAGGCACACGCCCAGGTCTGGTCGGATGTGCAGGTCAGCCATCGAGCCGCTAGTGAACCGGATGCGGGACTAGCGTTGGTGAGGCGAACTATTTGGACGTGCCCCACACGGTGGTATCGATAGCCTCTCGAACTTTTTTGCCCTCGAAGTTCTGGAAAGCGCAGACCGCCTCCCACGACAACAACATACCGCAGTCGCCAAAATGAAGACCCAGTGGAAAGACATCCCCGCTGTGCCTACGAGCCAGGAGTTTCTCGACATTGTGCTTTCCAGGACCCAGAGGAGGTAGGCTGCCTCTCCACACGCACTCGCGCAAAGCGCCTTCTTCCTGCCGCCCTGCGCTGTCGCGATTCTGACGGCGCAACACGTGCGGCACACAAAGACGAGAAGCTGACAAATTCCCAGGCTGCCGACGCAGATTCGTGCGGGTTTCAAGATCAGCAGAATCCGAGCCTTCTACACGCGAAAAGTCAAGTACACGTCCGAGACCTTTACCGAGCGCCTCAACACCACTATCGAGGCTTTCCCGCGCCTTGCGGACATCCACCCGTTCCACCGCGATCTGCTCAACACCCTGTACGATGCGGACCACTTCCGAATTGCTCTCGGTCAGCTGTCGACTGCAAAGTCGCTGATCGAGACGGTTGCGCGCGACTACGTGCGCCTGCTCAAGTACGGACAATCCCTCTTCCAGTGCAAGCAGCTGAAGAGGGCGGCGCTGGGACGCATGGCCACCATTTGCAAGAGGTTGAAGGACCCTCTCGTCTACCTTGAGCAGGTCAGGCAGCATTTGGGCCGTCTCCCGTCCATCGACCCCAACACCCGCACACTTGTCATTGCTGGTTTCCCCAACGTCGGCAAGTCGTCATTCCTAAAGTCCATCTCAAGAGCCGACGTCGAGGTGCAGCCCTATGCATTCACCACAAAGAGTTTGTATGTCGGACATTTCGACTACAAGATGCTTCGCTTCCAGGCTGTCGACACCCCTGGTATTCTGGACCATGCTCTCGAGGACATGAACACCATCGAGCATCAGTCCATCTGCGCCATCGCCCACTTGCGCGCCCACATTCTCTACTTTATGGATCTCAGTGAGCAGTGCGGTTACTCCGTCGCCTCGCAAATCGCCCTCTTCAACAATATCAAGCCTCTGTTTGCTAACAAGCTGATCTCGATCGTCGTCAACAAGATCGATCTTATGCGCCCGGAACAGCTCGACCCCGAGACACAGGAGCAGCTCCAGGGTATGCTCAAGTCTGGCGAAGTCGAGATGCTGGAGCTTTCCTGCAACACTCTCGAAGGTGTCATGGCTGTGCGAAACTCGGTCTGCGATCGCTTGATTGCTGCTCGCAACGCCGAGAAGCTCAAGGCTGGCACCAACAGCGCCGGCGAGCCTTCTGGTCGTCTCGGTGAACTGCTTCGCCGAATCCACGTTGCCCAACCATTGGGCGGCGTCACTCGCGAGACATCTATTCCAGAAGCAGTGCTTAACAAGAAGAAGTACGACAAGGACGATCCTGACAGGCCGCTCCTTGAGCGTGACCTGGAAGAAGAGAATGGCGGAGCCGGTGTGTACAACATCGACCTTCGCAAGAACTACCTTCTCGAGAACGACGAGTGGAAACACGATCGCATTCCCGAGGTTTTCAAGGGCCAGAATGTTTACGACTTCATCGACCCTGACATTGAGGCTAAGCTTGCTGCACTTGAGGCTGAAGAAGAGAAGCTGGAGGCTGAGGGTTTCTACGAGTCGGACGATGATCTTGAGGACGCAGAGGAGGCGGACATCAGGTACAAGGCAGAGCTCATCCGTGAGAAGAGGCAACTCATCCGGAACGAAGCCAAGATGCGCAAGAGTCTCAAGAACAGGGCAGTCATCCCCAGGACCAAGAAGGCGAAGCAAATGTCACAGATGGAATCACATCTCGAAAGCCTTGGCTACGATGCCTCAAAGGCTGTCGAGCGTACGGCTGCAAAGGCAGAAGCCCGAGGTCGCAGCTTGGCTCGTGGAAGATCAGAGGGCCCTGGCGGCGATGCCATGGAAGTCGACACGCCCGGCGCTGCTATGCTCGAGCGTGCCAAGAGCCGAGGCCGCAGCCAAAGCACCAACAGGAGAACGGATGGTGTCACGAACGAGACTGCCGCCTCCAAGGCCGAGAAGCTGGCCAAGTTGTCGCAGAAGAAGATGAACAGGATGGCTAGACAGGGTGAGGCCGACAGGCACCAGACTGGTTCTTTGATCAAGCATCTGGTAAGTTTCCCTGTTCCTTCCTTCATTCTCAGTACAGGTGCTAACAATTGTTCAGACTGCCGGAAAGCGTGGTATCGGAAAGACCAGCCACAGATAAGCAGACCTGAAGTCTTTCGCGTTCTTGCATTGCGTGTTTGCAGGTGGGGAAAATCATGGCTGGCGTTTGGGATGCATTAGATACCAACTCGCTGTTGATGAAAGCAGCGTGGTAATGCAATACTTCTTTACATCAGTAGTGTATTCTGAACTAGTGCTGTCGTGTGACCTCGTGGTTGGGTATGAACAGCTGGAATGGATATTGACGCAAAACATAACAACAGTAGCGCGGCAAGATGTATTCAGGGTTGCCCACTAAAAGAACTATACACTCATCTTCATGGATATAGCGGCATGTGGTTTATACCCCACGACCTCGAGTTCCTCTGCTTTCCAACCATCGATGCTGCCCCCAATCTCTCTGTTGATCTTGAGTGTAGGGAATTCTCGCGGTTCGCGCTCCAGCTGCACCTTGAGCGCATCTATGTGATCGACGTATACGTGTGCATCGCCCATTGTGTGTGTAAATGTCCCGGGCGTCAGGTCGCACACATGAGCCAGCATGTGTGTGAGAAGCGCGTATGAGGCAATGTTGAACGGAACACCGAGACCCATGTCGCAAGATCTCTGGTAGAGGAGCGAGTGTAGCACGCCTCTTGGTCGTTCTTCGCCTTGCTTATGTCCCGGGAAGGAAACGTAGAATTGCGCAAACATGTGGCAAGGTGGCAAGGCCATCTTCTTGATATCTGCGGGGTTCCATGCGCTCAGTATGATGCGCCGGTCGTACGGCTGGTTCTTCAACTTGTGGATGATCTCAGCTAGTTGGTCGACACCTTGGCCTGTGTAGTCCTCTGCATGTCCCTTGTACTCTGCGCCAAAATACCGCCACTGGAAGCCGTAGACTGGACCCAGCTCGCCTTCCTCGTAGTGGTTGAGGCCCACCTTGTCGAGGTACTCGCGGCTGCCGTTGCCGTCCCAGATCTTGATGCCAGCGTCTGAGAGAGACTTGCTATGTGTGCTGCCTGCGACGAACCACAGTAATTCGCCAATGACGGCACGAGTGAATACTCTTTTCGTTGTGAGGAGGGGCAGGATGAGTTCTGGTCGCTGTGTGGGGTCGCTCGACGGCCGCGATAAAGCGAACTTCATTTGTGCGGGAAAGGGAATAGCGCGCGTGCCAGTTCCTGTTCTGTCGGGGCGATGTTCGCCATTTTCGAGTATATCGCGGATCAGAGAGAGGTATTGGTGCTCCTCGTGCGCGGCGTTGCTGGGTGCCGGGATACTTTGCTTCGTGGTGTCTTTGGGAGGCTCGGGGGTGATGACGGGTTCTAGAGCGACCGGAGACATTTTTGCTGGAGAACGGAGACTCGTGTGTATGTATTTGGGTGCTGTGGTGTAACGACAGAGTAGAAGTCGCGAGGCGCGTCAGAACCACCAAAACCGCGACTGCGCGAGTGGCCCTTGCGGCTCACCGTATCGAATGCTCCCGCCCTAACTGCATTCGCACCTGCCACAAAACACCAACACGGAAGCACACTTCCTGATACCATGGCGGAAGAACAAGCAGCGCATCACTTGCTAAACGTAGTCGAGGAGCGAGGTCTCAAAGTCGATCTCGACAACATTCTCCTAGGTTTTGAGCATGTAAAGACCAAGCACGAAGCTGCGGTGTGGGTTGAGGAGTACCTCCACGAGGACACCTTGCTGAGCAAAGAGGAGCTGGAGTTGTGAGTGGAAATTCTGATCACACCAGCTTTCGCTGACTATGAGTCTAGGTACCAGACTCTGAAGAAAAAGGGCCTTTTGCACCAGTACGAAAGCGAGGGTGAACCCATCCGGCCCATTTTGGATCATGAAATTGCAGCAGCAGTTGAGTCATTGAAAAGCTCCACTACCGCTATTGAGGAGCAGTGCAAAGTTCTAGAGGCACAGAAAGATGCTTTGATCAAGTTGAAAGCTCTTGACAAGCCCAATATGGATGTCGAACATGCAAGAAACGAGCGGAGAAGGAAGGAGGCCCAAGAAAAAGCTCGATTAGACGTCTCTGTATGTTGCGAGAGATTACAACCTCCATCTTTCTAATATTCGTAGGTCGATGATGTAGTTGCATCAGTCACAGAGCAGATGGACGATGCTCAGCGCGAGATTGATTCCGAAAAGTCCACGCTGAAAAGCTACCTGTCAGAACGCTTTGCATCAGATGACCAGATTTTGAGCCGACTGCCTAAGCTAGTGTCTCAAATCGTCACTGAGCCTGAAGTCAGCGAGGACGAGAAGTCGATGGAGCAGTGGTGCAAGGCGATTATCTCCTTTCGTGCTGCAGAGATCAAAGCTCGAGTGGATACTGTGTTTCTCACCAACGCATTAGGGGACTCCCAGAACGGGCTTTCAGAGGAAGCGGAGGCCGACTTCAAAGAGAGAAAGGTCGCCCTGCAAGCTGAGCTGGAAGAGCTGCACTCTGAAATCGCATCCGTCGCTGAAATGGTTGTCGAGCATGAGACACGCAAACCGATGACTGAGATGAAGGAGCGCAAGGATAGAGACAGAACACGAACACGAACGGCATGGCTCAACTACGTGAGTAACACTCCGAGGGACATTGGACCGCTGCTAACAAGCTAGGTGCTATCAACACTCGAATACATGGGCAAACGCCTCAGTATAATCAATACTGGCACGTCAGATGCTGACGAGTTCCAACAAGCACTGGCGCACGTCCAGGCAGCGGCAGCGAAGCGTATACCCGAGATAGCCGCATTGCCTGCGACACCCGGACTGAAACGCATGAACTCCAGCACGTCAGCTTTTACCCCAATGGTCAAGCTCAAGCCGACATCGACGCTCGAGCTTCCGGTAGCACTCCAAGACGCGCTTCGTCATGCAGGCATATCCTTCAGTCAGGATAGCATTGAGAGCCTACAAGATGTTCTGCAGCAAGCTCAGCTTGAGCGGAGCAAGAAGCTCCACGATCACTACGAATCGACCGTGACATCGACTCATGATGGACTTGCCGAGCGATCAAGCAAGGCAGACACGGATTTGAGAGCTGTTTTGAGCGCGCTATATAAGCACGCGCCATTCCAGCAGGCTAGCTTGACGGACCCAGAGTTGGATGAGCAACTGAAGGCGATGGAGCTCGAGCTTGAGAGCAAGGACCGAGAGTTGCTCGATGCAGAGGGCAGCGAACTGAGCTTGAGCGACCCCAAAGTCCGCGCGTTTATCGCGAAATACGGCAAATAGAGCAAAGGTTTTGACAATCAGGTTTCCGGGCTGGTCGGTGCGCTGTCGCGGTGGAGCTGACAGGTCGGACTGGGATGATCCACGGCGGGTATCAAAGATGGAGTAAACAAGACGCGGAGATGTTGTTTGTATGTTGTTTACCGCGCAGAGAATGCTCTCTCGACGCCAGGTCCAAGTGTCTCTCTTGACCGCTTTGGAGCGGCCTGGTGAACATGATCAGCTCGCGGGTTGGAAGCGATGGCAGCCACATGTTCGCGGGTGGAGCTATGGGGGAGGAAGGACCTCGGACTGGTCGCGAGGAGTGATGAGCTGCAGCTAGCGGCCCCCCATGTGGCTAGCACCCAGCCCCCGAATAACACTAAACACCGTCGGGCCCTTGTCGAGGCTGCCCTGAGTAGCTGACGGACAACAACTCTGCTCTCCTCACAAACTCACCAAAGCGTCTATCCCCACTTTCGCAGCCGGTTGAACCTGCGCGGGATGCTCGCGCCAGGTACAGGCAGAGACGCAGGCCCTCATTCACTCAATTGAACCATCACCATCACCTTGCCGGTAGCTCCCTGGAGCTATCCTCACACCGCCCGTCATGGTTAAAGGAGAGATTCTCACCATCGGCGCTGCCGCTGGTGCCCTCGGAGGGGCGTACAAGCTTGCCGAGTTCCTCAACAAGGCCAAACGCGTCCGCGACGTCGGTCCTTCCAATGCTGTCTACGTGCGCATCATCGGCCGCGTCCAATCCGACCTGGACGAAGTGAGACGTCTGCTCTCCATCCGCGAGATCCACGACATCCTCGAGGCCAACCCGGAAAAGTCCAAATGGGTCTACGGATGCATGCGCGATGTGCGCGGCGCTCTGGAGAACATCACGCCCCACACGGAGCGCGTCGCTGGTGACATCCAAGACGGCCGCCGTGTTGGCGTCAGGCACCGCGTCTACTGGCTGCTCAGCGAGAAGGAGAAGCTGGAGAACCGGGAGAAGGAGCTCAACATTGCGCAGGCCAGCCTCAGCGCCGTCCTCGGCTACCTGACTGCTCTGGAGCCGTACGAGGAGCCGCACAAGCCAAAGTCCACCAAGAAGGAAACCCACATCGACATCGACATCCACCAGGAACCTCCCCAGGCTCAGCCCCAGCCCCCGCCTCAGCCTCAGCCGACCCACACGACGCACATCGACAGGGAAGTCTGGGTCGAGCGTGACGGTGCGCCGGCTCGTCACGTAGAGGAACACCGCGACGTCTGGGTCGAGCGCGACCGTCAACCTGCAGTCCACTACGAGGAGCGTCGCGATGTGTATATTGACGAGCGCGAGCGCGCACACCAACACTTCGATGACCGCGGTCCCGCTCCCGCTCCCCGTCACGACGCCCACTTTGAACACCATGGCCGTGATGCTCGCTACGAGACTCAGTACGACGAGCGCTTCGAACAGCAAGACCACTACCGCTCGCAGTACCCCATCGAGGTCCAAGGCAACTACAACCAGGCCCGTCCCTTCCCTGAGCCCCTCGGCCGTCGCCCCGAATCCTTCGAGGATCGTCTTCCCGAGCGCGACTCCTGGATGCAGGGCAATGCGCGCGCCAACGAACGCCCAGGTCAGTACGCCCCCCGTGGCGCACAGTACGCCGAGTACGGTGCACCGCAACCCATCGGCGCAGCCCATTATTCGCGTAGGTTCCAAGGAGACCCGGGCTTTGGCGACGAAGAAATACTAAATCCACAACCAGTGCCTTTGGACAGGCAGTACGCCGAACGCGAGGTGAGTGGTTACCACACTGGCTACCCGCCCCGTTACGGTAGCAAGCTCTAGATGTTAGCATGAGGCTGACATGCGGGCAGATGTGGATTGAACAAAAGGAGGATTACCGGTTCGATCAGTACGGAAATAGGCTGCCGGACAGGCTTTTCAAGTCGGCTGTGCCTAGGCCGCATCGCAGCCGCATGTAAACTGCAATACCTCTTGGATACGATTAATCTCCTTTTCACTGTCATGAGCCTTTTTGTCTTTTGTTACCCCACCCCCGAGCCCGATGTTTTTATGTAGCTGCCAATTCAAGTTGATACCTTCCGACCGGTCGCTCTTTCTCGTGTTCTCACCACGTGGCTCCTTGATCACCTAACCACTGTCGCTGCTTCCTCTCCAAGATGCGACACCTCATAACTGTACAGAGCATGCGACACAGACACACCTCTCCAGAAAAAGGGAATCGCACCATGGACCCCCCTTCGCTTCCGACCTTGTGCCCACGGAACTCATCAGACCGCTACCAGACAACACTACGACCCTGAGAACCGAAAAGCTGGCCCTGCTTTGGCAGCAGTCCTGCTCTCCTACCATCTTCGCTCATCTCTCGTTCCCATATCTACGACATCGATCAGCAGATATAGAACACCGTACAGACATCCCATCCCGGCCAGCATGGCACGAACTACCTCGTGGGAGAAGACACGATCATGCTTCTTCCTGTTCTTTCGCGCAAAATCCACAAAGTGGCCCAACAGTACCAGATCCGCGACCGACGCACTCCTTGCTCTGTCTATACTCATCGGTATAGCGCAGTTCGGCCTCTGCGCCGCTTTGGCGCGCGGTTTGCTTTTTTCCAACGACAAGGTTGAGTGCTGGAACGTGGGGAGCACTGGAGCTCCTGACTCCAGCGGCTTTGTGCTAGGATCCAGCCCATCCGACGTGGTACTCCAGACGGTGATCAAGAGCTTGCCGCTTACCTATGCGAACTTGAACAAGACATTGAACGTAGGGGGAGCTCAAGAAAATGGAGCGAGGTTGTCAGGGCCTGAGTACCTGAGTGTCGGAGCTTTTGAAGGGGTGTTGTAAGTTATCTTGTTCATCCGTTTTCCTGTTGTACGCACGAAGATATGCTGATAAAAGTCCCCATAGCACGATAGCAGTGATCCTCGTGATCAACCCTTTCTTGCTGGTTGTTGAACTTTTTATCATGTCTTTAAGCCACTCCCGGTCCCCGCGCATTTCCAACCGGGCCGCCATGCTCTGGTCCGCATCCCTCGTGATCGGTTCCATCCTGATTCCTCTAGGTGTTGTTTGGCTAGATAGGTTTCCCAGCAGCAAAATCGACAGTAGCTACGATACATGCTGGCAATATGACGACACAATGGATGCGTTAGAAGGTTGGGGCAGATGGGCAAGAAGTATCATACGAGCAAGTGAGGTCTTGGGAGTATTGGGAGCATTATGGTAAGTCTGAAACACCACATAAATTGGAACCACTGTGGCCTCGACTTACCAGCAACAGTATGGCTGCCTACTTTGGATTCGCGCTCGCAGCCGCGTACATGAACCAGCGAGCCGATGCGCAACAGCCGACGAGACTAGACGATCTTAGAAGGCCTTCGTCCACTCCTCGCAGTGACAACCATCGTAACCTGCCATCTTCTGGCCTCGGCACTCGCTCGGGCACTCGCCCAGGCACCGTTCGAATGAACAACTTCGGCCTCACGTTCATAGATTGTACCCCGGGGTCAGCCAGCCAGTCCAGAAATGATAGACGCCAGCAAAGACCGGCCGAGGATCGAGGAGTTCAGACGAATCCCTTTGCAGACCCGGATGACCCGGAGGACCCGTACAGACGCGGGGAGGGGAGCCAAGAGAATGTAGTACAAGAGCCAGAGGTCAGGCAGGGGAGGTAAACAGCCGTGAGGAAAGTCCTACTCGATAAGCAGGCAATGAATACTTTAATGATTGGAAAGATGCGCCAACTGATTGGCTGTCTTCAGGTGGTCTTGTAGGAGTGTGTTTGATATTTCCCTTTTTTATCAGTCAAGACCTGCGGGTTGAGACTCGCTGTAGTCGTATCTGAAATAGACTCAGGTAAAGTTTTGCCTTAGTGCATCAACATTGATTGCTAACTCTATTATTCGCACCGACGCTTCAGGCCACGACCTGATAGTGAGCATCTACGGGATTCTTTCCGTTGATTGTAAGAACGTCCTGTGGACACGCACTCATCACGACGACCACGTCTCTGAGCGCCTCCAAGACTACATAGTCTCCGGGCTTCGTTTTCGGTTCTTCAAAACTGATGCCTCTCTTCGCACCCTCTCCTTCTTGTGTGATGGGAATGTTCATGAACAGATTGAAAGGGTCTGGAACTCTGCATCCCATCTTTGCTTGTAGGCCCTCTAGCGCCTCCTTTTGGTCGGCCGATAGAGACGAAGATGCAATCAGCTCTTCCAAAGCGCCCCAGAAGTTGTCTGTACAAGACTCGTGGTACCCGTTGACACCCAGCTCACTGTACCGCCACCTATCACATGCTGCGACCAAAGTGTCGTGCACCCCGGGACTTGTGTCTTCCACCACTTTGACCATCGGCGCCCTCTTCTGACTAACCATGATGTCTCCTACTGCAGGCGTCACTTTCAGCAGACTCGCCCGGCAATGGCACATGGACATGTATTCGGGTGCGCTGGCGGCAGTATTGGCAGTGGCAGAATACTTGGAGGGCGAATTGGAAGTCGCGTTTGGGTAGAGGGGCGCTTCGACCTTTGATGATGCAGCCGTGAGGACGGACGACGAGAGCGCGATTGCCCAGGTGTCGACGACTTGGTTGCCATGAGTGTTTGTTATCTTTATCTTTTGGCCAGCCTTGACGAAGGTGGCTGCTCCGCGGCGGGCGGGCACGGTTTGAACGGAGGAAGCCATGTCTTGAGGCTTGCGAGGTGTCGCAAGATGTCTGTTTATGGGTTAAGAATCTACAGTAGGAGAAGGCTGATGTATGACGATGAGTGAATACGCCTCCAGATATACATGCATACCCCACTTGTGTTGTCGCATTAGGTCGTGGGACGGGATGATAGGAAGATGGGGTCCATAATCTGCGTCATGTGTGTAGACAAGGTGGGAATACGATGAGTAACCTTATCGTAGTCATTAGCAACAGCTCTAGCTGTATCTACAGTTCAGCGAACGAGTCTAGGTACACGAAGTAAGCGCGTGGCATCGTCAAGCGGTATCCCCAGGCCTCCCTTGCTCATACGGAGAGCCCAGACGCGTGACGAATGCCATGTTAAACAACAAAAGCTTTAGTGACATGTGTAAAGTATGTGAAGACCTGGAGAGAGTGAAGGTTTGAAGTTGAAAGCTGCAACATCGAGTTGCCGCCCAGGGCGCAATCGCGCTTATCACGTGTCAAGCGCGGCTTCCATAGGACACCCTAGCATTCCCGAGCGCCGCAACCCAAATTATCCCCACCACAGCTCGACTCCTTTACCGCCCACCCGCCCCATTCCTACCCAGCCTTCACCATGGCTGCCCTCGCCACCAAGACCGAGTCGCAAAACATCTTTACCAAATTGAAGTCGAAGCCCGCGAACAAAGTACGTCGTCTTTCGAAGAGAGCGAGGCGAGCAATGCCTAATACATGTCCAGATATGCTTCGACTGCGGCGCAAAGAACCCAACATGGAGCTCCGTGCCGTTTGGCATTTACCTATGTCTCGACTGCTCGTCCAACCATCGTAACATGGGCGTCCACATCTCCTTCGTACGATCCACCAACCTCGACAGTGCGTTCGCCCAAGGCCCCCAGAGACAGTATACCGTACATTTGCTGACCAGCGACAGTCTGGCAATGGGACCAATTACGGATTATGAAAGTTGGTGGCAACGAAAGCGCTACCAAATACTTCCAGTCGCATGGAGGCTCTGCCGCCCTTGCGAGCAAAGACCACAAGGCCAAATACACCAGCAATGCTGCCACCAAGTACAAGGAGGAGCTGACGAGGCGCTGTGCTGCGGATGCCAGACTGTACGGAACAGCAGCCATGCAGACTGACTTGTGCTAATTTAATTCTACTAGGTACCCTAACGAGGTCGTAATCACAGACGTACCCGAGACTGGCAGCGACGGCACCAACACTCCAGCGGGCGAAGACGACGACTTTTTCTCCTCATGGGACAAGCCCGCGATTAAGCGACCGTCGAACCCACCCTCGCGTACCGGTACACCCAAGGTCGGATCACCCTTCCTGAAGCCTGGTGCGAACGGCAATGGAACCGATCGCCCCAAGTCGCCCCTAGTCGGCGGCTCTGAGTCGAGCACACCCGCTGCAAAGCCAGCAGCTGTACGAAAGACGACTGCAGGCGCTGCGCCGAAGAAGAACATCCTGGGCGCGAAGAAGAAGGGTCTCGGAGCAAAGAAGGTGGTTGCTGCAGACGGAGGCCTGGATTTCGAGGAAGCAGAGCGAAAGGCTCGCGAAGAGGCAGAGCGGATCGAGAAGTTAGGCTATGACCCCGAAGCCGAAGCCGCCGAGGCTGCCGCAGCCACGAAGTCGAAAGCTCCTGAGGCGTCAGCCATTGTCTCTCCCACTCCCGTATCGCCACCACGAGGTGGTTTCGGCTCTACTTCCAAGCCCGAGCGCTCCAGTCAAGACCTTGAGAGGTTAGGCATGGGTGTACAACGTCTAGGTTTCGGGCAAGTAGGCGCTGCGAAGAAGCCTGCAGCACAGAAAAAGATGGGTGGCTTTGGCAGCGTAGGAAAGCCTGCGCAAGACGACGGGGAGAAGTACGCGCGCGAGAAATTTGGCACACAGAAGGGTATATCGAGCGACGAGTTTTTCGGACGAAACGCATTCGATCCCACCGCAACCGCGCAGGCCAAGGAGAGGCTATCAGGTATACACCCTCTGCGAGAGCACATGTTTCAAGTTGCTGACTTCATCTGTAGGCTTCGAAGGCGCAAGCGCCATTTCCTCCAACGCATACTTTGGTCGACCTGAGGACGATGTCGCAGAAGAAGACTATGGTGACCTCGAAACCGCTGCCAAAGACTTTGTCCGCAAGTTTGGCCTCACGGCTGGCGACGATCTCGAAAACCTGACGAACATGCTTGGCGAGGGCGCTACAAAGTTACAGGGCGCCGTCCGGAACTACCTCAACTCGTAGGGTGGTCTTGAGGCTGTGTATTGAACAAATTCAGCTGGCGTACGGAGGACACGATTGACTTCGTGTGGAAAGCTCGTCGCAAGTGGTGAACAACACGTGGGCGGGCGCTTGGTGCGTTGGACGAAGCGTGGGGAGGAGACACCATGAAGCGTGGAGTTGTTTTGGTTTCTACTGTGTATTCTTTTGCGCCGAAGACCTGGGCCTGGAAATGGTGTTTGGGAGTGTTAGACAAACGCATACATACGATATTCCTTCAATCCAACCTCGTAATCGTATCGAGGTGATCAAAGCTGCAACTGTCCACACGAAAGATTGCTGATAATTGAACAAAGAATGGCAACACATCGTTCAGAACTCGTACTACCCCGAAACTATCATGCTCAATCATCCCTATCGCCCCAAACATCAGCTTCCTCCCTCGCCACCGCATCCAGATCAATTAATCCGCCACTTCCTCCATTTCCTCTACTTTCGCTACCTTCGTCCTCATCATCACTACTATCATGTTCACGGGCCTCCTCTCGGCTCATTGAACCCCACCCAGCATCTTCATCTTCATCGTCCTTGGGGAAAGTCGATGATACGGGAACAAAGTCATCCATGAGATTACTAGGCAGGCCAGCCGGCGCAGGACGCGGACGGGAAGCAGAAACCGGTGGCGAAGGAGATAGGGGCATCATTGTCATTTCAGGGTGTTTGGACAATGGGGTTTCTGGTGCATTTTCAACGAGAGTTGGTGGTGTAGTGGCGCCATGACGCAGATTGGACGGCTCTGCGTAGGAAGATGTGGGTGGCGAGACTGCTGGCCTCTTTCCTTCTTTTGAAGATGGTCTGGCTTCTTCTTGGTCCACCGTTGCTTGTTGCGAGGAAGACTGTGTGGCTGGTGATGTATCAACCTGCTGTGTGGGCGGTAGCTTGGCATGGTGCTCTTGTTGCTGCTGCTGCGAGAATGGGAATATGGAGAACAGACTCGCACTTAGGCTATGTCGGTTTGGCCCCCTAGGTCTTTGTTCTTGCTTCAGCGCTTCTTCCCTGCTCCTTGGTACATTCGGAGGTGGGTGTGATGCGGAGTGAGAATGTGAAGGCGCCTTTCTGTTGGCAGCCGGACTGGGAGGTTTCTGGATAGGCGTTTCCGGCAAGGGCGCTTCGCAAATCTCGCAGATTATGAGACTGGGGTCGTTGAGGAATGTACACCGAGGGCATTGTTTCTTGAGGTTGGGCGTTGATGGTCTTTCCGGTATCTCAGCTTCCAAAGGAGGTTGAGGTTGTGGTCGAGGGGGTTGACGAGGAGGCGCTGCATCGTTTTGACTGGGCATTTGATAACCTGGGCTGTATCGCTGTGCTGCCCTTGTGTGTGATGGTGCAGCGTCGCGTTGTCGGCTTGTAGACGACGTACTTGCACTCGCTCCAGCATTGGGATTGGGGTCCACGGAAATTACAACCTGCACATCCCTCTTCGTCCCACACTTCATACACTGACACTGCCGCACAACGCTCTTTGTATATGTATCCGTCACCTCGGCAGGTGCATCAAACCTGATTTCAAACTTGCCTGGCTCACCAAAACCGGGAGTATTTCTGTTGTCTCTTCCTTTGGCATTTGCGTAGCCTGCTCCTTTCGCTACGATTGGTATGATGGGATCAACCGCTCCAAAGACCAGATGGTCCACAAAGGGTACCAACATCAGCTTCCCGCTAGTCTTAATGTGGTGGTCGACTTCCGGGCGGAGTTGGAAAGAGTCAAGGGACTGTAGAACACGAAAGTATTTGTTGAACATGTCGCCGAACCATTGGCGAACTTGAACACCTTGTTGCAAGAGCTCTTTCGCAATATTTCGTGGTGCAGGGCTCGGCCACAGTGCATCGATCAAGTGCTTCTCTTTCAGCGCCTTCCTCACCATCAAGTCTAGTCTCGCGCATTCGTACAGCCTTTTCTCTAATCTTTCATGCAACTCGTACTTTGCGAACCTGATGACTAAGCCTCTAACAAAACCAGCATCAAGGTTCCATTTCCTTGTGAAGTAGTCCAACGATTCCAGATCTTTCTGCGCCTGCGCATTTGCGGGCCGAACCACAAGCGGTGATAATTCGTGGCCCATGGCTATCCATCGTTCGGTTTGGCGGGGAAAGGCAGTTGCTGTAGACCAGAATGAGCGAATAGGATAGTACTCGGCTTTGAAGTAGTTGTAGACAAAGTCCAAGAAGTCAACTTCTGTAAGAGGCATTGCTGCATGGCCGCGTGGGATGTCCATGGTGGGAGATGGGCGGTTGTAGGTGGCGAGTAGGTGAAAACGTCACAATCGCGAAATAATTCGTGACAAAAGGGACGACTGCAATTGCAGACGTGGAGGTATTCGCGAGACTGGCGACCTGAATTCTGTAGATGTGAAAAACTGGTGCCTGGAAGGTGAAATAGGTTACGTGTATGAGAGTTGACAAGAGGAACGATGCCTATTCTGAGCTGCGCCACAGCATGTGATAGCATCACAAGCGCTAGAAAGACTGGTCGCTCTGCTCTGCTCTGTGCTTGTTCTCGTAGCGGAGTTTCCGGGGTATACGTCATCGTGTGGCGGTGGCTGTGCTCAGTTCTTCTTCCGCGTTCCACCACCCATTCATCCTCGCCATGTTCAGAACAACACCCACATATGCAGTTCATGCTCAGTATGCTATCGATATCTACGAAGATCAGAGCTCAAGTTACCGAATAAGAGGAGGACCGGTTAGGCGCTTTAGATGCAGGAAGCGTATACCTAGGTAACAGCGCAAATCCGTGACGCAGCAAATACGAATATTACTAGCCAGGACGTATGCGATCTTTGTATACCCTTTCCCCTGAGAAATAGCCCTAGACTTCCAGGATAACAGCCTTTTGCATGTCGTTGGTGTCTTTGGAATGTGCACTGGGTGATAAACTGACCTCTCATGAGATGCGAAGAGAGCCCTAGGAACAAGATACGTCGTTATTCCAAAATAACTCTCCTTCCTTCCTGAGGGCTAACCCTATCTGAAGGTGGTGGCATGATGGTTTGGCCAAGCTTTGCGCAAGGGTCGGGATCAGTAGGGGGTAAGCAAGGGATTTCCTACGAAGACATTGACCTAGCTTATCAGTGTACTTGGTTTTCCCCTCTAATCTCTTCTATACGTGGAACCCGTCAGCAATTTACGCTGGGAGCTATCTTTCTGCCGAGACAAGATGACTTTCGACATCATCCCGCATATCTACGATGTGTAGAATGCAGCGATCAACCAGGATAGTTCGGCACCCCTACGCCATTTTGCTGCAAGCACGTCTGACCTCGACAAGCCAATACGCACGTCTCGATTATCGAACGCCTTTTACAGGGATCATAGACGGCAAACGAGTACACATATACTCGGCTTGGTCCCTCACTTCGGTTACACGATCGCATTAACCGTCCCCAATCGCAGTCTCAGGCTTGCGGCAAACTACATGTACAATGGACAAATCGGAATCGGAAAAAGGTGAGAGACTGGATATGTCAGATGGTTTGCAGATCGCACAACCTGAGACTTATCCTGAGGCTGTCAACCGCTATTCTGGACATGGCGACACGAAGCTGCCACAGCTCCACAATGATGACCGCGATGGAGGACGCGATCACTCACAGCGGGATACGGCATCGACGCGTACTGGAAACTCTCACGACCTCTTGTCGTATCGAAGTGGACGCGGTTTACGGGATCAAGCGCCTCACATTGAGGTTCCCCCTGACATGTGGAGGAAGTTCTTTGCCCACAGACGGCGCAAGTACTGGTTTACCATCTCCATGTCGTTTGTCATAGTGGCTGCGCTCGTGGGTACCAGTATAGGAGGAGCGCTGGTTGTGCAGGAGCAAGCCGACAAGTATGTCTTTATCCTGCCATCCTTTGACGTTGCCTAATTGTTTGTTAGGAAGGCCGCAGCTCTTGCAGCTGAGCAAGCTGCACAAAGTTCGAGTATGATGCTGGGGGCTACGCCCACGTTCAAGAGCACTTCGGCGAGCGCCTCGGACGCTATATCAAATAGCCCAACGAGCAACCCATCGGGCGCATCTGGAAATACAGCAACGGACTACACAGCGCGACCTTTTGGCGCCATCCAGTCGATCAACACAACTTGTCCGTCTACACTCCTCATATCGAGTCAGTTGGAAGGCAAGACGTCGGACATCAGTGGCGCTTACAGGTATAGCTGTCTGGACAGCACCAACATACTGGATTCTACCCTCATGAGCTTCACCGCATATACCCTGGAGCAATGCGTTGATGCGTGTAGTCAGTACAGCGCTATGGACAATAGCTCGAACAATACATGCAAAGCCGCTGTGATCAGCTCCGACTTTGGTCGAAAGTACGAAACTGCAAACGGAGCAAACTGCTGGTTGAAGAGCGGGGCTGGGAACGCAAGTACAGGACAGAACGGATACACGGCGGCGGTGCTTCGTGAGGCGTAGGGTAGATAAAGGCTGGTGGAAAGGAAGAGAGCTGGTCTAGTATTGGACTATTGCGAGGATCATCAGCGTTTGCATTTTATCCAGAGATGGATGGGTTGGGTTTTCTTATCTGTAAATTAGCGAGTCTCTGGATCTACTGTCACTATCAGTTCTATACCGATGTCAGTCGTTATGGGTTTTCCCTGTAGTGCGATACTCGATCAAATCAAAGAAGGATAGTATGACACAAAAGGTTGTTACGGAGTCCATCTTGGGACAAGGCGGTATATGTGAAGATCTGAGCCTTGTTCTATTTGCGTTGATAGGCTCGTATATGCATGTTCCTGGCCACTCGGCAGTGCTTTGGTTTCTACTCTCACATCGACCTTTCAGTTTTTATTCTAGCTTTACTGCATCCTTCGTACTGAAGGTGACGTATTCCCAGCTCCTCTGTCAACGAATATGGTTATCATGTCTGGCGGCAACCAACTGCCGAATTATCAAGAGGAAGACTATACTGCTCTCAAGTCCCGCTAGTGCCGTGTCCTTGAACGAATGTCCTCAGAGTCTTGTGCGTTGGAGGCAAAAAGATATTTTCGTCGAGCAAAAAGAGCAAAAAGGTGCTTTGATCATGTAGGAAAAAGGCAAAAAGACGCAAAAGGAGAAATTCCGACACCGGGAATCGAACCCGGGCCTTGCCGGTACTGTATAGTGAACTGACTCTGCAGATGAGAGCGGCAAATCCTAGCCACTAGACCATATCGGACTTGGATGAAAAGACTGGAACAATATCAATATATGATTAAAATTGAAATTTCCAGCGACGCGACGGCCAGGTTGACGGAGTTATCGTGTAAGACTAAGAGAAGGCTAGGAGACCACTTGGGAAGCTTAGCAGCATGTTCGGATATGTCGTGCCTGTTGATGGGGCACTTTTCCTGCTACCCCTGACTACCCCACTTCAAGAAATTCTCTACCATCAAGCCACTCGGAGGTACTACGGACGTGCTAAAATGCCATTCGAAGCCATTGGATAGGCTTCACGGGTGTTGTAACCGGTCTACAGAGCGTTGCTTTTGGTCCAAGCTAGTCTGGCGGGATTTCCAAGACCCCAATGTCTCCTTTCTACGTCTTGGCCGAAACCAGTATGTCGTAGCTGGATTTGTCCTTACGTCTTTGCAACGTCATTCAAAGTAAGTCTGCTTAGGGCACTACGATACTTGTGCCACTATGCCTTTCTTGCAGTGGTTGTGTGATAGTCCGATTTTGTCGATGCAGACACTGCCGTGTATTACGCCGACGACGCATTGCATTTGGTACATGGAGCTACCAGACGATTTTAGGGGCATGCGGGCTACGTGCGTCTAAGCCATCTACTAAAAGATGGTGACTGATGGCAGCACCCCAGTTCTGTTATTAGCGTGAACATTGCCAAGGGGCCCAAATCTGAGATCTGAGATGCATGTTCCGCGATTCAGAGTTGGATCACTAATACACGAGCACTTCTCAATTGCATCCATAGATGTGTCAAGATCCTGTCGACCTGTCGTGCTGACGTACTTCTGTTGAACTAACGAGATGGTCCTCCTACATTACAGGCTCACAGCCGACTAGTTCCACTCATGTTCTAGAGTCATGCGAAAGTCAGAATACATCAAACCACATCAACTCACCGTTTTGTCTGCATGTCTAAACCTAGATCCTTGAGAATCCAAACTCTCTCCCAGTGGTGCCCTCATGTGCCGTTGAGACATCTGATCGTATTATCCTTCCCACCAGTGTTTGCCCTATAGCAATCAGGAAAGCTTCCGAAAGCCTACTCCAGCCATCCCAGGTCTAGTATAGAGTGGTGTCCAGCTGCCTCTCTGAACTACGTAAGATCGTGATGAAGGTGTTCTAGACCTAAGAAGTTCAGTTCAACAACATTTGCATGCTTTGTCCACACACCATCGTCTGTACTAGGCTAACACGCTTTGCGCTCTAGGCCTGAAGATAGATATTGACTGTGTGGCCCTTGATTTGTTCCGATACAGCATGCGCTATAGAAAGATGGCACGCCATCAGCTAGGCAGAGCAAAGTCATGCAATGATGCGAACAGCAAATGCCGATACCGGGGCAAGTTTATTATGGTGGGAGACGTGCTTGCTGTTTCGAACTGGACCAGGTTTTGAGAATGAACGCCACGCCATGGAAAGAGTTTGGGGAAGTGGCCAGAACGAAAGGCAGAACGAAGCAAGAGAAGGGCTGATGAATGCGCATCTTAATGTGAATCTTTGACACAAGTCGTAAATGGACAAAGGTACATGCCATGGTCTTAGTTCGAGGAGGCAACAAGATCGTAGGTATGAATAGACAATGTGATACGACGTAGTCGAGTGCGTAACAGCAATGATGTTTTTTCATGTTTTACGACGCCACACAACGTTAATTGTTCATGCCAATCATTTGCCATTTCGTGAGAATGATTCCGAGCTAGATGCCACTTACATCTCGCCTCATGAGCGTTCCAGCTTGATTGGAGTTGCCCAGCCAAAAGAAACGTGGATAAGCAAACAGCATACTTCATGCACAGCGGGCTGATCATGGAATAGCAATCAAGTGCGCACACAACAGTTGTAAAAAAGACAAGTAGAGTTCTGGGTTGGTAATTTGCTTTGCCATCAGAGATAAGGGCTTGACCGACCATGTAAGTAGCACCATACTGGCACATATGACGGTAGCAGGTCCAGTAGAAGAAAAGGAAGACATTGAACGCCGAACTCAGCAGTGAAGTTTGCATTGCTGCCAATGGCATACAAAAATACAAAAACATACAACAGCAGGGATTCGCCAGTGGTCACCCACCTGACTACTAATCTGCCGGTCTCAAGCTTGAGTACCGCTGAGCGAACGGGAAGCGCTATGATCTTGAGCCTATGGTCGTATGTGGAAACAAAGCCAGCGCAGTGTTTTGATATTGTCGATATTTAGGATGGTTGACGAAAGCGAATGCAGTCGCTGTAATATGGTCACGCCTGATGCCAGTACGACACGATGATGGTACCCATATAAGTATCTAGCGATCTCGATGATTAGTCCCCACGTAAGACCGAATGTCGTTGCAATGACATGCATGTAACCTACCGGGATGGTTGACATGGGTAGCCGACCATTGTCCGACACCGAAGCATCCTTCGGATGCGCCCCGTTCCTGAGGAACCTGCGCACCGGGACCTGGGGATGAAACGTGCTAGTCGGTAGATCTGACGACAACAAATCGGGGGTTTTGGAAGGAAGCCATGCGCATAAGTGGTAGTGACGGATATTGAGCGCGAGGCAAAAGTGCAAGCTGGTGGCGTCCGACCGTGGCGTCGGAACCACTTTGCGTTTACCCTGATCAACTGCGCTCATGTAATAACAAGCGGTATATGCTGCGGGCTTTGTTGCGCTAGTAGAGTCTTGTATACGCTTCCGTCGCAGCGGAGTTGTACCTGCGCAAGGCTTGCAACCCTGGGATAGTTCGTGGGGATCCTGTAGCTGCCACTTGAGGCAAGTGAGCAAGAAGATGAAGCATGGCGTTTGGACCCTGATATGACAGTTTTTGTGGTGAGCTGTTCGATCAGTTCCTTGTGAATGAAGAGGTTCCAGAAGGAACTTCGACAACTTCTACCATAACGTCGCAATTCCATCATTATGAATGTTTCGCCTGCTGTATGCAAGACGTGGAAACACAGCGGGTGCATAGTCATATATAGCCGGCAGATGTTGTGACCTACTCCAGTGGTTGAGCTTGTACCTGATCGCTTTGTGGAAGTCCTGTCAGATGCCACGGGACTCTTACAGCAATAGTGATGGTTAAAGAGACTGCCATGCGATTACATCACTTTGGATAGCAAATTTCTTGGTATGCGGCAGCTTCCAACGGATCTCTCTCCATGGCGTGAGGATCAGGACGAGACTGCATGTGCTATCGATCGCTGAGTCGCGCGCGCATCCCCCATAACTACCACGTCAGCATCTGGGTGGAGATCACGTGTCGTTCGCAATAAACGACAGAAAGGCTTAGCGAATGTGGGGAGCGCCTGTCAATCAACTTGTCTAAAATGGCAAACGGATGACAGGCGTAGGTATGGCATCAGCCCATGTAGAAACCAAGCTTTGGATCTAGGGTCCAGGTCGCTAAGATGCGCCAGTTAGAGTAAAGCTCCATCTCTAGTCGCCGTTCACCTGCCACTATGCGCTCAATGCTGGTCCGTTGCTTGCGAAAGCCACAACAGAGAACACAATTGACCCCTGTGTTCATTGCAGAATGTGCATTCATCTGATCGTGACGGGTGTAGATTTCTGCAATCCGTGTCCCGAATCCGGTTGTCCAACCCGCAAGCTCCGTCAAGCTGGCTGCAGCCTGTTATCTTGGGTAGCCTTGTCCACGATTGGCTTTAGAGTTCGGTCACTTCCGTAAACAGCCCTGATCGGGAGGTACCGATGACTCGGAAAGTGGTCTGCGTTTGCAGCCAAATTGCAAGGTGCAGCATCTCGGGTCCAGAGGCTTGGTAAACTTGGGCTCAGCCCAGCCCCTTCTTGCATTGTGTCGGGACTTGATGATGCTGCTCGAGGCTATTCCAGTGCTTTTACTGGCACCTGTTTCTTTTCACATGGTATTTCATCTTCGGAATGAGTATCCGTAGCCGTCGAACCGACGACCCGTTTGACGCAGAGACTAAGATGTGAGAGAACCCGCAGTTGTGCCGAGCGGACCAGTAGACAGTTCTCCCGGTGAACGTCCGACACAGACTTTGAAAAACAAAACAAGGCAGAATTGTGTCTTTGCCAACCCTGAGCCAGTGCATGAGTGCAGCACTAATGCAATCGTGGTGTGAGGATATTGCATTAGCGCTTTGGGTGAGGCTGCTCTGTCGCAACCGCACTTGCAATCTCGAATGCGAAGTTGAGCGGCCATGACTGGAAATAGAGGTATTCCGAGCCCCATAAAAGTCCACATGATCGTCATTCGGCACCGTGGACTGCTGCTCATCAGCACATGGCATCAGGAGGCATAGCGCCGACGCTGACAAGCATCTGACTCTTCAAATTGCGTACGTCGGCAGAGTCTTGGGGTCTGTGAGCGCGGCGATGGGCGATTCATAGCTTTAAGGTTGTCACAATCAGAGGCTGATGGGTGCCCATTTGCCGGGTCCACGGGCTTCCTGGACGAAAATCACATCTGGCAGTCAGGAGTGCGGGTCCTCGCGGCAGAGAATCATCATTGCGGAGCTTGGAGTTGGGCTCAGCTTGCCCTGGGCCAGCCACCAGCGCGAAGGATGCTCTGCGGGCGGCCATTCGAGCAAAAGTTATGCCGGTGACGTCGAAAGATGCCTGGGGTGCTTGGTGAATCAAACGCGCAAGACTGGAACAGAGGGTCTGGTAGGGTGGTTGATGGCATAGGTTGATTGGCGGAAGCTTGAGCTCGTTGGCCAGCGCAGGTCGCGGCGCATGAGACGACGCCTTCAGTCGATCAGCACCATGCCTCTTTCAGTGAAGCTTCCTTGGTGACAAAGCCAAGTATCAGAAGCAGTCGGCCTGATGAGAGACCATGGTGGCGATTGCGCGGAGTCGCGGAGGCCTGGCAGCAATAGCGGCTGGCCAGGTGCAATGTCCACGGCGGTCGGACAGGGCGAGTAGTAATCAGCTTCAGCTGAGGTCAGTCCATGCGGTGAAGTGCGGTGATGTGTGCGTGAAGGAACAGTCGCGCTCGCACATGAAATGACTTTTGCACGTAGCCAGCACAAACAAGGTTCACATCGTGGAGACGGAAGCATGGCTAGCTGTCCCCGAGTCCCACGTTGCACCCAGGTTCTGCTCGTGCGCAGAAACTCGACACGACGGAGGCTGAGGAGGGACAGGGTGCGCAAGTGGCTAGCAGACAAAGCACGCCTTGACGGTGGAGCAGAGAGTCAAAGAGGTTGCTTTGCCCGTAGGCAGTGGGTTGGACGAGGCCACAAGGGTGAGGATCCTCGGCAAAGCATCGTGGCTGCTTCCGAACTCGGCAGCGCACCAGGCGGATCCCAGGTTAGCCTGTCAAGCCGTCATCCCGCCGTCCACCTCCCAACGCTCGCAACCAGAGATCCTCCACCGCTTCGACCGTCGTGTGTCTATATTGGGCAGACCGGCCAGGAACCCACGTCCTGACCAAAACATCGTAACCCCCCTCATCAGCCTACCCGGCATCAGATCCGCTGATCAGCCGCCAAATTTCTTCTCCCACTGCCCTAGCGCAAGCCCTTCACCCTCACCCCCCCCGGTCCATTGGCACGCACTCCGACGAGACCTCGCACGACAGCTGCCGAATCGAAACCTGACTTCTTACCCTGCTCCTCTAGACAGCTCCAAGTCTGTGTGCACACCCGCTGTTTCTGCATCCGACTTCAGTTGCCCACCCTAACCCAATCCCCATGTACCTTGTCGCTCCCCGGAAAAGTATAGTTCCCTTTCTAGTCTAGAACACACATGCTCTATGGTCTTTTCATGCCTGATGTAGGCACCGTGGGCGCGCTATCATTTTACGTACAGCCTTCCGTCTCTACGAACGGCGGCGGACTTGCCGCTCTCTCCCCTTTAGGCCTTACCAGCAGCCTTTGACACCTGGTGCGTGCTCCCCACTCCGTTATAACTAACATTGAAGCCCTGGACTCCACATGGCTCCCGCAGGCTGAATGATCGACTTCCCTGAGAAGCTTTGTTCTTGTCTACGACCTCTCTCAACTACAACTACAAGACGACGCCGTCACTTGCACTTCCATCACACTTGACCGTGAAGCTCGACTGCCTAGTCGCCGGCGCCCCACAGCACTCACCTATCTCAGATCGGCAATTCTGCAAAGTTAATCACTCTTGGCTCAGCCGTACCCGCTTGCAAGCGGACCAACATCGTCCCGCCCATCCTATACCCCCCATTCTTCGACATCGAAGGTTACCTAGGTATACTATCCAACTAGCCTGGCACCTCGTATTTGTGCCGTTAGTAGACCCATACTAAGTGCTGTACCAGGCTGGCTTGTCACCTCTCATCTCTCTCTCTCTCATCTCTCCACCTCCAAACCATGGCGAGCGTGCCGCCGGCTCCAGTGCCAGGAGCCTCGGGCGACGTTTCACCAACAGGCGTCTCGGGGTCTGCAGCCAACTCCAAGATGAGGAAGAGGACCAAGACTGGATGTCTCACCTGTCGAAAACGCCGCATAAAGTGTGGCGAGGAGAGACCTACCTGCGCCAACTGCATCAAGTCCAAACGTCAGTGCGAGGGCTACAACCAGAGAGTCATCTTCAAACCCCCAATCGGAGACTGGCCAAATCATCCAGGCGTGGTCAGCACTATCCAATATCACACCTCGATGCTTCCTGGGACACGGAATCAGTCATATCGTGGGCCTGAGCCAGCTACCGCTATGCAAGAAAACATGCTTGGTTCGATCCAACCCCGTCTGCATGGCAGCTTCGACTTCTCACAAATGGATCCGAGCTCAGGTCCAGGGCCTTCAGAACCCCAGCAAGGTTTCGCCGAAGGGAACCCCGGCTATACACACGAGCAGGCTTATCAGCAGCCGCAGCCGTCCCCTCTTCACCAACAGCCGCTTCAATCGCCAAACCATCAAGCACATAACGACACTCCAACCACGTCATATTTCCCGCCGCCTTCGTCAATGCATACAAGTCCACAAACACAGTATAGACACGATTCGCACAGCACCTACCAAGCGCCTTTTCAATATACCCAGAGTGCATCATATCCACCCGTCTCGGTCCCGTATAGCCACGATTCCAACCTCAAGGCCCCAGTTCCTCATCCTCCGCCAATCTACCCACAAGCCTATCGATCTGATAGCCAGCAAGCCGAAGGCACTTATCGGGATCATTCCAGTGTATCCCCTAGAAGCGATCAACACCCCTATCACACAGAGGCACTGCCAATGGCGCAAAGATATGACAGTCACGCACAAGCCCCTGTGCACTCTATACAAGCCACTCCGACAAATTTCAGCCAGATCGGACATCTTAACTACCCAGCAGTTTCTCACGCTCACGCTGACTTTAGTCATGCAAGTTATCCTTCTGTCCAGATGCCTATTCATGATATAACCCCAGATGTAAAGTATATGTCTCAGCCCGTCCTCGGTATGTCTCGTGTCTAGTTAAAACCTCGTATACCCCAATGATTACTATTATTTTCTGTGTCAAAAGCCCTTGTCCACTGTCACTCGATAAAATCGTGCATGCCTTTGAAACCTGGGTGTTTCCCCAGTCTTTTCCAGCTGCAATAGCACGCTACTCTCCATCACCATGTCGAACCGTATGTCATCGAGCTGACAGTTCATGTCTACAGAGCAACCTTTCGCCGTATCGCAAGCGCAGCAACCCCAGTCGCAACTCCTCCTCGATGGCTTTGGTGGTAATGACCATGTTAGTCCTACACAAGTTCTCGACGAAGCCGCAATCGAAAACGAAGATGATGATTACTGGGACGTTCAGTCGGACGAAGAGATGTTTGATGCGGAGACTACGGAGGATGCACAGGCTTTACTTGCAAGCAAAGAATTGGACAGCATCCGTCGCATACACCTTGAGAACTACAACGAGCTGGGTATAAGGCGGTATGATGCATTCTTGTATGACGGGTTGCTGTCAGACTATAGACCAGAATATGCAGCCAGCCCTCTGCGCAACCCCAAGACTGCGAGGGTCTTTGCGCACTACATCCACGTGGTAAGTGCGACAGGGACAGCTGCACAATCTGTCTCGTTATCGCAGATGCTGCGTAGCTTCCCGAACCTCCACAATCATACGGTCCACTGACTTCCGATAGACCGGTCCAACGTTGTCAATGTACGAACGAAATCCTATACACCCTGCCCTCATTTTCGAAAGTTCTACACGACCCGTCCAGCAGGGTCTTTGGACATACACATTGCCTTTGAAGGCTCTCACTCATCAGGGATTATTGCACGCCATGTTAGCGCTTGCGAGTTTGCACATTGCAAGATTGCAAGGCGCCTCAATAACACCATCGTACAAACACTACGCATACTCGTTGAAGCGACTCGTCCGTTCTCTCAGCAATTCCAAGAAACGTTTGTCGACCCTCACGTTAGCCACTTCCTTGCTTTTGGCGTTCTATGAAGTTTGGACGGCGGAGCATGTCAAATGGGGTACCCATCTCATCGGAGCCCAGCGCCTCATTACTGAACTCGATTTCCGATCGCTAACGCGCGAGGCGAGGCGTTTGCGAGCGGCCCAAACTGCTATGGAGCGGAATTTTCCATACCAGAACCCTGAGATGCTTATCGATCAGAGCCAATTTGATCAGAGGCTCAAAGATAGCGCTTTGATGCCAGACCAGAGTCTTGTAAGCACGATTGTTGGCAAAAATGTCAACTATGACGACTTCGGAATGGTCTTCGAAGACAACGGCGCAAGGCACGACGCAAGACCTAAGATACCTGCGAAGTTGGATCTGCAAAGCTACGAGACGCTACAGGACATATATTGGTCATACGCTAGACATGATGCTTATCAAAGCATCGTCAGCGGTAACCGCCTCATGTGAGTATCGTAGGTAGGGCTCCAGAACGTGCGACTGATTGGTGGTAGTAATCCTTATCGCAAGTGGTCGGATTGCCCTCCAAGAGCACCACTTGGCCGAGCTGACGCTCTCTATGGCTCCCATGACCACATTATCCTTCTTTTGGGTCGTATCGCAGACTTCACTGTCCGAGACCGCAGTCGCAAACTTCGACAAATAGAAGCTGACGGTGGATGGCGACCTCGCCCTGGTATGCCTGGTTTTGGGAACATGGGGCCGCCACCAAGCGGTCCACATGGTCAGCAGCAGATGTCCGCGAGCTCTGCAGGACCCCCGCCTCAAATGCATGGTCCGCCACCAGGATGGAAGGGGCCACCACCGCCAGGCTGGACAGGTCAGCCTCCACCACAACCTCCATCGGGCTTCAGGCCGCCATCTATGTCGGCTGGGAAATCACCTCAAGGTGGTCCACCTAAACCACCAGCTATGCCCAGTTTCTATGGAATGGCACCTTCGGCAGGTCCAGGACCTGTTCTCTCCAGCTACGAAAATCCTAATTACGAACGCTCACCACAGACCCCAAACGCACCTCATCCCCAACATGCTGACCTGCCTACCGAATATGAGAATGCCGTATCGGAATGGGAGAGTATCGTCAATGCACACACGACAATTGCGCGTATATTGGAACAGACTGATTCCTTCGCACCATTGCCAGAAGACACTTACCCACCAGCGCCAGGAGAACATCCCAATCAACAGGGGAATATGACACCCTTTGGCCCAGCTATTCTACACAGAAGCTACGACATATCCATTCTGTGGTTAATGATTCACGTCTCCAGGATCATCCTTCTACGGTCTCACCCAGGTATGCCACCCGCTGCTCAAATGGCGGCTGGTGTATGTGCATCCGCTACAGCCCCATATTGCATGCTCATCGGCCGCATATGTGCTGGTTTTCAGATGCCCATTGATTCGGACCTTTCTCCCTTTCTTGGCGCAGTCTTGACAGAATCTACATTGTCGCTTTTCTTCGCCGGCATTACGTTTCAGGATCCGCGACAGCGTGAGTGGCTCATCACCAGGTTATTAGAAACCGACAAGAGGACAGGTTGGGCTAGTGCAGGGATCATCGCAAAAGGGTGTGAGACGGCCTGGGAGAAGGCTGCAGAGATGGGGAGAGGGCCGCCATACAAGAGGAGAACGACACGGATTCAAGCAGTCAGCGCTGAGGAAGAGGAAGAGGAGGCCGATGGAAGGAACAGACAGCAAGGAAGAGTACAGGAAATACATGGGGAGACGAGATATGTGGTGAAGACGCGACCGCCGCCGTGGGCTATGAATTTGTTAGGCACCGAGGAGGATCTCCGAGTTGGGATGGAGAGATTTGGACTGTAAGGAGTAGAAGGGGGAAGCTAGGGAAAAGAAAGAGCTGGCGACCGGCTGTGTGAAAAGATGGCAGAAAAAGGAACGGAGCAACGAACTGCACCACAGTACCTCGTTATTTGAGTTAGCACCGCGAGACTCGAACTGGTCAAAGCGTAAGAAGCCAGCATCAACATTACGGTGGTGGAAGCATACCCGGGACACATTCTGGAATGAAAGTAGACAAGACCGATATTTACCTTCCGCCACTTACCCCGAGTCAGCACCAGCTGCTGCGCAATTCAGGAATCCATCATCCACTGCCTCCACTCGAGAGCAATCAGAAAATCAACTCTGGAAGCTCGTTATACGGGTCAAGGCTCTCTCCCTACGCTAAAAACATAAATAACGCAAATTCGCAACCACACAGCTGCGAATGCGATCCTTCAGAACTGCAATATCACGACTTCACAACGGACCCCACAAAAAAACTGTACTTACATACTGCTTTGGGCAGAACTTCCCATTTCCAGCGAGCATCGTCGTGCATAGTGCGTCACCATTTATACGATATACGATACCCCATCATCTAAACGAAGCATTGTTGCGCTGCTATACTATGGCGTTTTCAGAAAAGTGCAGCGATGAAGATAAGAAGATAGCAGTTATTTCTTCTTTGGGCTAGAGAGCTTAAGGAACGTTGTAGAGCGGTAGTAAAATCTGTTGGTTGCTAGGGCATCATCTAGTCAGCGCAAACAGAGGGCTAGCGCAATCAGTGTACCAGATGCTGGCCATGCGTTCACATCGGCCCCATCGGGTGGGGGCATGGGACCCTGTTGTTGAACGATTCGGGGCATGCATGCAATAGCAGACAAACAACAATGGTTTAGAAATGTGTTCGAGCCCGAACAAGTGTATTGAACTATACATATGGTAATCTGTCTACATATTCTCCAAAGATCAAATTGCGCCCGCTCGCTCGTTAGCTAATGAACATGACGTGTTTTTTTTAAGGACTCGTGTCTGATGGATACCACCAACGCCTCTTTCCTCGCCCAGCAAACCAATTCGTGTGAACCTAATTACAAGCAAATGCTCCCGTGCCGTATAATATGCCAAACTCCAATGTACGCCTGATGCAGTCGTGGCATTGCGCAAGTGTCTGCTATTACCACTATTTCTCCATGCCATAGTGTCCACTGCGCTTCTAGAAGAAGTAGTAGAGCACACTGCCACCCGCTGTCATGAACACGCCGAACCACCACCACTGTTCAGCCCTGGCGGCGCCAGGCGTCCTCTTGAACAGCACCTCGTGGTTCATGGGTAGTTCGCCGCGCTTCGAGTTTTTGGCCGAAGGGGTCTGTGTCACGAGAGGGTTGAGGGTTGTGGTGGAAAGCATTTTTGGCGTGGACATGGCGAGGTACAAAGGCATCATAGGCGCACCGTCAAATTTGTAGAGCGTGATGCGCGGGATCTTGTGGTAGGCGTCCGAGGCAACGTACTCGTAGCGCTGTACAGAGTGATTAGTATGATGACTTGAATGCGATTACAGAGGGCTGGTTGATTGGGGTGACGAGAGGAGGCATCTCAACGTACATCGAATAGTTCAGAGGCATTGTATCGTGTGTAGACGGCGTTGCTGTAAGCGCACGGGTCCGAGTAGAGTTGTCTGCCGTCAACCTTGATAGGCTTGAGGACCAGGGAGCCGTTTGCGAGTTTCTCGTAGGTTCCGTGTTGCCATTGGATTATGCCCTTGGGACACTTGGGATCCGTTGCTGTGGTGGCTGTTAGCAATGGCTCTGTCCTAGCGCCTTTTCAACACTGCCAACGTACGATTTGCGACGGCGCGGTAGTAGGCCTCTTCAAAGTGGCCATCCGCAGTAAAGGAGTAGCTGATGCCCGTGTGCTTGGGCTCGGTGAATTTCTCGTTGACGGGGTCGTAAAAGTCCTATGTGGTGGTTAGTCTCGCGTCGCGGGCACGCATGGACACGTGAGTGCATACAGGTCCGGTCATGGTCGAGTTCGCCTTGCTCGTCCAGGTGCCGACGAGTTCTGCAGGAAGGGCGGCGGTTTGGGCTTGCGCGCCTAGAATGGCGGCTCCTGAGAGCAGCAGCGCTGCTATCCGTGACAACATGATTCGTGTAGCGTGGTGTGGTGTGGTGTGGTGTGAGTGAGTGAGTGAGTGAGTGAGTGAGTGAGTGAGTGAGTGAGTGAGTGTGTGTGTGTGTGTGAACGATTGTGGATGGTCGGTGGCGTGCGAAAGCGAGTGTGGGTGCGCGAGGGCAGGAGGTTGGCGGTAGTCGTGGTTGTTGAGGGGAGGATGTTTGGCTGTGTTTGAGTGTCGCCGCCTCCTGGCTTGGAACGAATCGACAGGGATCACGCGGCTAGCTGCAGATCATCACCGGCTTCCGGTGGATAAGTCCGATATCATCGCCCGCACCCGCAGCCGATCTGCTAGCCATTCCCGTCAGCCTTCGCTTTGCTATACCACTCTAGAGACCGTTATTGTTGCAACTACGGCCTCTGCCGTTCACTGTTGTCCTCTCGCCACGACACTGCAGCACCAGGTCCGACCTCCGGAGCATCGGTATCCTCGCTGGAACGCCGTTACGCTTGCAATTAAACGGCGCTATGGCCGCGTCACTAGCAGCTGTCAAGAAGGAATTGCGCAACAGGATTAGGAGCATTCTCAGAGGAATTCCCGAAGCCGTTGCTGCTGCTCAAAGTACGTCCTGGTTTTTTCGGTTACTGCTGCTTCCACTGATGCTGTAAAGCATCCAATGCTACCAAGACTCTGCTGGCCATGCCAGAGTACAAAGCTGCACGCAGGATAAGTGTCTACCTGTCTATGCCAGGCGGTGAAATTTCCACGAGAGACATTGTGCGCAATGCACTGGAGGAGGGCAAGAAGGTCTTCATTCCCTATACCTATAGTTTGGAAGCGCCCAAACCAGGCCAACCAAAATCCATCATGGACATGGTAGAGCTGCGGTCGGTCCAAGACTTTGAATCGTTGGAACCTGACAATTGGGGCATCCCCACTCCCAGCAAAGAGTCCATATCATCACGTGCAAATTGCTTTGGCGGCACCGGCATCACGAATGGGGAGACCGACGGCGTGAGTGCTGGTCTGGATCTGATCGTCATGCCGGGCATGGCTTTCGACTCGCACTTTGGCCGCCTGGGGCACGGTAAAGGCTTCTACGACTATTTCTTGACGCGTTGTCACCAAGTTTTGCGCATGCCTTTTCGCGGTAAGAACTACTGGTATTGTGTCTTTGGAGGGCTAACTAACCAAGTTGAAGTTGGCCTCTCGTTAACTGAGCAGTTCCTGCCACCAAACGAGTCGGTTCCCATGGATTCCTCCGATTTCCGTTTGGACGCCCTGATCACCGGTGATGGCGAGCTCCGTCGCGTGGGAGCTTAATGTCCTCCCCCGAACCTTTCAAACGAGTTTGTCCGTGTTACACGGCGCCATCTCCCTCCTAGCCTGATGTGTGCGCAGTGTCCATCGTGTGTCCCTATGATTGTGCGAGGAGTGAATAGGAGGTTGCGCTTATTGGAGCTGCTGAATGAGAGAAATGTTGTCGCCCTTCAACAGGATCTGGCCGACTTTGCGCCTTTCCTCTGGCGCGTCCTTCTTCGCGAGCGTGACCTCGATGGCGTCGTCGATTACGAGGTTCATGAATTCGTCAAAGCCCTGCGCAGTGGTTAGCAACTTTCGCGATGCGAGATGTTTAGGCAGTCGTACCCTAAGCTTTCCCTCAATGCGCATGCCCAAGTTCTCGTACAACCATACCGAGATGGTCGCCCGTGACTGTAGAAGCTTGAAAATGAAGTTGATCGGGGGAAGGAGAACTAGAGCGTAATCAGCTGCTGTCGCGTCGCATGCATGTGGTAGCGGGCGTACCCTTTCCTCCGCCGCGGCCTAGGACGAGTTAGCTGATCCTTCTGCAGCAGTGGCAGGCATACTGACCACCACGTCCAGTCATTGTGAGAAGCTGATGGCGAGTCTCTGGTAGTGTCTGGTAGCTGTAAGGGTCCGAGTCGGGGCGCAATGTGGGGAGAGGCTCGGGGGAGAAGCTGTGGTGGAAGGAACATTTCTGGCGCGACCTGAGCGGTCACAAACGCCTTGGCACCGACGTGGGGATCTTCGTGCTACTTTGACTATGCGACCGAACGCAACTGCCCGTCTCCAAACAAACTCACCACCACCGCCACCGCAACTGCCGCCGCCGTCACCTCCTCACCACTTGCACCTGCCGTCTTCCACGCTCGCCTAACCCGTCAGTTGATGCGCGCAATATAACACACGCCCCGCCGCCTTGCTCCGAGCAGTATCCGCGCCCGTCTTCCCCCTCCCTGCCCCCACCACCTCGTCCAATTCCCTCACCATGGCTGCCAACGGACAGCAAGTCTTCGACCCTGTGCTGGCGGCGCACAACACCATGGCGTCGCAGGCGGACCGCGCACAGAAGGAGCAGGCACATCAGTTTCTGGAACAGTTCCAGAAGTCGGTAGGTGGCATGGGCACATTTGCACGGGGCGTGAGGGGCTGATATGTCACAGGAAGAGGCATGGACTACCACACTGGCTATGCTCGAGGCAAACTCAGCAGACGCGGCTGCCAAGCTCTTTGCTGCCACTACACTCAAGGGAAAGGTGGGTCGTTGCTGCTCCTGCAGAGTGTGGGCACATGCTGACTGTGCCAGATTGTATACGACCTCCACCAAGTGCCTCGCGCACAGCTTCCAGAGCTCCGGGCGTCCATCATGCGCAATCTGGCGATATTCCATGCCGGACCCAAGCCCATTCGTTTGCAGCTATGCGTGTGTCTGGCGAATCTGGCCATCCAGATGACCGAGTGGAAGGATGTCCTCAAAGACGTTGTCAACACCCTCGGCTCAGATCCAGCAACGCTACCTTGCGTCCTGGACTTTCTCCGTGTTCTCCCCGAAGA
The DNA here is from genome assembly GCF_042100115.1 of Alternaria dauci. Classification (NCBI taxonomy): domain Eukaryota; kingdom Fungi; phylum Ascomycota; class Dothideomycetes; order Pleosporales; family Pleosporaceae; genus Alternaria; species Alternaria dauci. The sequence continues at coordinate 3,809,455 of NC_091272.1, forward strand.
AGTCACACATGGACGCAAGATCGCTCTCACAGTACGTCCGAACGAGCCGCGCCCCGTCATCAGCCCACGGCAATTCCCCAAGGTGTCGACATATGATAGTAGAGTTGTAGTCTAATATGTGGTGGTCAGGAACACGAGTTGACTATGAGGACGACCGAATTGATCGACGACAACGCCCAACAAGCCCTGGAACTCCTCATCCGATACGGCACTTCTTCTCGTACGCTCAAAGTTGCCCTTTACTAAGCTCGCCCCCTGCTGACCCTCTATAGCCGCTGCTGCCCAGAACCCGCAGTTACTCAACTGCATCACGTCCTGGATACGAGAGATACCACTGGACGCCATCATCAACTCGCCGCTTCTCAAAATCATCGTCGAAGACCTGTCCTTAGATGATCCATTCGAAGCCGCTGTTGAGTGCCTGAGCGCCCTTATCGCAGAGACCAGAGATGTCGACGAGACTCTCAACTCGATAATGGTTCTCTATCCCCAGGTCATCAATCTCCAGACCAAGCTCGCTGAAGCGGCACAAGAGGAGGACTCTGAGAAGTTCAAGGGTATCGCCAGGATATTTGCTGAAGCAGGAGAATCATGGGTCATTCTCATCGCGCGCCTACCCACCGACTTCCGCGCCCTCGTCCAAGCAATACTGGCGACGGCAGCGCTGGACAAGGAGAGGGATGCCATATCTCATACTTTCAAGTTCTGGTACGACCTGAAGCAGTATCTCACCATCGACAAGTACGCCGAAGCACGCAACCAGTGCTTGGACATCTACTCCAAGTTAGTGGACATTATGATTGGTCATCTCGAGTTCCCCAAGCCAGAAACTGGTGACGAAAAGGACCTGTTCGAAGGCGATCGTGATCAGGAAGAAAAGTTCCGCGAGTTCCGTCACCAGATGGGCGACGTGCTGAAGGACTGCTGCGAGGTCATGGGTGTCGTAGAGTGTCTTCAAAAGCCCTATGACCTCATGCAGCAATGGGTCCAGACTTACGGCGCTCAAGCTGGTCCGAACAATGTGCCCGAGTGGCAGAAACTGGAAGCGCCCCTGTTCGCTGTCAGAGCCACGGGTCGCATGGTACCTCCAGACGAGAATATAATGCTGCCTCGTCTTATCCCGCTCATCGCGGGCATACCTGACCACCACAAGCTGCGATTTCAAGCTGTCATGGCTCTAGGAAGATACACTGAATGGACCGCACAGCATCCCGATACGCTACAGCTGCAATTGGATTACATCATGGCCGCCTTCGACCATTCTGCCAAGGACGTGATTCGAGCCGCTGCGCTATCATTCAAGTTCTTCTGCAACGACTGCGCGAGCCTGCTGGTAAACTTTGTCGGCCCCTTGCAACAGTTCTACGCAAAGAATTTGAATAAACTGCCAATCAGCAGCCAAGAGGAGATCACCGAAGGTGTTGCGTCAGTAGTCGCCAAGGTACCCAACGAACAGCTTTTGGCAACTCTCAAGTTGTATCTCGACCCGGTCATGGCCCACTTGATTGAGATTGCGCGACAAGCAAAGGACGAGGCGGATCAAAAGCTCATCGCCGACAAGATCAATCTGCTGACCATCTTTTTCGAGATGGTCAGACCAGAGGTTGCGCCTGGGCAGGAACATCCAGCGGTCAAGTATTGCCAAGAGGTCTTCCCTACTCTTGCCAATATGATTTCACACTTCAACACAAGCATACCTATCCTTGAGCGTGTATGTCGGTGCTGGCGATACATGGTGCTTTCCTACCGTACAGCGATGCGCCCGCTCTTGCCCGATCTTGCAACCAAGCTGATTGAGGGCTTTGATAAGTCAAGGCAGGGCTGCTTCCTTTGGGCGACTGCATCCATCGTACGAGAATTCTCACAAGGTGTAGATGACGTTGACCCAAGTCTGGCGAATGATGTCTACCAGTTCTATGAGCAGCAAGCGAAGACCTTCCTGCGCATATTAAGCGATCTGCCACCTGAAGAGCTTCCGGACCTCATCGAAGATTACTTCCGCCTTGCCGCCGATATGGCACTCTATTTCCCCACAGAGTCGATCATGTCGCCACTCATGGACACTGTTCTTCTCGCAGCCTGCAGCTCCCTGACGCTGCTTAAAGAAGACCCTATCATCGCAGTGCTGCACTTCCTGCGTGATTTGCTCGGTTACGGTCGTAACTCATCGCCCTCATCTACCTTCGACAACACTCGCCACGATGTCCCCGAGCAACTGCGGAACCGCGTCAAGCAACTCGTTGTTGGTGCTGGCGTTCAGTTAGTCCAGCGCATCATGACTGGAATGATGTACAGCTTCCCCGAAGGCTGCTTCGCGGACTCATCTGGTGTGCTCCTAGACCTCTTCGAGCTCATGCCTGAACAAGTCGCTCAATGGGTGGCCAGCACCGTTGGAATGTTACCACAAGGCAGCATCACACCTCAGGAGAGCGAGCGATTCCTCAACAACATTCGACAACGTATCCAAACTGGCGATGTCAGAATGATTAGGACCATTCTCCAAGACTTCACTACTAGTTATCGTCGGCGCAATGTGGCCCCCCGTGAAGGTCTCGGCAGACTGGAAGCTTCGCGGTTCAGGTTCTCTGGTTAGATGCTGGATTCCGAACCAAGGCCTCTGTTTCAAAACGTCAACGCGTCAGAAACCGAAGAGTAGCTAAGATGTGCAGCGCTCCTTCTTGGGATGGACTAGCTGAGCGCCTCCATAGGCCAGTAGGACGATGGTATGTTTGATGCGTGATGTAGTGTATATCGGATAGCATAATTGTACTTGAAGCGTTTGTGTGTGGGCATTTGCATGGAAGATCGGGACATGAAAGGCAGGATACCATCGATGGGACAAGGTGTGGGTTATTGTTCAAAGTGCTTAGATACTGTTCATCTCTATACTTCACATTTTTCGTGTTCGTGTATATGTTCAAAGTGATCATTGGCTTGCTTCACTAGAGCCAACATATCGGTATCGTGACATCAACAGATAATCTATACATGCAAACGACGCTTGACTGAAACATCTGCCGCACTACTGGGTACTTCAGGGTTCCGTCATTTGTGGATAACGTTGCGCATATATCCAGTTGACGGCAAGATTACACAGAGTATGTTACGAACATACTCATTTCGAAGCGTCGCGATCTGCGACTGCCGTGGGCTGTGACGACGTCCGTTACTATAGTCTAGCGCAACGTTATCGAGCGCACCTTCTTCTTACCTGGCAGCAAGCGTGCTTGACGTATGGTGAGTTGGGAAGCCATGAGCTTCTGCTATCCCAGCAAACAACACAAACGCCATAGCAGCTTCCTCACGATTTGGCATACAGGTTCATCGCTGATCGCTTGCCGACAAAATCTTGCACTTTGACTCTTACCCGTTACCTCCTACTATATTTTTTTTCCTTTATCCTATTCTTTGATCCACTGCTGTTGACGCTACTTCTCGACCTTGATCATCACCTGGAACACCACATTGCTCACAGGCCTGTCTATTCCTACTCTATACAGTGACGGGCCTGCATCTACCTCCAAGGTCTTTTGACCCCAAAGCTGATAGCTACACGATAGGTATGCCTTTTGCTCCCGAATAAAGAAGTATGCCTGAGACAGAAGCTGACACCAGTTGCTCAGCGGAGTTAATTCGCGAACGTAACAACGTTCCCCTTCACCTGTGGCGCCTGCGCACCTCCCGCCTGGTATTGGCAAGAACAATATCGGCAGAACTTAAAATTAGCAACCATCCAGGAAACGAACATCCTGGATCCTCCATACGGGCGGCCCGGCCTCGCGAGAGCTAACTCCACAGGATCCGGTTATAGACCTACTTCTATCAGGTCGAGCACTTCGAGTGCATCACAAACGTCCACTAGACCAAGAAGACACTCGCAGCCGGCTCTCCCACCAACACTTGCTGAGAAAATCGCACTGGGTCCTCAGCTCAATCCATACCATAGCAAGAACCCCCACCGCCTCGACAGATACAGTAGCGTTCGGGACGTTTACCTTGCCAGACAAGAGCAACGCACGAAAGAAGCAGCATATCAGGAAGAGCGACTCCAGCAGCTTCGGCTCCACCGGCGGAGGACTTCTCGTCAGCTTGACGGATCAAGATCAGCTGGAGCTTCACCGGCTTTGAGTCGCACAAATTCAGAAAAGAATCTTCCTCGAACGCCGTCTGTCCAAAGTCTCACTAAAGAACTGACGACGTTGGAGAAATTTGGGCCACTTAGGCGCACAAATACCGGCGACTCCAACGCATCCTCATCAGGACAGTCGAACAGGTCCAGGAAGTCAACCCTTTCTCGGGTCTTGACGGTTAACCGCGATGATCGAGACGCTCAAAGAAATGAAGCACGGCAAGAGCGGCAGTTACGAGAGCCTGGCGTTGGAGCGAACGGCGAGCCAAATTCTCCATCGCATGGAGGACAAGGACTCGGAAGACTCCTTGGAAAGCACGCGGACAAGAGTACTCGGTTGGCAATTCCCTCCGTATCGTGCTGTTGGATGCGTACGACTGACATGATGTAGCGAACGCGCGCGCGATCTATGGACCGAATCGTTGTCTAGACGTGATAAGTTTCGCCCCGACTTCCTCACGAAAAATTGGAGCTTGCATCGTCGAACACAATCCTTCGAGTAGGTCATACATACATTGTTGCTCTGCAAAGGAGGACTCGCGTCTCGCTGCCTTGGAGCACCTGCTCGTCATCACCGAAGACCTGCTCCAGCGACTTATGGATGCCGAGGGCATCACGAGTAGTGGCTGGTTGCCCGCCACGCCACAGTCACACCATGCAGCAATGTTCGGAAGCGTGGGCGGTAGCACAGCGGGTGGAAACAGCAGTGTAGCGAGCAGTGTTCAACCAAGTCGTAGAGGCAGTGCTCAACCACAGGAGTAAGACTCTCTTCAGAACATCGGCATCGGTATACTTACATGAAGCAGCCTCCTCATCGACTATGCGCAAGGTTCGCCGCAACTGGTGCAGCAGACGCCGCAGTTCCCACCTCCTCCGCATTCAGCACCGTCGCAGACTCCCTTCGTCAACGACTTCAATACGCCTTATTCGCACCACCACATCCAAAAGCCCAAGCTTCCTAGAGGCAGCAGCGATACGGTGTTTCAGACAGCTACTACCCCACCGAAAGCGTATGTGCAGACGGTTCCGAGGACTAACAGCGATATTATTCAGCAACCTAAGCCGACGTCTGTCGGGCAGTTCCAGGGACCTGGAAGAGGCAGGGTGCAATGGAATCTGGGCTCAGAAGGGTAGCAGAACTGGGACTGAGTCACCTGCTGGTTAGAGTCAGGGAGTTGATGGATATTGGGTAATCCTAAGCTGTGTCCGGACAATGAACCATATCATTACTGCGCTGATGTCTTGATCTTTGGGTAGTGTCATACAAATGGTAGCTTCCAGTCCTAACTGTGACTCATGCGCGTATGTTGTGTGGAATCGGAATGGAGCAACCGGCTGGTATCATGATGAATATGCAGGTGCGATCGCAAAGGCCTTTGCATAATGAAGCTTGTTGAGCATCCCATGGTCCATAGAGGTCAAAGGGAGTGATGAGTCGCAGCTATTAGCGCGAAATCTTGGCGGCGGAGCGCACACATTGAACCGTGGAATTGCCCCACAGGCTACCGCCACTTCTCGCATTCTGCTATATCATAAGGGACCCCCCGACGACGACCAACCCCAACATACACAACACACAAACACAGCCGCCAACATGTCCAGACCTGCAGGGTGAGTCTACGCGCACGCGTTTTCTGCCCATGAGTGCCCGCCGCCCCCACACCACGGCGCACTAGAAAACCGTCTTCCGCATACACAGCAGCCCTATTACAGAACCTGGTGAGCTGACGTGAATGCTGCAGCCGCACCGACTGGGCGGAAGAAGACGACGAGGAGTCCCTCACCTCCCTCCCACCCAACCAAGTCATCAAGAACAAGGACGGAACCGAGACCGTCATCTCCTACCGCATCGGCGAAGACGGCAAGAAATACAAGACCACCCGGCGCATCAAGAAGACGGTCGTCAAGCAGATTGTGAACCCCCGCGTGGCCGAGCGAAAGCAATGGGCAAAGTTTGGAGCAGAGAAGGGCAAGCCCCCGGGCCCGCAAACCGATACCGTCTCGGTCGCTGAGAACATCGCCTTCCGACCAGTATCCAACTGGAAAGCCAGCAACGAGGACAAGGGCGACGAGGCGAAGAAGAAGGCCGAGCTCAAGAACGCAAAGATCAAGTGTCGTATTTGCCAGGGCGACCATTTCACCACAAAATGTCCTTTCAAGGACACCATGGCGCCCGAGGGCGACGTCGCGCCCGCAGACATGCCCGATGACGCACCCGGCGTCGGAGCAGGAGGAAGCCTGGGTACCGGCTCTGGAGGCTACGTTCCTCCGCATCTGCGTGGACGTGCCGGTGCTGGTGAGAAGATGGGCGGCAAGTTCGACCGGGACGACAGCGCAACCCTCCGTGTCACCAACGTGTCCGAGTTCGCTGAGGAGCAGGATCTACGCGACATGTTCTCCAGATATGGACATGTCACGAGGGTGTTCCTGGCCAAGGACAGGGAAACTGGCCGTGCAAAGGGCTTTGCCTTTGTCAGTTACGCCGACAGATCGGATGCTGCCAAGGCGTGTGAGAAGATGGATGGATGTAAGTTTCAGAACGAGTTTGTGATATCGAACGATGCTAACAGATTTCAGTCGGTTTCGGTCATCTTATCTTGCGTGTTGAGTTCGCTAAGAAGGCTTAAGCTTGAGGGATTTGTGATGGCTCAATGACGTTGCAATTTGGCGTTCGGGGCGGTTTAACGGGCTACGACATCTGTGACATGGACTTCCATGCTTGACGATAGCTATCGTTAGTGACTTCAGACGAGGCTGCTTCTCATGAATACCAATGATAAAGTGCTCGGTTTGAACGCATCACTTGACGCCCAGGATCAATGCACAGCTTCATGAGGCTGGAGGAACGTTGTGAAAGCGGGGTGCTTGCAGCTTTAATTGCATCGTAGGCGGCGTTTCACAGCCAGCGTTCGCCATCACCCGTACTCCCATGATCGTAACTTGGTGGATATCTTTGTAGAGCGCTCTAATCGCTCGCCTTGTACTTCTCACGGTACTCGTCTAGCCTCTTGAGGTCCTCTTCTCCACCGAGACTCCTCAGATACTGAACAACATCATCCAGAGTCAAGATGGCCAGGACGGGAATGCCATATCGCTTCCTGACCTCACCAATCGCACTTGGTCCTGGCTTTCCATCGTCGTCATTGGGGGTAGGCGTCTTCTCTTGCCTGTCAAAAGCAACGATGATGCCGACCAGCTCTCCACCCTCCCTCTTGATGATGTCGATAGCCTCCCTAATTGCAGTGCCAGCGGTGATGACATCATCAACGATGACAATCTTCTTCCCCTTCAGACTTGCACCAACAATGTTTCCGCCTTCACCGTGGTCCTTTGCTTCCTTGCGGTTGAAGCTGTAGCTCTTCTGTCCGTACTTGGCGAGATCCAGGTCTGCAAGCTTGTCGACTGATGCTGCAGCAAGCGGGATGCCCTTGTATGCTGGTCCGAACAGAATGTCCCACTGGAACGAAGGGTCTGACTCGCCATGTGCCTTGAGAGTGTGGGCATACGCTGAGGAGATGGAGCGTAGCAAGTCGGCTCTGTGGAACAGTCCCGCATTGAAGAAGTAGGGTGATATGCGCTTGGACTTGAGTGTGAAGGTGCCAAACTTGAGGGCACCGGCCGACACGCAGTCCTTGAGGAAGTTTTGCTTGAATTCTGGTAGCGACATGGTTGGGTTTTCCGTTACCGTGGATGCTTTTGCGTTCGGAAGTGGGTGAGTGCATTCAGACATTTCTTTCCGAGCTCGGAAGCACGGACCCTTCTGGAAGCGTCGTCACTGATTTGATGGGTTGCTCAGAACTTTCAACTTTGCGACTTATCACCGCAAACGCCCCAGCACACGCCCCTCTTGCTTGCGCACCCCACGACCTGCGTCACCTACTTGTTTGTTTTTAGCTCGGCCTGTCTGGTTTTAGGTTTTCGGGCGTCTGGGGGAATACCACTTCGGCTGTGGACAGTCAGGCGCAACTCTTGGTTATTTCTTTCCCTCATCACCACCTCGTCCCCTCAACATGGGCATGTATGTCTTGGTCCCAATCCATGCACCCAAACACACAGCCATGCTAATTGGCACTCTAGCTGGGACTCTCTCACCGGACGCAAGTCCAAGGACACGGCATCCGCCTCGCCCCAAAATTCCGACTTTGTCAAAGAAGACACTTTCCAGCCCACACCCTTCGACCCCAGCACGGCCATCCAAAACCCTTCAGAATTCCTTCTCGACCCCTCGCAACTACACCCTCTCGCCGGCCTCAACCAAGACACACTCGACTACCTATCGCTAGAAGATTCCGTCCTATCCGATCTGCCTGGCGCACAATCCGCCCTGCCTTCTCGTGGTTGGTCAGACGACTTATGTTACGGCACGGGTGTATCATACCTCACCGCGCTGACGATTGGAGGAGCATGGGGACTTGCTGAAGGACTGCAAAAGAATCCGCCTAGCATGCCACCACGGTTGCGAATCAACGGTGTGCTCAATGCGATAACACGACGAGGACCTTTCCTGGGAAACAGCGCAGGTGTGATTGCTATGGTGTACAACGGCCTGAACAGCACCATTGGGTACTACCGGGGCAAGCACGACACGAGCAACAGCGTGGTGGCGGGCGCGTTGAGCGGCGCGCTGTTCAAGAGCACCAGAGGGACGAGGCAGATGGCCATCAGCTCGGGAATCTGCGCGAGTGTAGCGGGAGGATGGGCGGTAAGTCTACTGAACTTCACGTTTTGCGAGCAACTACTAACACCGCACCCAGATAACACGAAAAGTATTCTTCGAGCCCGACCCAAAAGCAGTTGATTAGACTCGTAAACAAAACAAAAAGCGATTACCCCAAACAAAGAAACCTCCAATAAATTGCTGCCTCGTCGAGCCTTACTCCGAAAATTGGCATGCGGCCATCTTTTCTCAGCTTCTGCTACATTCAACGTTTGTCCAGCATTTACACGAGTGCGATCTTGGCGCATCTTCCTCTACCTCCTCCTCCTCCTCATCACCACTCTGCGGGCGCTGCCCAACTTGTACAATAAGGCTGGCGTTCATCATATGGAAGAAAGACACGGTTTGCTACGGAGGCTCTAGAAACGGGTTCATGGTGTCGGGCTGTTCAGTTTCTTTCACTCTAGGGAGGACTGGGACGGCTAGGCTATGTGCTGTGTATGTTGTGTGTATGTATGTATGTAAGTATGTAAAGACGAAGTGATGGAATGGAATGGAATGGAGATTAAGTAATGATATATTTGATCAAACGTCAGGGACGAGATGTAAATACAGGGTACTTGAGCGCTGCGACACTGGGAATCTAATCATCAGTGTCATCACTCGGCATGTACGTGTCTCCGACAGAGGAGGCGTAGGTTGCCATCGACTTCGGAGGCACTGGAGGCATGCGGCGGACAGACCGAGGTAGTGGTGGGTCTATCTTACTCTTCGGCCAAAGCGAAATGCTGATTTCATCTCTGGACCCCAGATCCCGGCGCAGCCTACTCAAATCTGGTAGGGAGATGCCGTATTCGCTTTCGACGTCTTCTTCACTATCATCTTCTTGTGCTTTCTCGTCATACTCTTGTTCTTCTTCGTCATTTTCGTCACTTCTGTCTTCTTCACTCTCGCTCCCGCTATACTCAAATCCAGGGCCGAAACCGTACACATCTCCAGAATTTTCACTGCTGTTGTCGTCGTCTTCCGCAGTTACGGTCCGTCCACGATCGTAACCTGGCTCTTCCTCGTGCCGATAATGGCGGTCACGATCCCGGATATCAGAGCACTACATGAAGGTAAATACGTCAGTCGAGGCAGCGTATAGCACGCAAGGCGAATGAAAACCTACCGAGTCGAAGAGTTTGATTGCGTCCTCCTTCCAATTGGAACCAGGGTTCTTGATTGCTTCATTGAGCTCTATTTCATCCATGTCTGCAGAACACTGTGTATTTCCTTGCCAGTATGAATATTCATAATAGATGCGCACGTGACAGCCTTTTCCACCAAACCGTGTATCTTGAAGAGGGTATTTAATACAGCCGGGTAGCAAATCGAACCACATTTCCGTAATCTCGCGAGCTACCTGTAAAGATGGGGGAGCGAAGTCAGTGTACATCTCACATGTATTCCGTACAGTGAAGACCTACGTCGGGTCCCATATACGAAGGTTTGATAAAATGGGGTCCTCGGTGATCAGAACATTCGTCGAGGGTACCAATAACACAACCATGACTCCAACAGTCGTCGGCGATCATTGGCTCCATTCTGGGCCACGCATCTTACATTGTACGTTGGTCCCAAATGTGACGATACACCATATTTCGAATCTCGCGTGGTAGGCCTCCAGGTTGGAGTAGTTTTTTGGCGAAGCCAAAATTCCAGCATCGAGAGTAGAGTTCGGAAATGGATCACGCCCCCCTCGAGAAAATCAGACTGAGTTGAGATTCATGCGATGCATGCAACAATGTACATACGTCCTTCTTACTTCACGTTGCTCAGCGCAAGCTTTTCGTATATTTTTCTTCATTTCCTCGAATCGCTTGAGCATATTCTCGAGCCTGTAGGAGTCGTATCAGCAACGATCTATCATTTGATGAGCCTCCTTTGCCTCATACGTGTGCTTGTAGCTTGATACTATCAGCATTCAACTTTCGAATAACATGGACGCCACCTACTCCAAGAACTGCGTATACGCTGCGTGAACATTCTCAGGTTTGGAACGCTTCGGGACATCCTGGAATGACATGATCGATTGAGGTTGCAAGTTGCACGCAAAGAGGGTATATTTGTGGTGTTCAAACTGTACTGCTCAGAAGATGCGGAGAAAAGCGTTCTGTTCCAGGGTTCGCACTGAATTTCGCCGAGGGACTTCCCGTGCAGAACATCCCCACTCCTAAGCGTGCTTGCGGATCGATCGGTTTTATGGTCGATCGAGCCAGCAACAAGCAGATTTCGATGTCGAGGTTCTGGCTCAAGAGGCAGGACGTTGGTAACGATATAGGTATCTTGGTGTATCGCACTGCGGCCTGCGGCACGGAGGAAGCACCCTGTCCAAGGGAGAAACTGAACACTTGTCTGCAGGCACAAACGGATAGTGTAGGTACTTGCAACGCGGTTGAGTTTAGCTGGCCTTCTCGTTATAAGCTAATGTAAACTTAATAGAGGACATATTAACCCTGTACCTGTTTAGGGTTTCCCGTGCAAGCCGTCACAAAGTGCCCAGCCAACACGCACGAGCGCGTCCCTAGCGCGCTCCGGAACAACTGGACACATGCGCGCCCCTCGATCAATCAAGGTACATGTTGCTTGTGCGCACCTTTGTATATTTCACCGACGCACGCGATAGTGACTTCTGGCGCTACGGTTACCGGAAGTGATTCGACGTGTAGCTTCTGTTTGATCGGCATTCGGCCTTGCCTTGGCAGATGGGTCACTGCCGTTACATCCTTCACGAGAGGTGTCCTGAGCGTCGACTTCGCCATGGCGGTTTCATGAACGACATACTCTCTGGTAGCACTACCACAACTAACATCTTCTTCTTTACCATTACATGATACCCTGGTTTGAATACTTCGCACACTCACCTATTTGGCGGTGCTGTTTGCTTGTTTCTCGCGCCATCATTTCTCCCATTGTATTCTCTATGAGCGAGAATAAGTCGCAGCATTCATCTCACAATGCGTAGGATTAAAGTGCCGCGCGGGACCCCATATCGCCGCCCCATGTCGAAGCAACACAAACGGTCCCTGTTGTATGCGCTTCTCTCGGCCGCCGCATTTGGCGGGTATTACTGGTTGTGCGCGCAGCCCATCGATGTCTTCGCCGTCCCGTTCAGAGAGCACGAAGCATACATGCACGACGGATCGAGTCTCGCCTTCCTCAAATCAGAGCAATCCTATGATTGGCGGGAAGCGCCCTTTGTGAGCAAGATCGCGTCCTACATACCCCTACCGACAACCGCTCCCCACAAACTCCCCCGAGTCCAGTCTGACGACTTTCCCGAGACGACTGCGCAAAGAAAACGGAGAGAAACACGCAGAGTCGCTGTGCGCGACGAATTCAAGCATAGCTGGGACAGCTACAGGGAGTTCGCGTGGGCACAAGATGAGCTCCGGCCAGTCACTGCGGAGGGTGAAGAGTCATTCGGCGGCTGGGGCGCCACCCTGGTCGACTCACTAGACACGCTCTGGATCATGGGCCTCAGAGACGAGTTCGATGAGGCTGTGGAGGCTGTCGCGGCCATTGACTTTGGTAAGACCAACCTTACCACTGTTAGCGTCTTCGAAACGACCATCAGATACCTGGGTGGACTGTTGAGTGCATACGACATGAGCGGCAAGCCCATCTTGCTTAAGAAAGCAATACAACTCGGAGAGATGCTGTATCGAGCGTTCGACACTACCAACAACACGCCTCTTGGCTGGCTGCATGTAGAGAACACCAAGGTGATAGGGAGGGCAGCCTTTGCTGCCGAGAGCAACATCTGCTTTGCCTGTCTTGGGAGTTTGACCATGGAGTTCACGCGTCTTGCCCAGGTGACGGCAGAGCCAAAGTACTATGATGCAGTCGCGAGGATTACCATCATGCTGGACCACGCGCAGGACAATACTAGGCTACCCGGCTTGTGGCCGACTATGGTGAACGCCGCGAAACCAGAATTCAATCAATCACGCTTCTTTTCCATCGGTGCGCTTGCTGACAGCACGTACGAATATTTTCCCAAGATGCATGCGTTGCTCGGCGGCGTAGAACCTGCCTACGAGAAAATGTACCGGGACTCGGCGGAGATGATGGACGCGTATATGCTTTTTCGGCCCATGGTGCCTGACAGCGCCCACGGAGAAGACCTACTGTTGTGTGGGGATGTTTTTACACAAGGTGAAGATGCCAAGCTAGACCCAACTATGCAGCACCTGACATGCTTCATTGGCGGTATGTTTGGCTTAGCAGGTCGCCTCTTCTCTGATCCTGATCATGTGGATCTCGGCGCGAAGCTCACCAAGGGATGTATTTACGCCTATTCCGCCACACCCACAGGCATCATGCCCGAGACATTCGATATGGTCCCTTGCGATTCTCGCAAGTCCTGTCCCTGGAACCAAACCGCTTGGGAAGTGGGTGCCATGCATCATTACAGCAGCAAATACGTTCTTACTTTCGACGACGCAGTAGAAAAGTACAAAATTCCACCTGGCTTCACCAACATCCGTGACAAACGATACCTGCTCAGACCCGAAGCCATCGAGTCTGTCTTCATCATGTATCGCATCACTGGTGACCGTCAATATCTGGACGATGCGTGGGACATGTTTACTAGCGTCGTTGCCGCAACTCGAACGCCCTACGCAAATGGACAAGTCAGAGATGTTACGTTTGTGGCGCCAAAAGCTCCAGGCCGAGGTTACAAGTCCGTCCCGGGTGTAGGTGATGTACCCTACACGCGCGAAGACAATATCGAAAATAAGATGGAGAGCTTCTGGACAGCGGAAACATTGAAGTACTTTTATCTCATCTTCAGCACGCCAGATATGATCAGCTTGGATGACTGGGTTTTCAATACTGAGGCGCATCCTTTCAGGCGGCCCAAATCGAGATAGGAACAGACCAAGGATGACGTTGAAGCTATCAAGCGAGGAAAAGGAACGAAATGATCAAGGTCACATTACTATTGGTATTGTCATCTTATATGATACCCGGTACAAACGAAGAAACACGCCACCATCGCTATTGCTTTTTGGATAGCATAGCCGGAACATGGCATTGATTGACGTTACCACGTAAGCTTAGACGGTCTTTTATGAGATTTTCGTACTGCTGTGTGGAACAAGTAGCCATGTTTCTCCCTTTTTCGTCTCATTTTGCACTGTTCATTCTGTTCGATCTTTCGGCCGACTCTTCTGGTCAAGATAACGCAAGCGGGACGAGCTTATTCATCTGACATATAGCCACCGGCAATCGACATCATCATACGCTTACTGCGATGCGCATCCTCGCCTTGGTCTTCCTCACAGTCTGCCAATCTCTTGATCTGCTTGCCCTTTTCATCCGCAATGAAAGTCGTCACTACTGGCTTATCCTCCACAGCACTCCCTAGCATCGTCCCAACGGCTGTCTCAAAGACGACCTGAAACGACGCCGGCTTGACAAAACGCGAGTCCACAAGCCGATCCCACTCCTGCGCTATGCACTTGAACTTATAGTTGGTGCTCAACCGCGTATTGACGTGTATCTGTGCCCGAGAAACAGCCAGTAAGATCGGGTTCTGGTACGAAGACATCTGCGGATGATCCTTTAGCATGCCTTTTATGGCACTCCAAGCTTCGTGGTAGATGCGAGTCCGAGTATGCGTATACTTTCCCTCAACCCCAAGATGCCACTTGCTATCTCTCCAGACGGGCCAGTGGTCTCGCACTGCACCTGGCTTTCCATTGCGCAGGCGCTCGAGAAAACCGGACGCTGGGTCTGCATCGCGCTGCGTACGCACACCAACTGGAGGTAGGAGCCGGGTGGGAGTGTCCAGAGAAGAGCCGTGAACGAGTGTGAGCCCGGAGTCGCTCCATGCTCGGTCGAACGCCGGTTTTACGATTTGGTCGTGCCAGATCTTGAGGAATTGCTCGTCAAGGCAAGGGACCTTGGAAGCGTGTGGGAAGATGACGAAGAGATGGGGATTTATGCCCATCTCTCCTGACATGTTGTCTCCTTCTGGCGTGGGTGCGTATGTGGTTCCAAAAAGCAGCGCACGCTCAATGTCTTTTTGCGTTACCTTGTGGCCATGTGAAGCCAGATGTTGGGCGATGCGATACGCATCAGCCTCGCCGATCGGATTGACGGATTGGCGATTCAGTTTACTTGGAATCCAGGGGGTTTGCTCCCATGTCAAACGCTTTGCAAATGCGAGTGACATCGGGAGGCAAAAAGAGAGCTCGCTGTGACACTGTTCTGCTTTAGCGATGACGGCGAGGGTGGCTAGCCCGTTGATATCGCGCTCGTGAGTGATGGACATGGTGATGTTGTGATAGGAACAAGGAAAAGAGGAGGCAGCGAGAAAGACTTGGAACTATATGTATGAAGGAGGGGTCGGAATTTGGTTGGACTGTATCAAGTGATAAGAATATTGACTGCGGGTGTCTCATGGGTAAAGACAGTGAAAGCTCGGGGAGAGATCGTTATTGATGACGCACGCATTGAAACATTGGGGGAAATGAATGAAGGCGTCGAGACTGTTTCGCCCAAGCATGGTAGTCGATATATTTGAGGAGGTTGTCCAAGATACTAAGCACACTTCAAGCACAACAACACTTGTAAATACCATATCTTGGGACAGGTCGAATTCTACGCGACGCAGAGTAACGGAATATTGACGTGGTGGGTGTGACCAAAGTGACAGATTCGCTGGTGAAGACGACGAATGCCTATAGTGACATTGCGGAAGTCGGAACAATATGTTCTTGTTAGGTAGATATAGTATACAACATAGAATTCCGCGTATACAATAAGATATGAGTCTACACAGTAGACAGGCTCATGAGATGTCTTGGAGAGATGGAAAAAGGCTGATACTAGTAATGCGTTCCATTTACATATCCTCTAGCTCTCTTCGTGGCATTGCCACAAGTATGTGGAGTTGCCTTGAGTCTCGAGGAGGCCTGGTTTGGCAATGATCATTGGGTTGTGCTTTGTGGAACGGTTGGCGTGGTGCAGGTGGCATTACAAGTACTCGTCCGTTTCGCGCAGTAGTTTCGATGCACATAGCTGGATTCTCAACCTAGACCATACCCAGGTATGTCACCGTACCGCTAACTTGGTTTTCGTTCTGTCTCCCAGCCACAAAATGTTGGAAGCGAGCGCGTCTCACCCTGGATGAGTCATGGTGTGATGTGCCAAGCTGTCAGCATAACGTCAGCACAGGTTTTAGGACAGAGCATTAAGCCCACCTACCCCCTTGCGCATGTACACTTTGTCTCTTATATACTCACTGGATGATCCTAACCTTTACGTCGACATTGTCAAAAGATTTGTGTTGTGCCGTTGAGGAAACCCAGTAACAGGACCTCGGAAGACCGGGAGCCTATCTTTCCCAATCAAGGTGCTAATGCGGCTTTAGCCACGGTATTCGACGAAATGAGTTACGACTCCGCCGCCCGCGAGAACGCTGCTCACTTGCGTGCCTCAACTCACAAAGGGTTCATCGTGTTGCAGACAAGCTTGACCAAGACGGCGCCACCAACTTGGCAACGCTTATCGTCGCACGTTCGAGAATATCGGCATATACCCAGCGCCCCGATCGCACGAGATAACGAATTTCTCGTACCATTATCGCCGACGTATTTCCATAGAGTGCACTACGGTTCGACGACATCAAGTATGGCCGCGATTGGCTTGTCGCGCGGGCATAGGACGACAAATCCTCCGCCCGGGTGCATTCGAAATCGTGTCTGCGAATGATGCCATCTAGTCTGATCGAACCAACACTCGCTTTTCATGGAACACTATCATACCGTCTTTACAATTGGACCATAGATGATTCCTTTCGGAAAGGCGTTTCCGATACGGGACAGTACCATCCCTGTTCTACTCGTCGCCTCTCGCCCAAGACACGGCAGTAGACCTCAATCTCGACGTGCCGGGTGTTCTAGATCCCGATTGATGGGAAAAGAGTAGATGATAAGGTTTATGGGTTGCACAATCAGTTTGAATTTTGCCCCACCAACACGGTGCCGCATGGCCTTTGGATGCTGTTTTGATTCCGGCCGCTTCCCGGCATGGCACACCTGCCTTTTTAAACTTAGGAACAGCATTCGTATGGCTTTTAGAACAGGGGCCTTATCTGACGTGCTATTGCGCGCCACCCTACTGCGATCACACATGGTAGGACCACGATAACGCGTTTGCACTACGAACATCACATGTATATCTTAGAAGGGGCAACCTCGTTCTGAGGCAAGAATCAGACGACCTACCACGCGCAACTATGGCTGCAAATCCCCTTGGTGATGTGTTGATTCTCGGCCAGCCCGATGCGGTTGGGGGCACAGCCGTCAGTCCTCCCAGCCACGAAGCGATTAATGCCTTCAGCGACGAGAAGCATCGCCTTGCTACTAATGACGAGGAACCTGAAAAGAAGGGTGCCCTAGAGCCAGAGATCAAGGCAGTCCTTCCCGAATACGATGCGGCCGAGAAAGACAAGTACAACGATGGCGAAGACCACATCATCGTTACTGGCGCTGACGCAGCTGCTCACCTACTGCCGTTGAGAGATGACTTCGTTCCTGCGTTGACCTTTCGAAGTCTCTTCTTGGCCTCGATTCTGTCCGCGTTCCAAGCTGTCGTGTATCAGATCTACCAGGTACATCTAGAGCCTTGAGACATGTATCGCAGGAGCTGACACCTACTCTAGTTCAAGCCCACTCTAGTCACCATCCAAGGAACATTCATCGTCCTCATGGCTTATTTCCTCGGTAGAGGATGGGTCAAGCTGCTTCCACGCGGAGACAAATTCGAGGCGCGATGGAGGGAAAAGGGCGGAGTTGGCAAGGCTCCCCTCTGGATCACGATAATGTCTTTCTTCAACCACGGCGAGTGGAATCTGAAGGAGCATGCCATCACCTCAATCACTGCGACCTCTGCATCGATCGCAGCTCCTAGCTCTCAGGTCTTTGCCGCATCAGACCTCTTCTACGATATGAAACTGAGTCCCATCACTGTCATTTTCAGCACTATCTCTATTGGACTCTTCGGCTACGGTGTCTGCGGTATCATGCGCCCCATTTGCGTTTGGCACGTGGATTCGGTTTACTGGAGTAGTCTTCCCACCGTAAAGGTACTCCAGGGTCTCCATTGGCAAACCGTCAAGGACTCGAAGCCACTCCGGTGGTTCTGGATCGCATTCTCTTGCATGTTTGTCTACGAGTTCTTCCCTGCTTACATATTCCCGTGGCTGAACTCTGTATCGATCCCCTGTTTGGCTGCTATGCATGCGACTGGGTCCAAGGCAGCTATACTAACCAACCTCTTTGGCGGAGCTTCCAACAACGAGGGTCTAGGTTGGTTTAGCATTTCATTCGATTGGCAATATGTGAGTAGACCTTCTCCAAAATTCGTACTTTGCACAGGCTGACGCTCCATCTAGATCACTTCCTTCCAATCATCACTCCCGCTCAAGTTCCAGATACATCAGGCCGCCGGATTCGTAGTCTGCTTCTTCGTCATGCTCGGCATCTACTACGGTAATGCCTGGGGTTCAAGGAGTCTTCCCTTCATGTCGACACGTCTCTTGACCCAGGGCGGCGACGCGTATCCAAGCGAAAACGTCTTCATAGATGGGGTACTAGATGAGAAAGCTTTGCTACAATACGGTCTACCGAGAATTACAGGCACATTTGCCTATGCCATGTTCATGGCCAATGCTGCAGTAAGTTTTCTACTTCCAACGTACACTGTTTTGTGCTGATCTGTCCTAGATTGGCGCATTGATTGCCCATATAGTTCTCTTCTGGGGTGGCGATACAGTCAGAGCGTTCAAGGATGCTAAGAAGGGAAAATTTGATGATCCCCACCACGCGCACATGGCCAAGCATTACAAGGATGCGCCTCAATGGTGGTATCTCATTGTAATCCTTGTCAGCTTCGTGTTGGGTCTCATTGTTGTGATCAAGGAGAATATTACTCTCCCAGTATGGGCTTATGTCATCGCACTGGCAATGGGGACTATCATTGCGCCCTTTGTGAGTTTACATCCAGAGCCTGTGGATAGAGGATGTTGGCTAACCACATATCAGAGTACCTTGCTCTACGCTCGCTTCGGTAACGGTATTGCAACGAACAATTTGTCCAAAGTCATTGCTGGACTGATTCTCCCTGGACGCCCGATTGGAAACATGTACTTCGCGGCCTGGTCGCACAACGTCATCAACAGTGCTGTTCAGCTCAGTATGGATCTGAAGCTGGGCGAATATCTCAAGATCCCTCCTCGAGTCATGTTCATGACGCAACTTTACGGCACTGTTTTGGGTGGGTTCATCAACTACGCCGTCATGATCTCCATCGTCACAGGCAACAAGCACCTCCTAGCTGACACCGACGGTAACTCATCGTGGAGCGGCGCAACCATCCAGTCGTACAACACCAACGCCTCAACCTGGGCGCTCGCCGCCTATCTCTACAAGGAAGGCAAGGCTTACTCAATCGTGCCCATTGGTCTTGCCATTGGTGCCGCCATCGTCCTCGCGCACCGTATTTTGGTCCGATTCGTTCCGCGCATCGGCAACTTTTCCCTACGTGAGATCAACTTTCCCCAGTTTATCCAATTCGCCGGTTACATTCCGTACAACCAAAGTCAGACATGCGTGCTTCTTAGCTGGGTGATTGTCGGCTTCTTCACCCAATTCTACCTGCGCAATTACCGCCCTCGCATCTTCAAGGACTACTCGTACCTGATTGCGGGTGCCTTTGATGGCGCAAGTCTGACTTGCTTGTTCATTCTGTCGTTTGCTGTCTTTGGTGCTGGAGGGCCTGCGATTCCGTTCCCGCAGTGGTGGGGTAATAACAGCGCCGGCAACTATGATTTATGTCCTGTGGCGGAGTGAAAGGCGAGCGTTGTTTGACGGCGCATTGTAGTAGAGATCCAGAGCCAGAAGTTCATAGTCTACTGTCGCTTCAGATGCAATATGAAGTATGCTTCAAAACATCATTTCTTGTCGTGTTCTGCATCTTCTTTTCACTCATGCCGTACTCTCGAGTGATATGTGGTTCGCAAGCTATATCTCGAAGTATTCAAGAGTCTATTGTAGGTATCAACTCAGGTACCTTCACAGTTCCGTTCCTCGTAATCTTCTCATCTACCACGGCACAGGCGCACCATCGTACCGATAAAACTTCCCACTGTCCGACTCCCTAAGCCCAGCCACCACATCCAGCATACTCTCAACGCTAACCTTGGCCTCAATCATGGCCCCCTTTCCACCCATTCTCGTCTTCACCCAACCGGGATCCATACAAATGACCTTGACCCCGTTCGCCTTCAAATCCTTCGCTTGGTGCAATGTCAACATGTTCAACGCCGCCTTGCTCATACTGTAGGTACAACATTTCGTCACGTCCGTCGCTACGGTCAAGCTACCCAAACCTGAGCTCATGTTCAGCACTGTCGCACCTCTCGCTAGGTACTTTCTCAAGCTCTCGACGATTTTGGCAGGGCCCAGAACGTTGGTCTGCATGTGCTCGTTTACACTCTTTGGGTCAAGAGTCAAGCTTGTATCAGTACTCGTTGCGTTGATCCCGGCGACGTTGAAGAGGAAGTCCAGACTAGCACCGGTTTTGGAGAGAATCTCTACAACGCGGAATTCGATACTGGAGAGAGATTCGAGAGAGCTGACGTCGCATTCGATAATGTGGATGTTTGCGTTGCTGTTTAGGCTTTCTAGTTCGGAGATGTCGCCGGATTTGAAGCGGACACCTGCGATGATGGTGTTTGATGGTTTCGCGGCAAGTTGGCGCACAAATTCCAGGCCAATGCCACGGTTGGCACCCGTCAGGAAGTAGGTTGCCATTTTGGGTGGTCTTCTTGAGCAGGATCGTACGGGTAGGTGACCTTTGCTGTTGGCCGAATGCGACTTTGAAGTTACGATGATGGTTTGGTGCGAGATTGGGGATGAGTTTCTCAGAGGAAGGCTTTCTGGAACTGGTTTTCTGGGTATTGGTTGGAGATGGGGACGAGAGAAATTTTGCGACTTCGAGGAGTGCCCTGATGAAGTACTTCGCCTCCGCGGACGGGACGATGTGGTGGTGCCGTGCCGTGTACCCTGCAGGCTGTCTACTTCCACCGGGTAAATCATAGTGAGTGACGTCGTAGTGGAGTAGAGCGGAAGGGGAAGTAGGTATCGTTGACAGGACGTGAACATTACTACACGAATTGTTATACATACTTGTCAGTTCAGTTGGATATATGTATACGCACGTACCACATGTTCGCCTGAAAAGCGCCGCTCAAGGGACCCGCACTCCCGTTACACAGTGTCAGACCTGTCAACTCTGTTACATTTGGTTTCATGCAGCACTCGGCAACAACCAAAACAAGACTGCGCTATTATGCTTTCTTAGAAACGGTTGTCTCATGATTTCCATATTCCATTGCTTGCACAACTCGTTGTTCGTAACGAAGGCTGCAGGATGAAGACGACGAGTTGCGCTTGCTGCTTCAGACGAATCCAACGCGAATTCAAAGGACAGAATCGATTTCCGCATCGTAGCGACTGTTCTACTGGATCGCAGATCGAGAATGGAGTGCGAGTTACAACGTTGCGATTTTGCATAACTACTAGTTTCTGCATGAATCTGAGAACCATTACCCTTGTCATTGGGATATGATCAAAGCGAAAGAAAAGCTTCGTCCAAAGAGCAACTACGAAGAACTTCTCTGCCGCGGGTATCCGGCTCGTACAGCGCAGCCTTGATGTGGAATCCGACCCGTAATTGGTCTCTCGACCATGTGCATGACACAATTGCCTCCCAAGACCTCCCATATCCGACCGCTCCGCGTCGAAGTGGTATCTACTCCAAGTGGTCCACCTTGCGCTTCTCGCTGGCGCCCTTTACTACGGTCGAAAGATCGACAACTGCCTCACATTAGCAAACAAGCAAACGATTGAAGGGTGTACGGCCAACTTACGAGGAAGGTCAAAAGGAAAGTCAACACTAGCTAGCATAATGGCCGAGAAGATGTACCAACCGCAGAGGCAGGTTACGAAGCAGAATGCACCAGAAGCTTCAGCAAGCTTGGTAGAAAGAGCTGCTTGACCGTTTGCAGCCTGGAGATGGCTGCCCGCCAGAAGAGCAAAGGCAGGCGTGAGAGTAAAGAAGATGAGGAAGAAGATCAAGTTCGTGCGGATGGAGCAGATGAGGAAGACGAAGCATAGAATTCCCATCATGATGAGGAAATATGCTACAACGATGGTCAGAATTGAACTTTCGTATCTGTTTTCAGGTGACTTACCAAGACCGACTTGGAAGCCAACAGCGGTCAAGCCTGTGCTTTCTGCGGCATTTTCTTCGGCATATGCGCCATATGTATGGTAGAAGGGCTGAAGAAGGGCACCGTAACCAAGCCAGAAGGCACCGAAAGAACAGAAAACCACGAATGGGAAGGTATTGCCGAGAATCCACTGTATCGGATGTCAGAGAAGGTCTCCATGAGCTTTAGGAGCAACGTACCTCGCCGAGACCACCAAGAGTCATGAGCAAACCACCCGCGAAGTAGTACCATCCGATGCTTGCCGCTCCACTTTCACCAGCACCACGCCATCCCATAAGAGTCATGCTCAAAGGATGCAGGGACAACAGGAAGCCGATAAGAGCGCTACCCAAAGTCAGCGTTTGAAGTTTTAGATGTCTAGGTAGGAAGGACGTACAGAGGCGTTGGGTTACCGAATGTCTTGCGAAGTTCTCCTTTTACTTTGTTCTGTGGTGACAGATATAGTTTCTCAAATAGCTCTGGTGAAATGGAGATGCTACCCGCTGTTCGAATATGATGCAATGCAGTACCTGAATCGACCGAGGCATCGAGGTGCGTTGGTCCGCCGTATCCATTGCCGTAGGCTAGAGAGGGTTAATGAAATATGGACACGTATACCACAAAAGAGTCTTACGTTCATGCCGAGAGAAGTCTTTCTCCAAGGCGTTGGGCCCGTCCATCATTCTTGTTGTCGACTCGTTTCTCGCAGTTGATCCAGCTGATAGGGTCTCTGCGTCTCGAGCTGTAGTCGCACCGAGGTGAGCGTCGTTTGTTGCGTATTTGTGATCGTGATTGGAAGTCATACAGGCGACGTGGTTGTCGAAGAGACCGCTTCCGTTAGAGTTGTTATTAGAATTAGAGGTTTCGTAGTGATGATGATCGGCCAAGGACGTGGTAGTAGAAGTCTCGTAACGAGACATAAAAGGCTAGGGGTTTGGAGAGCAGGATTGATATAGGGAGCACACAATTCTCACCGAGGGTGTAGGTGACAGATATGCTCCGCAAACCTTGAGGCACGGATTCCAATTCAAAGATAGCGTAGCTGCGGACGAAAGCAAGGGATCATCACCGACTGTGTGGCAGGTGCCGCCAGGCCACCCCAGTAGAACAAGAGTTTCAGGGCCAACCGCTGCGGTTCCGCGTTGGATTTGATGCACGTAGTCGAATTGGCGGGAGGGCAGATCTGCCCAGGCTAGGGCTTGGGAGCATCTGCGTCTTGATTCGCCAGAGCCATGAGGAGTGTTTCCTTAGCTGCGGACGTGGCTTCCCTGCCGACGCACCTCCAGAAACAGCAGTGACATCTCGTGGAGTTACCATGTACGCCCTTGACAGTTGGCCACCGATACCGTCTGAGCGTTTTACAAGGCTGATGACAAACCTGTGGAGGAACGGGTGGAGGAACCAGGTCCGTATCAATGACGCTTCAAGAAACACTATGCTCCTTTGTGCAACTCCTCTTCACACACTCTTAGCCTCACCGCATTGACAAGACCTCGGCGACCCCAGTACCCAAAACGGTCGCAATGGAAATGGTACGCTTTCGAAGTCACAACGTGATGCTGACCCGGTGCAGTAACGACCACTAAGGGACCAGCGGCTCAGGAAATAAGATGATTCTGCGGAGTCGAGTGGAGATGAAGCACGCGAATGCTGGGGACATGTGCGGAGCCTAGACTTTGATGATCGTCGGGCCGTCACTAATGGGGTTGGCTTTGCGGGGAAAACGTGCAAAGAACGCTAAATCCGGATGAGTGATGCAGGCGTTATTTTTCAAACGTCATGTCGCGCACGGCATCTCAAAGATTTGCATGAGATTTCGTTTTGCGATCTCACGGTAAGTGACCGAGAGAGCGACAAGGTAGCGGCAAGGTTGGACCAATGCCCCTGTAGTGGTCCGGGGTATACCACTACAATCGTGGAGGTTGCAGATCTGTGCAACGACGAATATCTGATCGACTGACTCGAGTCATTCCAGGACGTAGATAGTCCGGCCGTATACGGCGAAGCTGTCGTGTGTTGGTCGTATGTTCAACTCATGATCGATGAGCCACTCCCGTAGCGCCGAGAGGCAAGGGAAGGCCCAGAGTGCTCAACCCCCGCGTTTCACTACCGAGGTGTGCATGATGGCATAATAATCAATGTGACCCGCGTTCATGTTTGGGGTATTTGGCGATTAGCTTGCGCTCATCCGACAACGTATCGGTAGGAGTCCAATGGCAGCGACGGATATATTCCGCGTGTAGATATCTAACCCAATTCAATTGACCATAGCAAAGCTTCGACAATTGGGTGCCATTCGCAAGAGCTGGGTTCGTGATAGAAGTGAACACGAGTTGACATCTGATACAAGACGTTCCGCTTGTAGAGCTGGGTGCTGCTGGTTCCATTCACGTTCGTGGGTATCATCCGGTGGACCCCGACGTCGCATAGTCGTTTCCACGTGTCGTTCCGATTAACGCAATGTTCCGACCTCTTAGACGGCAATAGGCAAGTTTGCCAGCTGTCTAAGACGCAGACTGCATGTTCCGTGGTCCCGAACCATCAGCATTCCTGCAGGACCGCGACCGGCATACTAGCGGCGTATGCCGCATCCCTCTCTAAGATCCGTGTTTTGTAGAAGACGGTATCGCAGAGAGTCAAGGCTCGCACCCAGATGGAGGATTCTGTTCACTAAGCCCACATCTTCTTGCAAATGCGTCCACTTGCTCCACAAAACATTCTCCCACTGCATACAAACTTTCAAAGCCCGATGAATATAATGCAACGTTCCAATCAAACCTCATTTCACGTTCATCTAGGAGGTGAATAAGCATGAGTTTTCAATAGCGTGGCGCATAAGGCGTTGAAAATTGATGCTGACAGTGCTCGGGGTTTTCGGTGCTTTACAGTGTTGAGATGCCGAAAGCTGACGGACAGGCAAAAGGTGATCCGGATCGCCGGTGTCTTCGGAGCTTCGATCGCTCAAGATTCTCTCTTCTGTCTTTGGCGTCTCCTGATCTTGGTGAATATCATAGCCCAGCATGGGCACGGGCATGGCCGCCCCTGCCTAGTGCTGTGTACTGAGTTTGGGATAGTTGATTAGGGTCAAGGGATGCATACATGGTAGCATCGAGTGGGGTGTGTACGACGATGATCAGACGACGTTTGTGATCGCGAAGGGCATGCGTTGCACACCAGTCAAGCACGATGCAGCCTCGACGAGGGAGCTGACGATTGAAGAAGTATTGGACGTGCTCTTATAGCAGATAGGAAGGCATACTTTGGCGGACAGTACCAATGACGGTACCCGCGGAGGTCGCGCTCTTCATATAGCATGGGCACATGACACAGTTGGTAGGGATACAGAGGAGATACGTAATCTCTTCCGGCCGTAGCGTTCACTTTGTCGCCCCGTTCCGACTGTGATTCTTCTCCATGCGCAGAAAGAAGCCGAGAGCTTCAACACGGCAGGTGATGATGCTCCGAGCCCTTCAGGCCCCGCCTACTTCTTCAATGACCCTGTTCAGGTTCTTAATGTCATGTGCGAACCGGCCCAAGAACAAGCCGTCGACGCCTTCGGCAATCTTAGCAAATGTGCCGGGCCCAGCGCTCCCTCCGTAGACAATTCTCGTGGTTCCGGTCCTACCAGCAGCCAGCTTCCTCAGCTCTTTTGTAACATTCACAACGTGGTCAGGGTCAGCGGGCTCCTTTGCGCCAATGGCCCACACAGGCTCGTAGGCGAGTATCACCTCAGTGTCGTCGGGTACCGCAGCCAGCACTGACATAACCTGGGGTTTGCACTCTTGTATGGCTGCACCCACAGCAGCCGATGCGACGCTGTGGTGCGTCTTCTCGCCAATGCACACGAGCGGTATCAGGCCGTTTCTCGCTGCTGCACCAGCCTTTTTCGCCACCGTCTCGTCCGTCTCGCCGAAGACGGCTCTGCGCTCTGCATGGCCAATCTCGACTATCCGTGCTCCTGCCTGGCGCAGCACCAGTGGGCTGACCTCGCCGGTGTATGCGCCCTTGTCTTCCCAAAAGGCATCTTGGGCGCCCAGGATGATGGACGAGGGCTCGAGGATGCGGGCAGATTCGGTGAGAGAGACGAAATCGGGGATGACGAAGACATCTATGCGCGCGTTCCAGGCGTCGCCGTCGAGTTGCAAGACGCCGCGAATGTAGGATAGGGTGCTGGGCAGGTCGAAGTACATCTTCAGCGAGACGCCGACGAGGCGGCGGGGTCGGGCGATGGGCGGCATGGCGGCGGAGGCGAAGGCGGTCTGTGTATGTGTATGTAGAGAGGGAGTGGAAGCTGCCAGCAGTCACTCTACAAGTACGCTGTAACAGAACCTGTCTTGGAGCTGCGCAACAACGATGGTGCGGGGTTGCCGTAAAGGGTAAACCCGGGGAAGGGAAAGCAAACCTGTCTGCCGTCCTGTCATCGGTGGAGGGGACAGGTGTGGGACGTGGGACGAGGGACGAGGGACGAGGGACGTTTGTGGGGCTTCCATGCCACATGTTCTCACCACCTGCAATGCCACATTATATTATGCGCGACTCGCGACTTGCTGCAGCTGCACACTCTCACCGTCCGCTGAGAAGAGATGCGCGTCTGCGACATGTCACGCGTACCCACGCGTTCTTCAATTGGTCCTCACCTGCAGCGTAGTTATGCCATTGACCGCCGAAAATGCGCCCTACTTGGCGAGCGAGGCGCCGATTGTGCCTCCGTACTGCGCTAACCGCTTTACCGTCGACGTTCCGCTAAGGAAAACTGCACATCAACTCGTCACTAACCCTCGTGCTCACGGACTGACAGACAGCAAAGAGCCAACAGTGGTACATGTCGCGGACACTCGCAGATCGCTGGGCTCGCAAACGATACTTTGGATAGCTCGTGGGGGACCAACACACCGTAGTGCGCAGCCAGCATCCTTGCACGCCCTACCCTGAGCTCACCGCGGGGTGCTCATTCCTCATACCGTCCTCTCCCTAACGTCGCCAACAATCGCCGCAGATTCTCTTTATCCTTCTTCTCTTCCTTTAGTTTGTCTCGTCATTTTCCGCCATGCACATCTCTCAGAAGCTCGCCCAGGCGAGAGAGGAGGGGAAGCCGACCTTCTCCTTCGAATTCTTTCCGCCCAAGACAGCCCAGGTAACGATGCCCTCATACCCCCAACACGAGGAGCCCGGCGCTGACTCGATCTAGGGTGTCCAAAACCTCTACGACCGCATGGACCGCATGCATAGCTTCGGTCCGCAATTCATCGACCTGACCTGGGGCGCTGGTGGCCGCCACTCCAAGCTGACCTGCGAAATGGTCAAGGTTGCACAATCCGTCTACGGCCTCGAAACCTGCATGCATCTCACATGCACCGATATGGAAAAGTCCAAGCTCGACGACGCCCTCCGAGACGCATACAACGCCGGCTGCACCAACATTCTCGCCTTGAGGGGAGACCCGCCACGTGAGCGAGAAAAGTGGGAGGCAACAGCGGGCGGCTTCCGCTATGCAAAAGATCTCGTCGTCTACATCAAGGAAAAGTACGGAAACCATTTCGATATCGGTGTGGCGGGATACTCCGAGGGCAGCGACGACAATGACAACGTCGACGAGCTCATCGACCATCTCAAGGAGAAGGTTGATGCCGGAGGAACATTCATCGTCACACAGATGTTTTACGATACCGACCTTTTCCTTGAGTGGGTGAGAAAAGTTCGTGCCAAGGGCATCGACGTTCCCATCATTCCCGGCATCATGCCCATTCACACCCATGCCGCCTTCCTGCGGAGAGCCCAATGGACGAGATGCAACATCCCGAAGCATTGGACTGAGGCTCTAGAGCCTGTCAAGAATGATGACGTCGAAGTGCGTGAAGTCGGCAAACATCTAGTCGCAGAAATGTGCCGGAAGCTGATCAACGCTGGCATCACGCACCTGCACTTGTGAGTCATCTTCCCGTCTGGAAAAAAAGATTACCTTTCTAATACCCACATAGCTACACCATGAATCTCGCACAAGCCACCCGCATGGTCCTCGAAGAACTAGACCTCCTACCCGACCCCGAGTCACCGCTAGAGAAGCCTCTTCCATGGCGGCCTTCGCTGGCCCTCAACCGACGAGACGAGAACGTACGACCAATCTTCTGGCGTAACCGCAACCGATCCTACATTGCACGCACACAAGACTGGGACGAGTTCCCCAACGGTCGCTGGGGAGATTCACGTTCACCCGCCTTTGGCGAGTTGGACTCTTACGGCATCGGTCTGAAGGGTACCAATGAGCAGAACATTAAGTTATGGGGCACACCAATGTCGATCAGAGATCTGTCCGACCTCTTCGTACGCTACATGGAAGGAAAGCTCGACTCATTGCCGTGGAGCGAACAGCCCATCACGACTGAAGCCGGGTCCATCCAGGATGATCTGATCGATCTGAACCGCCGTGGATTCCTGACTATCAACTCTCAGCCTGCTGTCAATGGAGCCAAGTCTTCGGACCCGGTGTTTGGTTGGGGTCCACGTAATGGCTATGTCTACCAAAAGGCATACCTGGAAGTCTTCGTGTCTCCGGAATACATTTCTGAGATCATCACGCGTCTCGAGCGCGATCCCGAATTCACCTACTATGCTGTGAACAAGGATGGCGACTTGAAGACGAATGCTCCCAATGAGGGACCGAATGCTGTTACATGGGGTGTCTTCCCAGGCAAGGAGATTGTACAGCCGACCATTGTTGAAACAGTCAGCTTCCTCGCCTGGAAGGACGAGTTTTACCGCCTTGGACAACAATGGGCCAACTGCCATGCAGGCGTCAGCCCATCGCGTTACGTGATCCAGGATGTTGTAGACACGTGGTATCTCCTGAACATCGGCAAGTACATTCGCTTATGCTTACGCTTCTTTTACTAACACTTTGTGTGTAGTACACAACGACTTCCACGCAACTCGCGGCATTTTCCCCATCTTCGACGGCTTAGAAGTCAAGGACATGGACAAACCGCTCGTTGACCCTAACATTGATCTTCCTGGCGCGAATGGGGAAGAAGCGACAAAGGTAGTCAACGGTGGTAGCCACACGAATGGCACCAACGGCACCAACGGCGAGCAAGCCAAGCCTCACAAGGAGGAAAACCCAAGCCTAATCGATACTGCCAAAGCAGCCGCTGTCGAGGTCACCAACGGTGTAAAAAGCCTAGCAATGTCTAACTAGGCTTGCATGGCTCCAGGTCTTACTGCATTCAACACGCCAAGACCAACTTGAGATGAGTCTTCTTCGAGGAAATCTCCACTCCTAGTTTGGTGTTCAACAAGTTACGCGACAGAGCTCCTGCTTTCAACACAACTCTTGCATTTCAACAAGCGCGAATCTCTGGGTCTTTTTGTTCTTTGGCGTATATCGGTTATGGTCGGCATTAAAGGAAAAGGTTACGATTTGCACAGCAATCATGCACAAGCATCTGGGAGGCGTCTATTCAACCCGACGACCGTCACGAAAGATATGGTGCGGGAACCTAAAAAGTTCAATAGCATAGTGTAGGATATGGCTTTCTAAGATACCCGGTCACTGCCCTCAACGGCAGCGGTCAATTTTTTTCGATACAATCTTTATCTTTAACGTTGAGTAGATACCTTTGAAATAGAACAAGACGTACTACTGTTTTTGAGACTCCACAGCTTCACTGTATGTGCAAGGTTTGAGGCAAGCATTTGACATGCATTGTTGTTTCTCTACGTTTTGGTATCAAGTGTGAGTATAAAAGTTATGTGGAAAGAATTGAAATGTCGCGCCATCAAGACGTCTTACTCATACACACTGCTCCATGCTTTTTCCACCACTTCCCCTTTTTCCGGGGTAGACGTTAATGGAAGCCCAGACTCTAAGCGCTCATCTCACTCTTGCCGCCGCCAAACAGGCTGCTGAGCCAATCGAAGAAGCCTCCTGGGGCGTCACCGCCGGATTCCTCCTCGCCGTTCTCGGAGCCAGGCAGCTCAGGCATGCCCGTGGGTTGAGGACCGCGAGTCAGAGTCTGCATCGTAGTAGGCAGACCAGGCATGCCGGTACCGGGAAACGGAGAGCCACCAGTGGGCATGGGGAAAGGAAGATCGGTGGGAGCAGGGCCATCGCCAGGTGGGCTGGGAAAGCCGCCGGTGGGGAAAGGCATTTCAGGCTGGCCGGTGGGGAGTCCAGGGAAGCCTCCCTCTGTTTCTGTGGGCAGAGCAGGAGTACCGTCTGTGGGCTCCGCCAACGAGAAGCTGGGTAGCGAAGTGCCGGCTCCGGCTCCGGCTCCGGGTCCAGCGTCCTGTCTTGGGGCGAGCTGGTAGTCGATGGCCAGGTTGCGGACGCGGTGGCGGGCAGGCTGAACAAGACCAGTAGGGAATGCTCCTGTTGCTGTGGGGAAAGGAATGCCAGATGCTGTGCCGGTGCCGATTGGGGCGAAGCCGGGCATCAGCTCGGGAGGAGGAGGAGCGTGACGGGACTCCTTGGTGCCGAAGATGGCGTCGAGGTAGTCGCTGAATGGGTGGGCGACTGCGGTGCTTGCAAGAGCAGCGAGGATGATGGTGTTTCTCATCTTGATGGTGATGTCTGTGATGTGGAATGTAGAAGTGGTGTCTGAGACAGAGCGAGATGGGTGATGTTTGACAACAAGGATGGTGGCACAGCCAAAAAAGAATGTATGTATACCGCTAGGATATCTAGAGAGTGACAGCAAGAGCGAAGAAAAGGCCTGCCTAAAGAGAGTGTGTGAGAGACAACTGTCTGTGAAGAACTGGTTGATGGCCGTTCAGCACAAGGCCAGATCCGAGGTATATATCCTCGCCCGGAGATTTCCAGCCACGATCAACAAACTCGTTCATCTCAAACCTGGTTCCCGCAAGCCCCAGAAAGCCCAGTCGTTTGACGTTGCTGGAGAACAACGCCCGTGCGACCTGCTAGTTACAGATAAGATCGATCAAGCCTTTTGCGAAGACGCGCCGAAGGGTTAGAGGTAATCTCTGCAGGTCAGCGACACACGCCCCGTCTGGGCAGCATGAGACGGAGAGTATAGCACGGGGATTCATGTCGATCACTTCTGACAGTTGCGTTCGTGCTCCAATAATTTTATTGTGCAAAGCCATAGGCAGCAAGTGAACAGGTGAGGTAGCATTGGCCAAGCCGTTAATCTGCATAAAAGCAAGGCTGTGATGGCCATGGATAGATTGCACAGGGAGACCAACATGTTTCGAGAAAAAGGTCGAGATGCTGGTGCCAGGCGCGGAAGGGTCCATGGCGTTCAGTGGTACTGGTGGGTCCGTTTCAGGCGTACGCGTAACTCGACGCCAACAACCAAATATCGTCAGCTGATTGGCGCATGGGCCACCAGACCATGTATGCTCTGTAACAGTCACATTGTTTACTCGAGCATCGGGAGACCTGCCCGGTGTTTGGCATGTGGTAAAGGCATGATGCGTGACGTATGTCCAGCGGTACACAAGAACTGGGATCCAGAATACGTCAGGCATCTTCAGGCATCGAGAGCCTCAGTTCATATCCACCCGATCCTCCTTGCCGCATAACCCCAGCCACTCAGGAATGCGGTCACGCCTGTGAACGCAATCAGTGCCCCATATCCGCTACCGTAGGCAAATCCCGCACTCCAGTCTCCAGCATGTAGCAGAGCTTCTGAGAGCGGGCCACTGCACAAGTTGCCGACGCCTTTTCCAGCCGAGAGGCACGCCCATACAAAGCCAGAATCTGCGCCTCTGCGCTTCTTCTGGGTTTCTGCGACCATGGCGCTCCAAGCACTCGATTGACAGCCAGCGAAAGCGCCGTAAACTACGCAGAAGATGTATAATGGCGCCAGTGAAGTGGAGAATCCCCAGAGGAGAAAGATGCCGACTGTTGAGCCCAGGGCTGAGACCATGATGCAGGTGGTAACATGGTACTTGTCGGTCGCAATTCCCATGCACAGACAGCCGACAAATGCAGCAGCATTGACGAGAATAATTGTAACAGTGCTCTCAATGCTACCTGCACCGATAGACCGAGCGAAAGTGGGTAGATAGATTGCTGGTAGAAAGAATCCAAGGCTCTGGATGATGTTGCCGGACTGGAGAATCAGGTAGTTGGAACAGGTCCAGAACGACAGGTCAAAGCCCCTGTTTTGCGATGTCTGAGATAACGGAAGGCGAGGTTTGAAGAAGAAGACTATGGGGAAGTTGAGGGCCACGAAGCTGAGTGCGCATACTCGTAGAGTTGTCCGGAACCCGTAAGTGTGTAGAAGCCACTCGAGGATGAGAGGAAGAATGGCGCCACTCAATCCCAAGCCGGCCATGGCAACCCCATAGGCGAATCCCCTCCTGCGTACCCACCACTCTTCGATGTTGAAGAGAATTGGCGTCCACGCGAGACCACCGCCTAGTGCGTACAAGATGCCTTGAGTGATTATGAGGTGCGTTATGCTCGTTGAAAGAGATCCAAGGCCCAAGGCAAGGCAGACGACTACCAGACCAACTGGTGTTGCCCAGACGCGAAACTTGGGAAAGTACTTTAGTACGACGAACCATAGCGCAATATCCATGTACATGATACCCTAGTAGGTGTTAGTCTTGGTCTTTGCAAAAATCACTAGGACATACCATTGCACAAGTACCCACAACGGCAACGTTGCTTTGGCCAGAGAACTCTTCACTAGTAGCATAGTATTCTTGGAAGACGCCGTAAGAGGAAGGAAAGCCCCAGATCATGGCCTCGAGCTGCAGAGGTGAAGAGACGAAGTCAGTGCATGTCTCACATGCATTTCGTACGGGTACGGCTTACCATGAAGCAGGAAAACAGGCAGAGCCATGCATCTCTGCCACCGTCGGTGGGCGGAAGAGAGAACCCATTGTCGCTTAATGGTTGGGAATGGTCGTTTTCTTGTAGTAGTTCAATGTCTGTGGTTGCAGCCGAGGAGGGCTGCTGGGGGTAAGTGGTCAAGTCGACCTGGGTACTCTGAGTCGAAGCCATTGAGTGCTTTTTCTCAATTGCTGAAGCACCAGACTCATGCTTATGTACATGATTTCTAGCACATTGGAGTTAGTAGTGGTGATGTTGACCTAGTCCTCGATTGTACATGTAGGGCGTGTTGGATGCGTAGTTCAGTGGGGCTCGGGAGCCCTGAGCCCTGAAGCCGTCGGAAAAGCGCAAAAGTCATACATGGTAGCGGTACGGTTGTATAGACGGTAATACTAGGGATCGCACTAGCGCCATCCGATATATCTCATGGGCAGTGTTGAGTCATAGTCTGGTGTGGTGTTTGATGGTGTTGGTGTTGTATATGGAGAAGCCAGGCTGGAGGGCTGTTGGCATGATGCAGGGGCGCCCGGGAGCGGAATTCTAGCGCGACGCGACTTTGAGATTGACGCGCCGCCTTGACCAGGGCATCCGCGACCTCGAAACAGTTCACCCACAACACGACTATGATGCATTCTCAATAACAGACACCGACCAACTACACAACTGTAATCTATAATCATCCCCCATCGCCGCCATGGATGACTCGCCCCGATCTTCTAAGCGGAGAAAGCTCGATACCTCAGAGGGCACCGGACCGAGCCCGTCAACAAAGCCGTCGACACGGAAAGCCTCTGGTAGGCTTGCGACCCGGTCCGCCGCAAAGACGAACGGCGACGATATACAAGATGAGGTGAAGAAGCCAGCACCAGTGCGCAAGGGTCGATTGACCAAGGGCGCAACAAACGGCACGGCAGTGAAGCGTGCAGCAGAACAAGAGATTGATGTCTACGATGATATCGAAGGCGCATTGAACGTTGCAGCATCCTCGCGACCAGTCCGAGCCCGCAAACCGACACACAAAGCATCCAAAGAGAACACTCCAATTGCTGCGCAGGGCAAGGAGGAAACACCAACAGCCACTCCGCCCAAGCGAGGAAAGGGGCGACCTACCAAAGCGGAAACCGCAAGTCGGAATGCTTTGAAAGAGGCCGGCAGTGCAAAAGACGAATCCAAAGATACTGTCATACCTGCGAAGGCTTCGCGAAAGCCAGCTGTGTCCGCGCGCAAACCAGCAGCTCCACGAGCAAATGCTCGGAAGAAGAAAGAGCCTAGCCCTATTGCCGAAGAAGAGGAGGAGGAGACAAATCAGTTACCAAACAACACCAAGACCACTAAGATCTCGAAGCCACGCTCAATACGGAAACCGGCGACCAGTACAAGGAAAAAGGCCGCAGCACTAGAATCAGAATCAGAAGAGGCAGTTGCCGCGACGCCCTCCAAGTCGGTCAAGCGAAGAAAGCCTGTAGGAGAGCACACAACCATACCAGAGAGCGCCGACGAACTCGGCGACGGCTCTCCCACAACTAACAGGAAGCTGACTGCTAGTGAACGAAGACGCTTTAACCGCACCGATCACATCGCGAACAATGACGAAGAGCGCTGGTCGGATGCAGAAGACCAGGCCAATGGACACGAAGAGGACGAAATGGATGTAGATGGGAACAGTCTCCTGGGCAGTGTGCTGGACCCCACAGAGCCGAGTCCCTTCAATAAGCCTACTTCAGCTCAGAAAGAGAAGTTAACGCCGTCGGTCATCTACAGCAACCTTGCGCCGGGTCGTGAGCTTGATCTACTCAAGACAATCGTCATGGACCGTATTACTGGCAAACGTCCTTCGCCTCTGGTTGGGTTGGACGACGAGTACAACTCCGTGTACCAACTCGTCGAACAGACCATCACCGCTGGTGAAGGCAACTCAATGCTTGTCATTGGAGCTCGAGGCAGTGGAAAGACGGCGCTCGTGAACAAAGTCCTCTCTGAGGTCTCGAAAGATAACGGTGGCCAATACCATGTCGTCCGACTTAATGGCTTCATCCACACAGACGATAAGATAGCACTGCGGGAAATCTGGCGTCAGTTGGGCAAAGAGATGGATATCGAAGAGGATGGGAGCGGACCAGGGAAAAACTACGCAGACACCTTGGCAACGCTGCTCGCTCTACTTTCGCACCCTTCGGAACAGACTGGCGAAGTGACTGACGAGGTCGCCAAAGCTGTCGTCTTCGTAATGGACGAGTTTGATCTCTTCGCTCAACACCCTCGCCAGACGTTGCTCTACAATCTCTTCGACATTGCACAATCACGAAAAGCGCCCATTGCGGTGTTGGGACTAACGACACGCATCGACGTAACTAACAGTCTCGAGAAGCGAGTCAAGAGTCGCTTCAGCCATCGCTATGTGCATCTCAGGCTAGCGACGACTTTTACTGCGTTCCAGGAAACATGCAAGGCCTGTTTGTCGATACATCCAGAGCAACTGAGCGTCGAGGAGAGAGGCATACTAGAAGGTGGTACCAAGAGTGCACCGGCAAAGAAGGCAAAGAAGAGCGACGCGAAACAAGATGCGCTATCACAATGGAACGCCAACATTTCCGTAAGTCCATCAACAGCTCTCCACTGCCATGTCACGATCAAGCTGACAGTCTACTAGGAACTCTTCTCATCGCGCGCGTTTCTGACCCAGCACCTTGCGCCGTCCTTCTACCTCACGAAATCCGTCCCACAAATCCTAACCTCTTTTCTCCTTCCCACCGCGACACTTTCTCCCACCACACCCTTCCAGCCCACCAACCTACTCAACTCTCCAGACTCCAAGCTATCCCTCATTCCCTCACTTTCACAGCTATCTCTCTCCCTTCTCATCGCCGCTGCAAGGCTGGACATCATCCACGACTCCGACACATGCAACTTCAACATGGCCTACGACGAGTACGTCACTCTCGCATCACGAGCCCGCATCCAGTCGGCCGCCGGCGGACTGAGTTCGAGCAGCGGCGCGAGTAAAGTCTGGGGCAAAGATGTAGCGAGACGGGAGTGGGAGGGTCTTGTAGACCTAGGTCTGATTATGCCGGTTATACAAGGTCAGGTCGGCGCGTTTGGCATGGTGAGGTGCGATGTTGCTTTGGAAGAGGTGGGCGAGGTGTTGAAGGGGATCAAGGGTGGTGATAAGGGCTTGGAGAGGTGGTGTCGGAGTATATGAGTTGGTTGGGTTGTTGTTATTGGATATGAGGAGCGGTTCCGGCTCTAGCTGGATTGTTGTTAGCATAACATGGCATAGCACAGCATAGCATAGCATAGCGCTTGTGACGAGTGCTCACTTACGACAGCACTCATCTCCTCATTGTGAAGTATATGACGCGAAGATTGTCTCATTTCAGGGCGCGTTGACCATTCGAATGATGCAGTGGATTTGCAGGTGCAAAGATTAGGAAATAGCAAGGGATTGCATGACGAAAACTGCGATATGGGACGACATTATTCTGGAGAGAGAGAACATAACGGTGCATGACTTTCGTAACATAGATGTATCATATCCTCGTATCAACATGAGATTTTCATCTCCTTACAACTCCCATCACATCATATCCTAACAGCCCCAGTACTCGGCCCACTTACTCTTTCCTGCAAGGACTCCCACAAACTCCCTCGCAACGATCCTGCTTGTTTGCTCACTGGGATGCAGCGGATCGTACCACATGAAGCTATCCGGGCTATCCGTACTCGTACAATTACTTCCCTGCGCATCGCACAGACGCTCCACACCCTTGACGTTAAGCGGCGCCCCCGTTCCGTTTAAATAGCTCGCAGGGTTGTTGTATATGTCCGTCATAAGCGCGTTCACGTCGAAATTAGCGACATTCGCATCTTCCCAGAGTTCGTTGACTTTGGCTTCAAAGGGTGTGCGGTACTTGTAGACTTGGTTGAGTGCCGCGACAGTGTTCTGCATGCGGCCGTGGACTTCGGTCAGGTTCTTGCCAGGGAGATCGGGATAGTATTGTGTTGCTTGCAGGCCCCCGTCTTGAGGCTGCTGGTACTGAGGGAGGAGCTCGAGTGGAGCGAGGTTCATGATAACAAAGTTGCGACCTCCATTCTCGTAGAGGCGTGTGATTTGGTCGTAAACACAGTCTATGTAGTCTGCGACAGTCTTGCCCGGGACTTGACTGTCCGTCAAAAATGCACCGTTTCCAAGGTCATTTGTTCCGATCCAGATGGCATACACGGTTGTGGAGGCTTTTCCGGTGAAGAATTTGGTGCCATTCGCGTTGCTGGCTTTGGAGTCTGCGATGAAGGCAGGCACTTCGTATCCAGCGATATCCGGGAAGGGTGCATCTATAGCAGAGAAGTGGCGTGGAGATACTTCGTTGGAGCACACAGCTCCTGAAACGGCGTAGTTGTAGAGATTCGTCTTAGAGTAGATGCTAGCGTAACGAGCCCAAGAGAGGCCACCCGAAGCAGTGGCTAGACCCTAGGTATTCTTAGCAAGAGGTAGAAAGTTGTGCTCATGTCCGGCTTACCACCGGCTGCTGCCATGCCACAGGAGGCGCGGAACCGTTGTTGTTGATGAAGTATCCAAGTCGATTCTCGTCCGTGTAGCTGTCACCGAATGTCACCAAAGTCTTGAACTTCCCGTCGCGCCAACCCCCTGCAACTCCACCAGTAATTGCTAAACTGGCGACAAGCAATCGAATTGACCAAGAAGACATCATGGTAATATTGCCCAGTTGCCGGTAATTACATGTGCGCCGAGAGCTACGCGTGTACTTATACCACTAAGTTTGCAGAGGCCGGCGGGACGTATCCAGAGCACTAGTCATTCCTTTCCGCCGATATATAAGGCTCATCCAGGACGGCAGATATTCCATGGTCAATTGCAGCTGGTACGCGGGGAAATTGGTGACGCCAGCCCGGTTGCACATGGGAAATGATGTCGGTCGCGGGAGCTATACGCTTTGTGGGTGTGGTTGGTAGGGAATCAGCCTAAAAGGACTGCGCGTTGCGCAGCTCGATCGACTGCTGCGGTCGATGAACCGGAGATTGAAAGCTGCACCAATAGCAAGCACTTCTACACATCAACATCAAAAACTCGCGTTCAGTGTTGTTCTTGTGCTGTAGCTATTGCAACTCAGAGCTCAGAGCTTGCCATGCCGAGTTGGCATTTTCGATTTACGCAGCTGATGATGGTGGTTCGTGGGACTGCTGCAGCATTGCGTGATGCATAGATCCAACACTCGACTTGTGGGTCGGGCGCAAAGTTAATGTGAAGAGGTACGATGACGTCGTCGTTGCTTCGGAGGTTGGCAATGTTCTGGAGTGAGTGATGGTATCGGGAAACTACCGAGATGTGCTGACTGTGGCTCCCAACCGAGGTCTGGAATCCAACAGAAACCTGGGCGCGTATCCCGGGATCGCAGCCATGCATCAGAGTATCAACCCGCACGCGCAAGGCTGTTATGCTGTCTGCCGTTAAACCACTTCGGACGGCTTGCGGCGGTACTGTAAGCGCTATCCAATCTCACAATTCCTGGTTCAACCCCACGGGAACAAGTACCCGGGGGGCAACGAAGAGAACACTCATTCTACGCTCTGTAGATGGTAACCGATTACATGCTGTTCTCTCTATATGCTTCCTCCAATGATGAGGCGTTGTAGATTTCTTTTTCGGTGACCGATGAAGCTTATCGCCAGGATGTTGAAATCGCAGACCGGACGCAAATCGAACACTTTGACAAGACAATGTTGTGCACGCCAATACCAAAGTGTCTCGTTACGAAGCCGTTAGTTCAACGTGGGCTCCCTGACGATATCCGCTTCCCCGGTGCACGCGTCTTGGGTAGGTCAACGCTGGTGGATACTGCTAACTGGATTGGACCAAGGCACTCGATAGTCCAACGTCAATCTGCGGTAGTGCTTCAGAAAACTACTGCAGGCTGGGCTAGTAGTCAGAGGGAACAAAGGTTGCCTGTAGTGAAGGCTTCGGCATGCCGAGTTTTGACCGGGTAGAGATGAACCAATGCCGAAGGAGTGGTATCCTGCTGTTCAGTCTCAAAGGCGTTCACGTCTAGCCAGAGAAGCACCCCATCACAGCGCATATTTCGGTACCAGACTGTCGGGGAAATTGACCTGAGGCCAAGCAAACCTACCGAATAGACCCCGGCCCCATTGGGGAGATTGTGTTTGTGGTTCATGGGCCCCGATTTGTGGAGTGAAGACGCCATGTCGAAGGTTGACGTAGGTGGTCTTGACCATGGCTCCTTCCTTAAATCGAACAAACACTCTTCAGGGCCACTAGCGTTCCATAGCCTGTGTCTTGTCGCCCCACCTTCCCTTGTCATCTGTTTGACCCTCTCTCCCTCTTGAATTCTCATCCTCGGCACCGTCTTTGTAGGCGCACAGCAGCACTACAGTGTCATCGCTTCACCGACATTGTGCATATCACTTGTCGGCTTTCACCCACTACAGCCTCTCCAGCAAACCCTTATCGCGCTCGAACCAGGTGATACGCCAGCCTGAAGACATACTTGAGCATGCCACAAACACACGCTCGCCTTCGATGAGCTACCGTTACCGATCTGCTGCTTACATGATACAGTGATGCCTCCACTCTCATTGAAGCGAGGCCTGTTGTGGTCAGCTTAACCTGCTTACCCGGCGGTTGTTGCAAGCATGAGCTTAGTCTGCTTAAAACTGGCAAGCTCAGAAGACAGGAAGGCTGCTGTCAGGCCCGTTACCATGGACCTTCGTAAGTGCATATGCGAGGGCCAGGAGGACATACGAATTCCTTATCTGCCTGGCCGGGTTCCGAGCATTTGGAGATAGCTTGTTAATATCTACTGGACACGAAGCCGTGCAGACTGCCCTGCTTTCATTACAAAGCTCTGACAGCTACAGGAAGATGTCCTCGCTCCCCACTATATCAAAGCATGCCACTCCACCTCACGCAACCGCGACCGCGACCTATGCACCCGTGCATCTTGAAGGACCCATAGCGCAATGCAACGCCTACATCGACGTCAACACGTGCATGCCGCATTACCGAGTGCTTTTTCGACCCGTGACGACATATCTGGAAGCGGATTAGCTACACGCCACCAATTAGGACAAGTCGTCATTTACATCTCGATATATAGTTTCAGGTTCACATCCTGGAGCTCTTTACGGACTTCTTCCATCAGGGAGTCAAATTCTGCGGTTGTAAAATGAAGAGTCGATGTAAACGGCCATAACCCGAGAGACTCAAGCAGGTCACCGATCATCTGGACGCGTGAGCGTGCGGCCAGCAGAACTCCATCTACTACAATAAGGACGTACGTACTGCGACAGAATCTCGACCGAGGCTGGCTTGGGTAGGATCTATACAAGACTTCTCAGCACTGTTGTGGAGCAGAGCATAGGTCTGGGAATGGCGGAACACGACTGGCCGCAGTGAAAGACAAGATACGGGACACATTAAAGAGGCTTTACCTGAGGACCAACCACCGATGTGTAGCTGCACCACATCTACGTCAACATCTCGGTAGCTATTATCGAGCAACAGCTGCTTCAACCGACGACCTATCCTTGGGTCACGATTCATGCTTGCCATCGTACTCTGGTATGACTGCCACCATCTTCGTACGGCAGACTGTTCCGTGAGACTTCCATTATGAGATTGAACAATGGGCAGGAACTCCATCATCTGGACCCAACCGGATGGCTTCAGCAGCAATTTCATGTCTCTGATATACCGGGACCATCTTTCTGTCTTTATACCCGGAAACACAAATCGCGAGTGAATGAGGTCGTAATGGTTCGATTGGAATAGTTCGGGGTCGCGAAGAGGGTCGTTGAGGTTATGGCAGATCTGCATTTGTGTGTTCGAAGTCAGAGTATGTCTCGCACGCAATTCGTACATGGATGTCACTGACCAGATCTAAGTTTTCGGGTTGATCTGGGAGATCCCTAGAAATAGGAGCTCGGCTCAGTTTTCGTTCGTGGGTGGACTCCAGACATGGCCTCTACTCACATAGGAAATATGTCGATGGCAGTTACCTGGGAACGTTAACATCTCCCCAGTAGTACGCGGTCATTGCCAGCGCCAGTCTCTTAACTTGTGCATATGGTATGATCAAGTACACACCTCGCAGTCCTCAAATTCTTCAGCGCATTGGACAGCCCATTCCCCGTTGCCGTAGCCGCATTCCAAAATTGCAGAGGGATTTTCCACTGGTACTCTGGAGGAGAACAATCCGTCGTCGAAGATTCTAGCTACAAGGCGATGTTGAGCGGTCAATCTGCTCTCTTCGCGGTCGTCGATGGCTACAGGTGCGAAGTAGATTCTCTCGTCGAGGGAAATCCTTTGGAAAACTCGGCCGTGGACGCTGACTCTCTCTGAATCGTCACTCATTGCGATTTGGGTCTCTGAAAAGAGATTCGTGACTTAGGAGCACCTGACAACAGCTTGCAGTCAACACCACCGACGAGAAACGACTACGCTAGATTGGATATGGCAAGTGACAGGGATGGCTCAAACCTCAAAATGATCACAAAGAACAGCAAGGCGCTGTAAACCTCGCGATCTGAGGATTGCTGTTAGCTGACGACGGCTCGGCAAAGGCGCAAAATTGTCCGATATCGTGGCGAAGAGAAACGTCACTAAAGCATGCTGACGAAGTCGCCGCGAGTTTTGGAACACAGATATCACAGCCTGGACATCTTCCATCCCCACGGAGTCAAGCGCTATCTCTTCAGCTTGCTGTTAGACATTAGGACGGTCCCCAGAATCCGGTGACATGTGTAGCTCAGAAGGCTACTGGCCAGAGAGGACCAGGTCCGTTGTGGGACGCAGAATGATGAGCAGATCGTTTTACCGCTTCCATTCCAACCTCCTAGACGCTAGTAATCGGATCAGAATGAGGCGTGCTGCCACCAAGGACAAGCAATCGGGGGTCTATCGCTTCAAAAAGTAGGGCTTGTTCAAAGACTCTTCCACAATCACACGGCCGTGAGCCATCGCTGCAGACTCGCATCCCACAGACCACAATCCCCGACACACCGGCATCTGAGGTACATACCCTAAAGTAGGTCGAAACAAGATAAGACACACACACAGCAGCTCTGCGTGTCTAGGTCTGCTTCTCCAACCTCTCGTTTTAGGCAGACCTCTCATCGGAAGAATTTCCGCCCGCACAGTCTGCAATTTGCCATGAAAACAGGTGTTACTTACGCTAGTGTACAAATCCGGCCGTTAATGAGCACGTGCTGCATGGTATGCATCGGGTGGGCGGATAGCCCCGCTGACAGTCTCCTCGAAAACGACACCGCTGACATGGCCTCGGGATGA
Source organism: Alternaria dauci (assembly GCF_042100115.1). Classification (NCBI taxonomy): domain Eukaryota; kingdom Fungi; phylum Ascomycota; class Dothideomycetes; order Pleosporales; family Pleosporaceae; genus Alternaria; species Alternaria dauci. The sequence continues at coordinate 3,851,688 of NC_091272.1, forward strand.
GGGCAGGTCTATGGATAGCCACGTCACGACGTCATTCCTGTGGCTGCTGGGAATATGCAATGTACTCGGATGTGGCACCTAAGAGGCACTCGTCATCGCCTCAGCATTCAGACTACTTCACGGTTACAAAAATTGGTGCTGTGACTGCGCTGCCCTGTGCGTCGTTGATCCATGAATCTTAACACCAGAACTACCGGTTAGCAAAGACGCGCCTAGTGTAGCTTGCGCTCGGCCTGCTACATATAGCCAGGAAGGATGCGGCCCATTATTCTCCGAGCTTTTGACGTAAGGTCGACAACTTCACACTCGTCGCCGAGACTCCTGCGAGCAACACGGCCAATTGGTGCTCTTGTATCACTTTCCCTGTGTATCCGGCGGACCTAAGGGAAAATATGTGCAAGATAGGCGAAGATGCGCAGGTTGGATGTATGGGCCAACGCCACACATGCGGGTTGTTCTCCGATGAAGAATATGTAGTCTGTTGGCATTACATTTGGTGTCAGACTAAGCAGCGTCGTCCACGGCAGAGCGTTGCAAAGAAACCCAGCGACGGCCTTTGGGCTGCAAGTTTTATCAAGCCTCTCAAGACGCAATTGACCCTGAACAAGAAAAAGTATATCACATCTGCGCCGGATCAAGGAAATAAGATGACAGTACGTGTGGGTTATATCGACTTGCATTTGTAAGTGTTCGGTACCCGCAATTGTGCATCCACGAACCCACTCCCACAATCATTCGTGCTGGTATCACGACGACCTCGGGACAATCACCTCAAGCCGCCTCGCAAATTTTCTCTCACCCTTGTGGCAAGCAGAATTATGGCATAACACCTACTGTGATCAACCAAAGAGCGGAACGATATCCAGGAACTACACAGCAAAAGTTTCTGTTCTCTGATGGTCCGCACCAACAGATCATTGCTCGTGCCCGCTAAAGGGACTCTAGAGCAACTGTTCCGGCCAGAAGGATCGTCATCTAGTACACCTGAGCTCTACAGTCTATTACAGCGTAGGAAAACTCTGACTTCTGCTTCACCCTGAGACACCCATCATGTGGTGACCGGCGCGACGTCGGCCATGATAGCTTCCGGCACACTATGCCTATCCCGATACCTTTCCTCTCTCCCCATACCCAAACTCCATGTTTTCTCCTCTTTGATCCGCGGCAGGAACAGGATACAGTCTATGATAGGCGCATTGCAGAGGACTTTGAGGCTCGGTAAGGTAGGTACGCGAATGTTGAAGGCGGTCAAAGCCGTCAACGGGCCGAACCGCGCATGATGAGCGTATACAGCGTGCAGGACTGGTTTCCTGTCCGCTCCGGACGAAAGCGCTGTGAAGTCATTGGCTATGGGCAAGCAAATTGGTGGACAAGAAGCGGTGACGATGAGGGTCTGGGCCGGCGTTGTCCTCGGCATGGCGCAGATAGCGATAGAGCTAGAATCATCCTGGTGCAGTATCGTGTTTGCAAAGGATCGATGATGCCATCAACCATGCATGGATGGGCAGTGACTTTCGGGCAGGGCACATTTAACATTGCTGGCTTGGTGCACTGAAACATGTTGATCCTTAAAAAAAAAGTCCAAGCCTAGGTGTGGCTGCTTTCAGCCACAAAGTTCAGTAAACTTGGCGAACTGTAAGTCTGCTGATTCTCGTGACGCAGACTGGCGAGCGCCCAGAGGTAGAGGCTCCGATATAGTAATCGGGGCACGCCGTTTCCTCCAAAGGCGTGGTTTGGGGTCTACATGTCGGCCAGCTTGCTGATGATAAGTATCAATCAGACAAACAGTACGTTGCACTGTACCTTTTGGCTGTAGCAAAAGGCCAAAAAATCAATAGAGCACTTGGTCTTCTTCTGTTGCGCCTCCACATGGCGATGATGGCCAGGACGCGTACGGTACGTGTTTCGGGCCTGGGACGGTGGTATTGACAGCCCCACATCAGCTCAGCACTGTTCATCCACCACCTCTCCACCACCTCTCTATAGCCTCTCCATAGCCAAGGCTAAACGAACCGGGCAACTGTGCATGAGGTTGCGCACAATCTGGTCATTGTCACATGATGCCCCAGACTTTCCCACGAGGAGGAGAAGATGGGGTGCTGGAGACATGTGAAAGGGTGCAGTGCACGGTGCACGGTGCGCAGATCCCCACACATGACCAACTGCCGTCGGGGCCGAGGTAAATCGTCATTGTCAACAGCTCGGCTGCTTTCATGAGACACGTCCGGGTCAGATCGAGAATGACCTTAGTCTGAACATCTCTCACACTGCAAGCCACCTATTCTCTCTTCCTCACTCTTCACATCCTGCACTTTACCATCGTGGGATCTTTGCTGATACCCATTTGACATTTGACACTCTTGTTGCTTGCTTGTATTGGACATTCCTCAAGCGCAACTTCTCTCCGCCAACAAACCAAGGGGCAGCCTCATCACAAAAGCGAACCATACACATCATGGCTGCGCAGGAGCTGCGATACGATGGCCAGACCGTTGTGGTAACGGGTGCTGGCGGTGGTCTGGGCCGCGAATATGCCGTCTTCTATGGCAGCCGCGGCGCGAACGTCGTTGTAAACGACCTGGGCGCAAGCTTCAAGGGCGAAGGACAGGGCTCGGCAGTACGTGTTTTCAGTCCAGATACCATTTCTCTGTTGCTAACCCCATGACAGGCTGCAGACAAGGTCGTCGATGAGATTCGCTCCGCCGGCGGCAAGGCGGTCGCCAACTACGATTCGGTCGAGAACGGAGAGGCCATCATCAAGACGGCCATCGACACATTTGGACGTATTGACATCCTCATCAACAACGCCGGCATCTTGCGCGATGTCAGCTTCAAGAACATGAAGCAGGCAGATTGGGATCTAATCTACCGTGTCCACGTCTACGGAGCCTACAAGTGCGCACATGCTGCATGGCCCTACTTCAGGAAACAGAAGTACGGAAGGTTGATCAGCACCGCATCTGCTGCGGGTCTTTTCGGATCCTTCGGACAGACAAACTACTCTGGTATGCATACATCTTCTGCGAGAACATGAACGTTTGCTGACCCCGACAGCCGCCAAACTCGCTCTTGTTGGCTTCACCGAGACGCTTGCCAAGGAGGGCTTGAAGTACAACATCCTCTGCAATGTCATTGCCCCAATCGCCGCTAGCCGAATGACTGAAACCGTCATGCCTCCTGACGTCCTCGAGAAATTGAAGCCCGAATGGGTCGTTCCGCTCGTTGCCGTCCTCACACACAAATCCTCCACCGAGACGGGCTCCATCTTCGAGGCGGGCGCAGGCCACGTGGCTAAGCTGCGATGGGAACGAGCCACTGGTGCTCTGCTCAAGGCCGACGACACCCTTACACCCGAAGCTGTCGCTGCCAAGTGGAAGGATGTTGTCGACTTCTCCAAGCCTGAGCACCCGCAAGGTCCAGCCAACGCCCTCGAACTGCTTGAGAAGGCCAACCAACTGCCTTCCAACCCCCAGGGCGAGCCAATCGACTTCAAGGGCAAGGTTGCTCTTGTCACTGGTGGAGGTGCTGGCTTGGGCCGCATCTACTGCTTGCAGCTGGCCAAGCGCGGTGCCAAGGTCGTTGTCAACGACCTCGTAAACCCCGACGACACTGTTCAGGAGATCCAGAAACTTGGTGGAGAGGCTGTTGGCAACAAGGGCGATGTACAGGACGGCGAGTCTGTTATCAAGACCGCGATTGAGAAGTACGGTCGCATCGATATCCTGATTAACAACGCCGGAATTCTCCGCGACAAGGCATTCGCCAACATGACCGACGAGCAGTGGGACATCATTCACAAGGTTCACTTGTTCGGTACCTACTCCTGCACAAAGGCTGCATGGCCCTACATGCTCAAGCAGAAGTACGGCCGTATCCTCAACACCACCTCTACCAGCGGTATCTACGGCAACTTCGGCCAGGCAAACTACGCCTCAGCCAAGTGCGGTATCCTCGGTTTCTCAAAGTCCCTCGCGCTTGAGGGCAAGAAGAACAACATCTTTGTCAACACTGTTGCTCCCAACGCCGGCACCCAGATGACCCGCAGCATCCTGCCCGAGGAGGTTGTCCAGGCACTCAAGCCCGACTACAACGCCCCTCTGGTCATTCTGCTTGTCTCTGACAAAGCCCCTGAGCCAACTGGCGGCCTATATGAGATGGGTTCCGGATGGTTCGCGGCCACCAGGTGGCAACGTACTGGCGGTCACGGCTTCCCTGTGGACGTAAAGCTCACTCCTGAGGCTGTTCTTTCCCAATGGGAGCGCATCACCAACTTCGATGATGGCCGTGCTGACCACCCCTTCGACAACGCCAGCGGTGTCAAGTCCATCGTGGCCAACATGGAGAACACTAGCAAGAAGAACAAGAAGGAGAAGAAGCCCACAAAGAGTAACGAGGAGGTTCTTGAGGCTCAGAAGAAGGCTATTGCTACTCAATCCCAGGGCACGCCTTTCGAGTACACTGAGAGGGACGTCATTCTCTACAGTAAGTCTTGTCCATATCGTGAGATCAGCCTCGTAATTAACACATGCCAGACCTCGGAATTGGCGCCAAGCGCACTGACCTTCCTTTCGTCTACGAAGGCCACGAGGATTTCCAAGTAATCCCCACATTCGGTGTTGTACCACCTTTCAACGCTGAGCCCCCCTTCTCCTTTGATGAGATCGTCCCCAACTTCGACCCTCGTATGCTTCTCCACGGCGAGCAGTTCCTCGAAATCCGAAAGTTCCCTATCCCTACCGAAGCCAAGCTTGTCGCTGTGCCCAAGCTCGTCGAGGTTGTAGACAAGGGTGCCGCTGGACTGGTTGTATACGGTAGCACCACCAAGGATGCAAAGACTGGCGAGGAGATCTTCTACAACGAGAGCACAGTTTTCATCCGTGGCTCTGGCAACTTTGGTGGCCAGAAGAAGGGCGCTGACCGTGGGGCCGCCACAAAGGTTCACCAGCCACCAAAACGCGCACCAGACACTGTTGTTGAGGAGCGTACATCCGAGGAGCAGGCGGCTATCTACCGTCTCTCTGGCGACCTGAACCCACTCCACATCGACCCAGCTTTCAGCAAAGCTGGTGGTTTCCCAACACCGATTCTGCACGGTCTGTGCAGCTTTGGTATCTCGGGTAAGCACATTCTACAAACCTACGGTCCCTTCAAGAACATCAAGGTCAGGTTTGCGGGTGTTGTGCTGCCAGGTCAGACATTGATTACCGAGATGTGGAAGGTAGGGAACACAGTCTTGTTCCAGACCAAGGTTAAGGAGACGGGTAAGCTAGCCATCAGTGGGGCTGGTGCTGAGTTGATGGGCGGTGCTAGCAAGTTGTAGATTTGCGGACTGTGCGTGAAAGTTAGCCATTAATGGGCATTGAGGGATCCTAATGCCTTGTTGTATATATGCTGTCTATATTATCGAGTTTACCTTTCTGAACAGCTGCTTGATGTTTTTCTCCATCCGTCCTTACTACCTGTTGTCGAGCGTGATCATGGGACGAATTTTCATTGGGATCGTGATCTGGTTCGTTCTCGATCCGATCGCGCTTGTGGTGGTTGCGAAGCCGGCCGTTCTGTACGGATAGTGATCATGTCAGTATATTGAAGCTGGGAGGGAAAAGGTCTAGTGCGCATAATATTTATGTGAGATCATGTCTTCCATTCTCTCGAGGTCTGTATAGTTACTGGTGACCAAGTGTTGGATAATTGAATATTTCAAACACACGGATGGTTGAACAGGACAAGAATCGACGAGTGCGTGGCCATGCTCATGCTCGCCAGAGTGCATCGGCCATCTTCACAGTCTGCGTCATCTCCTTCACGTCATGTACCCTTACGATCTGCGCACCACCTTTGACAGCGGCCGCAACGGCAACGGCAGTTCCCCAGCCCCTGTCTTTTGCCTCCTTAGCTCCCGTAATCTTCCCGATAAAGGCCTTCCGACTTGTGCCCACAAGCCAAGGCATGCCTTCTAGGCCCGGATATCTCATCAGCTCGTCTTGTCGGCGGAGTAGCTCGAGGTTGTGTGCCTGTGTTTTTGCAAAACCAATACCAGGATCGAGAATGATGCGCCAGCGCCTAACACCTGCCTTTTCTGCTGCGTAGACGCGCTCGAGGAGTTCCCTTCCTACGGTCTCGACGATGCCATCGGGGTAGGATGTCATCTCAGGACTGGTCATAGTTTCTGGGGTGCCGCGCATATGCATAAGACACACTGTGCAGCCAAGTCTACCCATGGTTGAAAGCATTGTATCGTCCATTGCTCCCGCACTGACATCGTTGATCATGTTTGCGCCGGCTTTGATAGCCTCTTCAGCGACGCTACCACGATACGTATCGACACTGATTGCCACATTTTCAGCCTCTGGCAGTGAGCGGATCAGCTTTACGGCGGGTAAGACTCGTGCTAGCTCTTCTTCGGGAGAAACCTGGACGGCACCTGGCCGAGTTGATTGCCCGCCTACATCGATGATCGTAGCTCCATCGGCAATGTGTGATCGGATGGTATTCGCCAACTGCGCTTCGTCGATACCATAATTCTGACCACCATCCGAGAAGGAATCAGGTGTGACGTTCAGGATAGACATGATACGCGTGTTGTTTGTCAGTTGAGCAGAGGAGATAGGCGATAGATGCGGTGCAAGGGGCGTCATTGGTACTAGGGGTACATCTGGTATGGGTAATCTTTTAAGATGATCCCTTATCTGACCTTTGAATGGAAAATTCCTGGGGTCTCTCGGCAGAAGTCTAGGAAATGTCAGAACTGTTGGATTGAAAACACTCAACAGAGACTTACTCGAGAAGTGGGCGAAGGACAAATTCTCTCTCGAACATCAAGGCATGGGGTATTTGTAGTCTCTCGTCGGAATACACTGTATAGTCCCAGAGTAAGATGTCCAGATCGATATTCCTTGGTCCCTTGTCGATAATCTTGACGCGATCCATTTTCTTTTCAACCCTCTGAAGCTCGTCTAAGAGTTCAATTGGTGACAGTGGAGTCTCTATCTGCGTGCGTCAGTTTAGTGTTCAGATTGAGGGCAAAGACATAGCATACTTCACAGGCACCATTGACGAAATTGTCTTGATCGACTACGTACATGGCCTTGGTCTCCCACAAGCTACTGGTTTGTATGATCTTCACCTTCCCACCAGATTCCAGCTCTCGGCAAGCACGTTCAATCATGGCCACTCTGTCACCCATGTTGCTGCCCAAGGCGATGAAGGCGCGATACTTTTTCGGATCTGTGGCATCCCGTGCACTGGACACATGTCGCCGCGATGGCTGCGACAAGCTCGGGAATCCGCATGGGAAGCGCAGAGTATGGGTGTCACGTCGAGAAACACATGGCCGGCGTTGGGCGGGCAGCGAAGGAAAATTTGTAGACTTGGGCAACTTGCTGTTGATGGTGCTGACCGCACGCGCGCTCGGACGTGGACAGGCTGAGCGTGCAGCCCGTGGCGTAGCTAAACGCTTGGTCGCATTAGTGAACATGATTGCATGTGACGGGATGGGACAGAGACTGACTGGCATGTGGTGCCAGGAGCCGGTGGGCTTCCCCGGAAAAGGCTAAAACGCATACAGCTAGTCTTCTCCGCGTGACAGATGCGTCGTGCCTCGGCTTACGGCTCGATGGGAGGCGACCAAGACTCCCCTCGCTGCTCACGCCATAAGAAAGCGGTCTACTCCTCCTTCCACTTGGCTACTGATTTGCGTCGCATTCGTGTTCTTTAGACATAGAGCAGAATTTCAACCCTAGATCCCAAACCACCATGGCTTCACCACGTATGGCATCCACGGTGCACTCACATGTCCACGGGTTCCTCGGCTGACGAATCTCAGAGCAACTTCGCACCAAGCTGACCGACCTGCTGAAGATCCAGCACCCCGTCATGCTTGCCGGCATGAACGTGGCTGCTGGACCAAAGCTCGCGGCCGCCGTCACCAACGCTGGCGGTCTCGGTGTCATCGGCGGTGTCGGATACACGCCAGACATGCTCCGTGAACAGATCGCTGAGCTCAAGGGATACCTCAACGACCAGAACGCGCCCTTTGGTATCGACCTGCTCCTCCCCCAGGTCGGAGGCAGCGCGCGCAAGACCAAGTACGTCCTCTGGGCGAGCCTGCCACCCCAAAGGCACGACGCTAACGATATGCAGCTACGACTACACCAAGGGCAAGCTGAACGAGCTCGTCGACATCATCATCGAATCCGGCGCCAAGCTCTTCGTCTCCGCCGTCGGCGTCCCACCCAAGGCTGTCGTCGAGAAGCTGCACAAGAACGGCGTTCTATACATGAACATGATCGGACACCCCAAGCACATCAAGAAGTGCCTCGACGTCGGTGTTGACATCATCTGCGCACAAGGAGGTGAGGGCGGTGGACATACTGGCGACGTTCCCACGTCCGTCTTCATCCCAGCGGCTGTCAAGATGGTAGAGGGCTACAAGTCTCCCTTGACCGGCGAGCAAGTGCAAATCGTGGCTGCTGGCGGTATCTTCAGCGGCCAGTCGCTCGCTGCAATGCTCACATTCGGTGCTACCGGCGTCTGGGTAGGAACACGTTTCATCCTCTCCGAGGAGGCTGGCGCGCCCAAGGCACACCAGGAAGCCGTCCAAACAGCTGGCTGGGACGACAACATCCGCACCATCATCTTCACTGGCTGACCACTTCGTATCCGCAACAACCCATATGTCGCCAACTGGGAGGAAAACAGACAAGCCGAGATCAAGGAGCTCACTAGCAAGGGTATAATACCCGTCGAGCACGATCTTGAGAAGATGGGTGACGACCTCGACGACGAGACCATGGACAATGCCCGACCATTCCTCATGGGCAAGGTTGCCGCTGTTGTCAACGAAAAGAAGACTGCGAGGGAAATCGTCGATGAGCTCGTCACAGACGCTGTCAAGTGGCTGAACATTGGCAACTCGTTTATCGTGTCCAAGTCGAAGCTTTGAGCAACAATTTTAGATAGTTTAGTTTCGCAATAATCTTCGAAGTCGCATTCTATTTCAATATGCATAGTTCAGGTGTAGAGCTGACTAGAAAATGTGCGGTAAGATGCCATACCGTGGAGACTCGATTAGGTATACTACATGGGTTGACTGCTTGGACTTGTCATGCTAATGGAGTGAAAGCCATCCTTTGACCTCTCTAATGTTTTGGCACAATCATGCGTCACATATTTAGCGTTGTAGGAATATCATCGAGAATGCAGTTGGTTATGCCATTATCGCACTGCTATGTATGCCTAGGAAGCGCTGGTGGCTGAGCTGACAGGCAGACTCACTGGCATTGGGGTGCCGGATGCAGAAGCGGTCGACGATGTGCCGCCACCACTACCACCGCCGTTCTTCTTTTGAACTACGGCCGAAACGACTTGGCCAGCGGTGTTCGTCACAATGTCGACAAGAGCATTGAGAGGCTCGTAAGAGAAGGTCTTCTGTGTAAGTCCCTGGCCAACCTGCTTTGCGCTACCAGCAACCTCGGTCATGTTGAGCTGTGAATGCAAATTAGTGGCTGTAACCTAGCAAAGTGCAAGTATGCTCACCTTGAAGTTTCCGACAATCTGCTGGAGGGCATCTCCGCCGCTTCCCACGACCTCTTGGACAATGTTACCAAGGTTATCAACCAAGAAGTTGAGTGTCTTTCCATTTTGCGTAATCGATCCCAGCTACATGTCGTTAGTCTCTTCAAATCCTTTCGAATATCCGGATACTTACAAGACCATCCACAGCGCCAATCACTTCTCCAACCAAGTTCGTGACGTTTCCAATCAAGCCGATCAAAAGAGGATTTAGGTCCAAAGAATCGAAAACGCGCTCAACAATCGAGACAAGGTTGCCCAATCGCACGACCAGCTCAAGATCAACATCTACATCAGCAATAGTGATGTTGACCTTTTCCACAGAGACTTGAACACCAGCATTGATCTGGACGAGACCGGCAACTTTGGCATTCAGGTTAAGGTCTGCCTGAAGCCTATCAACACCTAGTTCGATTCTGCCTACGTGAAGTTCGGGGACACGGAGAAGCACATCCGGGGGTGAAGATCCTGTAGGCGCAACCTCTGGCGGCGTTGTCGAAGTCCCATTGCCTCGCGGCGGGGTGCTGCTAGTAGGCGGTGGGGTTGATGGTGCCTCCGATGTCGTTTGCGCAGAAATGAGTGTTGCAAAGGCGAAGAAAATGCTGATGAGCAGTAGGCGGATAGAGAACGACATGTTGGTGTGGGCGACGACGACGACAGCAACGACAGCGACAGTAACGAGCGAGACAGCCGTACATGTATCAGACAAACACGGCCCAAGTAATGTTTAAAGCGAAGGAATCCCGTTGCAAATCAGCCGAAACGCACATGGAGTATAACCAGGATTCCCATAACGGTAATCTCGGGTAAAGCCCCCTATATAGCCAGAACAGGGATTCATTCAAGGCTGGACCGCGCCATCTGGGGCAATCCTAAGGCATGAACGTCCACAAATCCTGATTCGCATACGAACTACCGGTTCTCTAGAATTTCTGTCGAATGGCATGTGCAGAAATGATCTCCTTAATTTCCTTTTTTTGCTTGTGTGGTGGATGCCGGGTAATCGTGCTACGCAATGATCCTTGCAGACAGCTCACTACTACACCCGATGGTACTGTTAACCGTTGCTCGCCCGTCTCTTGTCGATTGACGACATCCATCGAGCTGTCGCTTCCTTCCCTTTGCCCCCTCAGCAGCACGTCGACCTCCAGCCAGTCTCTCTTTCACTACCGGTCAAGATGTTGTCGATACTCCCGACCATTACACTCCTTTCGCTGCCATTCCTCGCTGTTTGCCAATCTGCGTCTGATGGCTACAGTGGCTACAAGCTCGATGTCCGAGACGACGGTGACCCAACTGCCGTGCTTTACGAGACGGAAAACACATCTTCGTCCAATATCTCCGCCTTGAATCCTATTCCAGACGTCCTGCTCAACGCATCGGTTCACGTGGGCGAAATCTTCATTGGTGTCGACAACCTCACTGCGAAGATCAACCTCGACGCATAGGTACTCCAGTTGCTGCAGTTCAACGCCGGAGTCGATCTTTCCGTCGACAAAGTCTCGCTCCTTATCCAAAATGTCACCGCCAAAGTCTACCTCGAAGCACGTCTCGGTAACCTCGTTTCCATGGTCAGCGACGTACTGGACAGCATCGACCTCAACCCTGTAATCGCGGAGCTAGGAAACGGCCTCGGATCCGTCATCAATGACACTGCTGGTCTTGTTGGCGACGTCGCCGGCGGACTTACAGGAGGAGGAGGAAGCAACGACACTGCGCAAGCCAAGGCAAAGCGCGACATTGACTTCCACCAGTGGGATCTCCGAAACAACATCCTCTACTCTGTCAACAACTTTGAAGGCAACACAAACAAGCGCCGCGTCCTTGCTCAGAACGGCGATATCGTGGAGCAAACCCTCGACAATTCCGGCACCATTTCTGCGAGTAATGTTGTGGGTGATTACCTCAAAAACATGCGGTTTAATGGTTTCAACGAGAGCGTGACGTACAAGGGTGAGGAGGTGTGGGAAGAGGAATACGTTTATGAGCCTTTTATGGGGCTGTACTCCATCTCGGGTGTGTTCAAGAGTAAGAGCACGGGAGAGGTTGTCGGCACGCAACTTCTTGCAGAGGCTAGAGGGGGTGGAAGCGCTAGTATTGGCAATGAGAAGGCGTAGATACTATTACGCTTGTGTAGAAGTTTTACCAATGAAATGTAATGGTTGGAATCTACCTACTACTTCCTTCTCTGGACGCCCAATCTGATCAGTCTTACACACAAGGAGCGTCTACATACATATCCTTCTTGTGTCATGCACTTTCCGCGATTGCAAAAATCATGCCCCGGCTACCAGATTCGGCAAGTTCATGGTGAACGGCTAATCTGCCTTGGACAAGCGCATGGTGGATTCGTATGAACATCCGTGCGAGCATGGGAGACGTGCGAACCGAGATTTGGCATGCAGCCACACCCCAGAATAGTAGTAACGGTCGGGACTGTTCCATATATCGAATCGACCATGGCGTCACCCGTGGTAGGAGCGGCATCCTTCCAGCGCGCACCTACGCCATACAAGGGAGTTGGAAATCGAACGCCACCCCTGTAGTTGCCCAGGTAGAGTATCACCATACAAGGACGATTGATTGCTCTTCCTGTAGTTGTCTGAGGGGCGCAAGGAATTACAAAACGTGAACGCGGGAAACCTAGAACACCCTAGCGCAGCATGTTGCATTTTTCATGCTTAGATTCATGGAACAGAGAATTCCGTTTAGTTTCAATGGGATACTGCTTCCAAAACTAGCCTGTCTGAACAATAAAATGGCAGACTGAGAAAGACAAACCAACGATAAGTGAGCACGGACAAGAAAAGAATACTCGCAGTCAAAGGAAGTATCATGTCAGGACAGGAAATGCCTGTTGTGCTTCATTGTTGCTTGTAAATAATCACCTCTAGAACGCCGATAATGCCATACCATGCCGTGCTGGTGGAGTGAGATGAGATTGTTCTAAGAGAATCTTAACGCCATATGATGCCCGAGAAAGGTTGCTGCCGTATCTTCATCCAAAATCTACGCATCGTATACGTCGAGCCAGCCGAGCGCGACTGTAGAAAATCACGGTATGAAAGTCGTATCTTCTTCGACTTCGGAAGGGGTTTATCTCGAGAGTGGTTGCGTAGGTTGTAGTCGCCTCTGTCACCAAAGCCGCTAACACAGGCCTTGATCGTCCTCGATTGTATAACCCCCAAACCCTCTACTCTTCGAGCCTTCCCATCATATTCTTTCGTACCTTGGTGTTGACCACACCGCCAACACCAAACGCAGGTACAATACGACATATTCTTGCCGCAGCACTCTTGGCCCAATCTCTTACAACGCGCCCCGCCCTCCCATCAACACCACCCACCGCAGCATCAGGTCTGTTGTACAAATCAAGACCCAGCAAATGCAATGGCGTGCTCACAAGCTGAACCGCAGCAGGCGTAATAAACTGCGCAACGCTCAGCGCGCCAACATACTTCTTCACTTCGTCGCCCATGCGCTCGTCCACCTTGGGCGCGAGCAGCGGCGGCAAATTGAACGAAGCAAAAATGGTAAGACAGTCGCGAACTGTAAAGAGCGCAAAAGTCGGCAAAAGAACAGGCCGTGGAGAGGATCCCGGCGCAGCAAAAAGCCGCGTAAACTGGTTGTCCTTGTACAGACACAAAGCCAGATTTGCTGTACTCGTAGCTAGGAACTTGCTCGTTCCGCTAGTCTGTTTCTGCAACCCTTGTGTAGGCTTCACGGTCGCAGAAGCTGTGTCGATACTGTTCGCCGTAAAGTACGTTCCGAAGTACAGACTGAAGATGAGGACAAAGGGCTTGCTTGCCACAAATCGGTGGGGTTTTGCTAGTAATTCCACGGCGCTCTTCTTCAGACTAGCGCCCAGTGTGTTCCTGCCGCTTGCGTTTTCGATGATGCCTTTATCGATCATGGTGATAATGGGCGCGACGAGTACCCCTGCGGCGCCTGCTGAGAGGGCGTCGACGCCGATGCGTAGGCCGAGCTTGGAGGTATTCCATTCGCGAGGTGTGTCGGTCGAGGTAGTAGGTGTGCGCATTGCAGGCAACGGCAGCTTGGGTTTGGGAATTGCAAGAGAAGGCGTGTTTACACCGCTGGCTTGTTCTTCCCCCATTGCAGCTTCCTCCGGTGATTGATAAACTCTCTCTTTCTGTGCTGCATGTGAAAACTTCAGCTCTTCAATCCTGCTCTTTCCGCGGGCGCTTTACGCTTGCAGTCTCCGGTAGACTGTCTCTGGTCGTGTGTCTCGAGCGCGACCGATGTGCCGTGAAGATTCATAACACAGGAGCACCTGTTATTGTTGTTGAGGGATTTGATTCACCAGCCACTGACGAAAGATATCGGAGTTTAGCTGAAAGTTCTCCGGGATGAACACCGACGTCGGAGCAAGAGCTGCCGAGTCGAGCGCTGGGTCCGTTGATTGGTCCATGTCTTTGAAACCTGCATCATCGGACGTTCGCAGGTAAGTTGGCCGTGGGTAGCATCGGCTGAGGTATGATCATGTGTACTGCATGGCATGTCTGTGTAAATGCAGGGTCCATCGTGGGGAAACCGACCAAAGTTGGCGATCCGGGGCACCTCGAGCTAGGACACTGCACCCCTCTCTTGTCATAGTCTTGCTACAATGCTAGCAAACTACTCCATCAACCCATAGGCTGGAACAACAGCGCATCTAGCTGTGCATAGGCTTATCGCTTAGGATGTGACAAACTGCAAGTTCGCAGCCAGGGTATGCCCACAAGAGCGGGCAGTTCACGACTCATGATGTCTATATCAACCGGTAAACGCGGCTGAGTAATGAGCAACTTAGCCGAAGCCATCTGCCAAAGTTCCGAAAGATACCGATCTTGCGAGTGCTTAGCTGACGGCGTCCTCTAGCGACCGGTGAGAAACCGAAGACGCAGAGATGAGACGATGATGTGGAGGCGGTGTGACATATATTGCGACCACAACCAGTTAACGAAGGCTGATTTAATTCTTGACTACTTTTGTAATCACGGGCAAAGGACTCCGCTTCGAAACTATCCTAGTCTTCCCAACGATTCACTTGCATGTGATGCGCCCAAACTCCAATACACCCTGGACATCCCGTCTGTATCTCAATTCCTTAGCGCACGCAGCCTCTCAGTGAACGCCTCTTCTTCCTGTTCGGTAGGCCCAACTTTGGTCTTGACTGGTGTGGCTTCTTGGAGATCTTGCTGTAAATCCACACCTGCCTTGTCTGCTGCCTGTGCCATCAGACGGTCGACGTCTTCTTGTGGTGTACCGACGGCGGTCGCGGAGGAGGTGATGTCCTGGTAGAGTTCTGTGGCCGAGTCTACGTTCTCGAACTGCTTCTCAAAGTCGACCATGACGGAGGCAATCTGTATGTTGTCAGCGACCGTGAATCAGGAAGCTGTGAGTGCCGCGTACCCTCTCTGGACTCATAGACTTCATAGCCACGTCTAAACTCCGGTTGACCTTCATCATGTTGCCTGTGATCTGTCGCATGGTGACTGCTGTTTGCACGCGACCTGCGACGGCATCGACGCGTGAGGCAAGTTGCAGCAGGTTGAGCTTCTCGTTCTGCTTGCGGATCGCGTTTCCGGCGTATATACGTGCAATGTCATTGTGGCCTTGCTTCATAGCCTGGCACACTCGTCAATACAACATCTGTGGCGTGAAAAGCACGTTACTCACCTTCTCCAGCTTGGTCTTCTCTGCCTGTTCCTCTTTGCCGGCTTTGAGCGCCTGCCTGTTCAGCGACTTGGCTGTGAACTGATGAGTGTAAGCTTAGCGTTTGTTGGCGTCGAAACAAGCAAGCTAGCTTACCTTTAGGTTAAAAAGCGCATTCTCGAGACCCGACATGATGTACAGTTGGGCAAGGTAGGGGTTGGTGGAGTTGTGCTATGGGTAGTGGTTCGGGAGATGGGCAGTAGTGGGCAGCGCTGTAGGTGGGATGCGGCTACTGGCCACGCGGGGTGTGTGGGCCCAACCCAACGCGACGTCATTGGCAGTGATACAAATGCGCCTCTTGCTCTGGGCGCGCCGTCACGAAGCAGCAGGAAGCGAGTGTGTGTGAATGCATGCAGAGAGAATAGAATATCTACTGTCGCGACAACCACGAGTACCGTGTTGTAGCCTTCCAGACTTGCATGTCCCTTGGATAACGCCTATTTCTATGCTTGAAACATGCCGGCCCGTACACCCTGAATGCCCTTGATGTATCCCTAATCTAAGTCAAACGCCTGCCTCGCGCCGTTGCAATGCCCATCAAACGCCGCACAACTGAAGCCATTATTCGTACAAGTCGTTCACAGGGAGCAACACTATTGCGCGGGCGGCGCGTTGAACTTGCTCGTAGCGTTCTTGAAGAGTTCTTCCTGCGCAGCGATGAGCTGTTCCTCGGTCATGCCGCTCTGCTCGATCTTGGTCTGCTTCTTCTCGCGATTCTGCCCCGCGTTAGCCAGTCGTCGCGTAACCTGCACCTTTGTCGGCCTACCTGTTGTTGCTTCTTGTAGTCTTGGGCCACCTCGAGGATGGCTGGGACATAGTCGCCAAAATCCAGCTCTTCCAGGGCAGCCTTGACGTGCTCGCAGGCTATCGTCTTCTTGGCGTCCTTTTCGGCAATTTCGTTGGCTTCAGACGAGATGAGGGTGATGAATTCGACACAGCATTCGATCAAGAGGTCGCGCGAATCTTTCGCAAACGTCATGCCAGGCTCACTGGCGAGGATGTCTTGCACAATCTTTTGGACGGTCGCTGGGGGCGCATTAGCATTTACAGGGCGGATCAAGTCTGAAATTGCCGACCTTTGGGCAGCGACAGATCGTCGTTGCCGCCAAACTCGCGGTCAGACATGGTGGTTGGATGCGCGGCAACGGTAAGGGTGTTGGCTTTGAGCTTCGGTCTTGCGCGTGGTTGCAGCGCTGCTAAGTAAGAAATGCAAATGGGCCGCACGGGCCGGCTGTTTGGCCGAGCTGGGGCATCATGAGGACCCTTTGCCTAGGCAGGACCATTCATTGTGTAACGACAGCAGGCAGCAAACACGGCTTGACGGCCCTGTCAAGCATCAAGTTGTGAAGATCATTTTTTTTTATTCGTTTCACCAAGATAAGTGCAGCACCAAAACGTGTTGTTGAGGATTCGCAGCCTTTTCGGACCATGGGTGTCTGGCTTCCGACAAGTCAAGTTAGCCAGGGTGCAGAGGCGAGAGAAGACCATGTTGCTCGTATAGCGGCATGCATGGGCAGTTTGTAATAATCGAGTCAAGGCGAGAGTTAGTGCTGAACAGATAGGTAATGGCATGGCTAGCTCCACGGACGCTATCTGGTGCTATCGGGCCACATGTCGCTAATGTGCCAGTGGCATCACGGGTGGAGCGTTGAGGCTTTTCTTCAAACGACAGTCTTGGAGCTTGATGCAGGCCATGGCTTGAGCATTGATGTGAGGGTATTCGTGCTCCACCGGCTACGGCGCAGTGGAGGCGATGATTGGCAGCGAAGGGGACCAGCTCCGAGATCTTAGCCAGGGACTGTATCTCTTCCCGGCCGGTTTGGGCGATGCCGGCCCAGTGACATTTCGGCAGAAAGCAAAGGTAGTGGGTAACTACGTCAGCGGGTTGCACCTGCTTGGCGCACGCAGCCTGCATGGCCTGTTCCCGTGTGGTTTTGGGAGACTTGGTGATGCTGCTCGCCGAGACAGATGACAGTGGCGGTGAAAACCGGAGGACGAGCGGACGGGCTGGCGGCGGGCTATCGATGGGGGAGAGGACCGGCGGCGGCGCTGCTAGACCAAGGCATGGTGCCATGGTGCAAATGCAATCACGCTGGCAGAGGGCAGGTTGATATCAAGCAGTCAAGGCCCGGCTGCGGTGCGTGAATCCGAGAGCTCATGCCCATGCTCAGCCAGTGAGCTACACGGCGCCTGCCTAACTCGTTTGTCGGTGACGCTGCTATCAAAGTGTGTGAGAGGGCGAGCATCCAACACTTCCCGAGAGACCCCCCAGACGCCTCCCACGGTCCCAAAGTAACACGTCTACCCAGAGCCCCAGGACCCAGTCCCCAGTACCGCTGTACACCGCCCGCGCGCGTCTCCAGGCTGGCAGGACTCGGACAGCCTGCCCCGTTAAAGTGCTAGAGCAGAGTTTTCGCACAGTCGTTGCAACGCGCTTGTTTAGGGCGAAGGCCGCTCGGAGCAAGCAGAGCCAGGACCCAAGGGATTATTATGACTTCACGCCCAACTGCGGACCCGGCAGACAGCTCGCTCTCGACATCTCCCACCAGCGACACGTACTCGAGCAGCCCGTCTCGACGCAGTCTCCGGGAAACCACCAAGATTCCTCCCACGCAAGGCCCCGCGGTCGATGCCCTCCACCAGCAACGTCCCGGATTAGTCTCTCGTGCCTCGGAGAGCTCGACCAAGACCATTCGACCCCGCCACCATTTACGCAACAAGTCGAGCAGCGTCGTGCCCACCCTCTCCACGCTCAACGTCGGCACTGCGCCCTCGACCCGCCAGCCCAACACCATGGCCCAGCACACGACTGGCAACGCCTCGTCTGGCGCTGCCGACCTGCTGCGGCAAGCAATGACACGGTAAGAACCATGAATGCCTGCCTGCCTGCCTTTTCGCCTGCGCATTTGCATGTTGCCACGCATCACACCACGCATCATCATCATCATCACCACCACTACCCAGCCCACCATTCACATCGCTTCGCTTGGTCATCGCTGCTCAGTCCTCAGACGTTGCACCCACGACTCCTACCTTCACACCACCACTACCACCACCCTCACCGCCACTTCATCGTCCTTTTGCCCCCTGTCGCTCGATTCCATGCCCTCATCACTGCTAATGCCCCACAGCGCAACCAACGACAACAACGAAGACGGACACGACCAGATCGGCTCCACTAGCTCCACGCCGCCGGGTGCCACGACACCCAAGCCTGACCCGACGGACAAGCGACTGCCGGGTATTCTGCACAGTTACTTTGGCCAGGTTCGTGATTCTCTTATGCCCTCGCGGAAGTCCTCCTCTACGGTCAACCCCTCCCCCGCACCCGTCACTGCTTCCCAAGTGTCGGACCCCCGAGAAAAGGACCAAGAGTCATCCACCCACCCCAAGATGCTGCCCAGCCCCACCCCCAGTGCCTCTTCCCGAACTCCCTCGACCTCGCAGTTGACTGGTGAATCGGAGAAGCTAACGCAAGGCGACTTTGCGCCGGTGCAACAGGCTACACCTCCTCAGACACCGCGCACCCGCTCACAAGAATCAAAGCCAAAGCCTTCGAACCTGTCCCGCGCCTCAAACGCTTCCGACGAGTCCAAGGAGAGCAAGACGGCTCCCGTCGTGGCCCCCAAGGGCAAGCTTGCAGTCACAATCTCTGAAGGACGCGGTCTGCGCCCCAGCACAGACCCCTACGTTGTCTGCCAGTTCCAATGGGCTGAGTACATCTCAGACGGTCCTAGGCACGATGATTCGAAGCGACCGCCCATGCAGATGAAGCGGACCGAGAGTCAGATGGGCACTCCAATGGCCATTCCCATGAAGAGCCGGCAGAGCAGCAACAGCGGACACAGCTCAGATCCCAGAGAGAATGGCTCTCTGGAGGAAGTGACAAACCCCAAGTGGGAGCACGAGGCCATGTTGTGAGTGGCTACCTATCCCCCCATCTGCGCTGATGCTGACAGCTGTAGTGACGTTGTGGGTGACCATGCCGAAATCGACGTCTCCGTATACGACCGGGCCAACGGTGAGGCCTTCCTCGGCCACGTCCGCTTCTGCCCAAATCTGGTCGAATACAGCGAGCCATACGACGGCTGGTTCCCGCTGGAGCCTCGAGAGGGCGAGGGAGGTGTTGTCACTGGAGAGATCCACCTCAAGCTGAACTTCCAAAAGGTGGAGAAGAAGCACTATGGTCCAGAGGATTTTGAAATCCTCAAGCTCATTGGAAAGGGCACATTCGGCCAAGTGTTCCAAGTACGTAAGCGCGACACTCGCCGCATCTACGCTATGAAGGTCCTGTCCAAGAAGGTCATCGTGCAGAAGAAGGAGGTTGCCCACACACTTGGAGAACGCAACATCCTCGTCCGGACGGCCATGGCTGACTCGGCATTCATTGTCGGACTCAAATTCTCCTTCCAGACGCCCTCAGATCTATATTTTGTCACTGATTACATGTCTGGAGGCGAACTCTTCTGGCATCTCCAAAGAGAAGGCCGTTTCCAGGAAGGCCGTGCCAAGTTCTACATTGCCGAGCTCATCCTAGCCCTGCAACATTTGCACGAACACAACATTGTGTACCGAGACCTCAAGCCCGAGAATATCCTTTTGGACGCCAACGGTCATATCGCCCTCTGCGACTTTGGTCTGTCCAAGGCTAACCTTACCGAGAACGCAACGACCAACACATTCTGTGGAACCACAGAGTACCTCGCACCCGAGGTCCTCCTGGATGAGCACGGTTACACCAAGATGGTCGATTTCTGGTCGCTCGGTGTCCTAGTGTTTGAGATGTGCTGCGGCTGGAGTCCTTTCTACGCAGAAGACACCCAGCAAATGTACAAGAACATTGCGTTTGGAAAGGTCAGGTTCCCTCGGGACGCCCTCAGCACTGAAGGTAGGAATTTCGTCAAGGGACTTCTCAATAGGAACCCCAAGCACAGGCTTGGCGCTACACGCGATGCCGAGGAGCTCAAGGCGCACCCCTTCTTTGCCGACATCGACTGGGAGGCGCTGGGTAAGAAGAATGTGGTACCGCCATTCAAGCCCAAACTCAAGGGAGAGCTGGATGTTTCCAACTTCGACCCAGAGTTTACCAACGCTCTCAACGGCGCCGGTTCTCTCAACGCACGCGCAGCTGCTCTGGCATCAGGTGTCAACCCCGCATCCACACCGCTGTCGCCAACTATGCAAGCCAACTTTGCTGGCTTTACCTTTACCGATCAGAGTACAATGGAGCAACAATTTGGCAACGACAGGCACAGAAACGATGCTCTGGAACGAATGGATGAAGACGACGGAGATGACGTCAACTGGGATCGACCTGCAGGGCGCGGAGATAGGATGTCTGGCGTCGTTCCCAGTAACGAACACGACGTCTTCAACCATGGTCAATTCGATGTCTGATGAGCAGATACTCATACACTCGGCCTGCTCTTCTTTATCCTAGGCTCCTCCACGACCCGACAAAAGTTTCTGCTTTGCTCTATCTTACCAGTACATGACGACGGTACTATTGATATGAGTCTTTTCTTGGATACCCGGAGCCTATCACACAGGACCTGAACTACGTTCTAGTCCTTCACTAATTTGCCCCATCAGTCGCCGCTGTCACCGACCTTAGGCATGGTCACGATGACACGGGGTGTGCGCCACATGTCTTTCGACGACAACGCCGGGACCCGACATAGCGCGCGACTGATTACGATTACAAGATTTCACAGAATGAGTTCAAATTGCTGCAGTTCCCCACACTACAGTAGATACGATGTTTCTTTGCTGGGCTATGGGTTTGCATTGCGCTGGTGCATTGCTTTCGCTTTTTTTTCATGTCGGAGTTCTAATGGTACTTTGCCAAGTCGAGGCTGCTTATTTATCATTCTTTGTGTATTATGCGCGTGTGGTTTGCACGTCTTTCTGCGCGTTCAGCATATTAACGACATGAATCCATACGCATCGTCATCGAGGAGATACGGGTCGGGTGGTTCAATGGGTTTGGGCGAGCGTTTCTGTACATAATTATATGAGACAGCAAGTTCACTTGTTCATGTATGCCACCACGATTCGGCTCTAAAATGGTCATTCTCTTTATATCGTCTATGCACTTGATCTATCCTAGCCACCTTCTCTGATCTGCTCTCTCGCCGGGCTCATCCCACACCTCCATCATGTCCAACCACTCCAATACAAATGCTCCGACAATCTTACACCAATCTCTCACAGTCTCTGCATCCAAATGCTCGCCATCATCCTCCATGGTATGCCATACCCTCGGAAAGGGGCTTGGGATAACATGTAATATCTCCACCCCTTTGCTCATGAATGGCAAATGATCATCTGAGATACCACCACCACCCATGGTCCCGTTAACATCGGGTAGGAACGGCGAGCTGGGCTGCGATTCGAGGAGTTTTAGATCCCTGAGTCGTGATTCTATGGTCGAAAGTTGGCGGTATGCCCAGTGCGTTGTGGGAAAGTAGGATGGTACGGTGGGTGATGCGCTGCCCAGGAGATCGAGGAGCATGAAGAGAGATATTTGAGATAGCGGAGTGCGATTTTGATAGAATTTCGAGGCTGCAGAGGGGGGGTTGAATGTAGAGGCCCATTCTTGTGCTAAGGATCTAGAAGCGGATTGTGTTAGTATACGCGTAGGTATATTCGAGGTAAAGTGATAATCAGGACCATGACAATAAACGTACCTTGATCCATACAAGGAATCCGTATCAGTCCATCGCTCAAACGCTTCTTCGCCATCCAGAAACAAAATCTGAATCCCCATGTCCATATCCACTGTCCCGCCCTCTTGTAACGCAGACATCTCGTCGTACATGCGCTGGATATACGGATCAACCACCTTGGCTATGTGCATCAACATAGCGCACGGCGCCGCACTATCCGTTGCGCCGATGAACCCGCTCGGCTGGAGCTTACTATCATAATGCGCAACCAATGTGAGGAGGTTGGCTTGTCCTTTGCTGACCCATGGTGGTTCGCGTTTCACGACCAGATTCGCAAAAGGCAGCTCTGCGCCCTGCGACGTTGGCGTCGTTGATGTGCTGTTTTGCCAGGATATGTTCCAGGCTGGTAACTCGGTGCGGAAGTACGAGACTAGATGTTGCTGTGCGAGGGTTTGGCCTGGGGTGCCGGGGACGCGGGGGATGAGGAGAGGGGCGAGAAGAGGACCCGTTTTATGGTCGATGGCCGTGTCCGGGGAGGGAATCGCACGGAGGAAGGCATCTGATAGGGGTTTATAGGCGGTTGTTGGCGTGGTGGAGAGGAGGAGGACGAGCGATGGGAGGAGTGTGGATGGGAGGGTAAAGAGCATCATCGCAATGTTGGGTTGCGAAGATGCGCAATTGGCAGAGAGCTGCGCCTGCGTGCTGGGTCGATGTACTGAACTACGGGCGAGTGAGTACCCGAGCAAGAGGGAAAAGGAGCGTCGTCTCACGCAGGGGAAGCAGCCTTGATGCCCAGCAAGACTAAGTAGTAATATATGAGGCCTCGAAGAAGAGGTGAATGCAATGACCTCTTTCACAACTCACCTTCTCAATTCGGAGAGAGGGTTTCATCGCAAGTGATTTTGAAACTTTGTGCGAGTTTGGCCTACTTCATCAGGCGAATATTAAAAGCCATTTCTGCCGTGCTTACCGGCCTCGAAATGGTCTTGCGTTTCGTGCTTCAGTTGGGTCCCTGACACGGCAGCACAGCATCCCTGTGGTACACGTGAGCTGCACGTTCATCTTATCAGATTGATCTCTCTGCGGGATGCTGTGTGATGACGGAGGATCTAGCCTCTCTCGGCGCATATGATGCACGTTAGACCTGCTGCCGAGGTGCTGTTCAGACAAAGTATATACTTGTATACGTGCAAATTTGAAGTTGAATCTACTAAGATTGATACGTAACACACCCTACATGGCCTTTGTACATGCTTGAGAATGCGACGCAGTAAATATAGATCCATCTACAACTTCGCCTTGCCCTGCCCCTCGCACTTGACAAGCGCGCGTCCATTGCTGAGAACGGTCTTCCCCCCCTCGACCTTTACGATGAACCTAATCTCCTCAAACCCGTCAGCATCTTTATCGCTGGTCCTCCACATGTCCGTAATCAGCTTGTCTCCTGGCTTGACAGGTGCCGCAAATCTCGCCTGGAACTCCTTCAAGTTCTCAGGTTTCGAGCCACCAAACGCTTTCAAGATGGCATGTGCAGACATGTTCCACGAAAACAGTCCGTGGATGATGGGGCCACCGAAACCCATCTTCTTGCCTGGCTCGGGGTCGGCATGGAGAGGGTTGTAGTCGCCGTTCAGACGGTACAGGTGTGCTGTCTCCATTGTGGTCTGGTGGACGTGCGTGTGGTCGGGGTTACGCGAAGGCGGAGGGTAGTTGGGCTGTTTGGGTCCTGTGGATGGGTTAGTTCAATGTTGTCCGCGTTTGATAGACTGCTAGCACTGTAAGGACTTCAAGAGAACGACATACCCTTCGGTCCGCCCCATCCGCCCTGGCCAACGTAGAAGCCACTGCCTACAGATCTGGTATAGGTCTCTCCAGTTTCAGCGTCAACAAGGCGTTGCTCCGTCTCTACGACGGTAGCCTTGCCCTTGTCATAAACACCGAGTACCTTGCTCCTGATCTCAAACTTGCGCCCGTCGCTCGTCACAGGAAGTGGCTTGAGGATTTGGATCTTGCGCTCGCCATCGAGGACGTGCCTGGTGTCGAACTTGGGAACACCTTCAATAGGCTCTGCATTGCTGCGCGCGTAAAAGTCAACGACTTCTTGGTCTGTGTGCTTGAAGGTGAGGATGATGGGATAAGTCGGGAAGGCGGCAAAGGAGGGATGGAGCTCCTGCATGACGTGTTAGTTTCATCACGTAGCTCGTCGCATGCGGGCCCGAAGGCTGGCGATGCCTCTTAGTTCCATCAGGTAGACTTACGTAGAGGAAGTGTAGCTCATCTGGGTAGGTAGCGCCAATGCTGTTTGCAAAAAGCAGCAGGTCGCGCTTCAGCCATTTCACCTCATACGAGGGGAATTCAAAGCCGACGCCAGGACCCAATTCTTTACCCATGTTGAAAGTGGATACGATGATGTACGCTGATAGAAGTGCGCGACTACGAGGACGACAGATCGGGTTGAGAAGGAAGTGGGAGCTCAGTCGGTGTTGTATGCTTACAGGTTCGCAGCGGGGCGGCAATCGCGACGCGGAGCTCGAGCTTGAGCCGAGGTTCGATTCGAACCAAATTGGTCACGGTGAGTAATACCACAATAAAATTAGCATTATACACCGTGATCCAGGATTAATTAGCTGCCGCTTGGATACCAATGCCAATGCTAATGCCAATGCTAATGCCAATGCTAATGCCAATGCCAATGCCGATGTCGGTTGGGATAAGTCTTTTGCCTTGCTGTGGGACCATGTTACAAGTTTGAACATCGTATTAGTCTATCTACAGTGTCGATGCTTCGATCAGAAGCCAATATTAAGGCGGCAAAACTCTTGTCATGCATCCATGCAGATCGTGACAATATACCTGTATAGTCCTTCCCATCCCTGTCATCCATCGTAATATCGTGATACCACGTCCTCACACTACCCTACGGTCAACAAAGTGGGACCACAAGCCCACACACCTAGTGTGAAATGATGCAACCTTCCGAGTCTAAGCTGAATCATGATGATGACTCCCGCAAATGCTCAGAATGCAAGCAAAGGAAGAAATGAAGTTGTGGGGGTATAATGTGGCAGACATGTCGTCTACTGCTTGACCTCGTAGGAACGGCGGAACATGCTGTCGATGCCGGTAAGGTAGTAGGTGCCGGGAACAATGGTGTCAACGCTTCCCTTGGGAGTGAAGTCCTTCTGGAGGTGAGCCTGCTCACGGAGGTTGCACATCTGAGAGGAAGCGTTAGTAGGGTGCTTCAACAATAAACAAGAATTCAAGAGACTTACCTCGTCGTAGACCTCCGGGGCGACCACACGCCTCTTCTCGAGACGGTTCTGAATGTCAAGCTGCTTCGCAATGTTCTCGGTGCTGCCCTTGACGGTAAAGGAGAACAGGGAGGAGGCCAGACCACTTCCGTAGCTGAACATGCCGATGCGCTTGCCCTCGAGGTCCTGGCTGCTGATGTTGGCGAGCAAGCTGCACAAGCTACCGTAGACACTACCACAGTACATGTTACCGCACTGGGTGGGGACTTGGATGCTGGGCTGGACGCGAGCCGCGTAGCGCTTCTTAGCGAGACCCATGAAGGTCTTCTCTACAGTCTTGTCGGACACAGAGGTGGCATAGTCGAGGTCGCGGAGCTCAGGGGGAACCTCGGCGAAGATGGGGTTGGAAGGGTTGGCAAGGAAGTCGTTGTAGAGCAGACGCGCGTACGACTTGGCTACAAGCTTGCAAGTGGGGGCGTGGAAAGCCATGTAGTCGAAGCGGTCGAGAGCCGTCTCGAGCTCCTGGCTGCCGTTGACGCCGTTTCCGTTTTGTTGCGACTTGAGAGTCTTCTCGCGCTCGTTGTAAGCCTTGTAGCAGGCGTCGACAGCCTCGGTGTAGCAGCGAACGGAGAAGTGGCCGTCGACGACGGGATACTCGCTGGTGAAGTCGGGCTTGTAGAAATCATACGCATGCCTAATGTAGGAGCCACGCTGGCCAGCATCCATGACAATGGGCGCGTTGGGGCCAATGAGCATGGCAACACAGCCAGCGCCACCAGTCGGGCGGGCGTTACCCTTCTTGTAGAGCGCAATGTCTCCAGCAACAACGACGGCATCACGGCCGTCCCAGGCTGACGACTCGATCCAGTTTACCGAGTTGAAGAGAGCGTTGGTTCCGCCGTAGCATGCGTTGACCGTGTCAACACCCTCAATGTTGTAGTTGCCAGACTCTTCGAAAAGCTGCATGAGCACAGACTTGACAGACTTGGACTTGTCGAGCAGAGTCTCGGTACCGACTTCGAGACGGCCAATGCTCTTGGGGTCGACGTTGTACTTTTTGAACAGCGAGGTGACTGTCGTCAGGGCGAGCGAGTAGATGTCTGCGTGGAGAAGGTGTTAGTCTCTCGTCTCTAGGGTGGTGTAGTCGCGCAGTCAGAAAAGGTTCAACGCACCCTCACGGTCGTCGCAGAAGGACATCTTGGTCTGGCCGAGACCAATGGTGTATTTGCCCTGAGAGACGCCATCGAACTTTTCGAGCTCAGCCTGGTCAACGCACTGTGGACGGCTGGTTAGCATGCATTGTTGCAGAGCGGCGCGTGAGCATGGACGACATACCTGGCTGGGGAAGTAAAGCTCAATGGCTTTGATGCCAATGTTGGAAGGACGAGCAGCCATGTTTGCAAGAGTACAGAATGTTGTGAAGGGGAGCAGAAAGGGAGTGTGCTGGCAAGGGGAGGGGAGTTCACCGCCTTAAGTAGTTTGACGAGTAAATCCTACGCGACAATGGCAAGGTGCAGTTTGGTAGCGGCAATCAGTTCAGTTTCGTGGCAATGCTAGTAGGGCGTGGGGACAAGGCTCGAAAAGGGAGAATTAACGGGTTTTGTGCACAGGTTTAGGCCTCAACAATGCCAGCAGCGGCCCACGCGCTTGATTGTTGTGTCTGCTAGTCCCTGAGATTTTCGGTACATTCTTCTCGGTGCATTCAGGGTCTCGCTGCGAAGACCGGCGTGGGTATCGATAGCGGGGCCCATGATTCCACCAAAAAGAAAAGTGTGCATGCCGCCTTGCTCTGTCGGACACGACGCGCATGCTGCTGGGGCCTTTATCCCGAGTTCACACGACCATGCTGCTATCATGGCCAGTTGGCCCTTTTGATCCGAGCGGGAGAAGTTGCTCGCTCGACCGCCTATCGCCGTCACGCTTGGCATGCAGGGAATTACCAGCTAGTCAGGCACTCAGGAACCATCAGCCCATTGCAACAAGTCACCCCTAACTAGCAATCCTCATACCCGCCGAAGGGTGAGAGTACCTGCCGTGTGCTCACGACACAGCCGCGACCGTATGCGTAATGCCGCGTCACGATGGCTGCGAGATGTGCAACTCGGGGGTACTGCAGGGCATCTGGCACAGTCAGAACAGGACGAAAGTACTGTTGCCTGTGGACCCGAGTTGCGATTCTATGTTTATGGGCCCGGATGTGCTCAGTAGCAGTCAGCTGGTTGGGACTGCCGAAGTCGACTCCTTCCTGCCAAAACTATGACCGACATTAAGATGCCCGAGATTCACACAGCGGATAAGCATGGCATGGGAATCTTGGAAGCAAAGGCGGTAGCGTCAGCCATGTCTTTCGGAACGGATGGTAATTGACCGCTTTGTATAGTGGAAAATGTGCCACCACTGGATATCCAACTAAGCAGATTGACTGGGACATCCTGGGCAGATGACGCTGCAGGTGACATGTTCAACACGTGCATTGCGTGCACAGTACGCGAGTATATAAAAGTACCGCGTGTCTCGTCTTGCCAAATAACTCCATGCTGGATACAAAATGCTCTCTGAATACTGCTTAGACAACCGAAGAAACAGTGGCCGATAGTTGTGTTGGCCGTGTTCTGTCTGACAGTAATGAAAGTAGCCGTTCCAATATTAGAGATGAACAAGGCCGGGTAGTCCCAAGGTGGCCGTATATTAACGCGAGAGGGGCAAAACTGTGCTTGCAGTCATCCAGACACCGTTGACAAGGATGCAGTGCGACGAGACGATGGACCGAAAGAAATTCAAGGTGGGAGGTTGATGAGTTGGTGTTGGCTGCGCTTATCGAGGGCTTCCAAGGTTCCCAGTTCCAAGGCTGGTGTTCGCCCGTGCGTCTTCTAGTGGCGCCAGCGTCTCAGGACAACCTCTGCCAAACGTGATGCACCCTCTCTCCACTACCAACTTCACGACACGACACACGCCAATTCGCACCACACTCGCTACACGCGCGCCATTCATCGCTGCCGAGCGCGCACGCCACATTGAGCAATAATTCGACGAGACGCCGGCATCGCTTTCTGGGAGGGCCGACAGGACAGGGGAGAGGAACGGGGCCTTTGTGGCTCAGGGACACTTCGGCGCCATGGACCGACGCAACACCAACGACGAGGAGCCATCGCGGCGGCCGAGTAACCCCGATGTCTTTGGCGACGACTACGAAGTCGACCCGGACGAGGAGGATTTCATGCCCTCGGTCTCGGATGGCTTCCGACCAGTCAGCACAAGCGAGCCATGGCAGGGCGGCCGCCAGAACCACGACCGGATAGGCGACGCGCCGCAGCGACAAGCTTCGACGTCGAAACACCCCGAGAGCGACCTGCGCAGGACGGCCACGCGCAACAGCACCGCCAAGGTGCGGGACTCTATGACACAGGACGGCCGATCGCCCCTCCACCGTAGGCCCAGCCACCACTCGCCCCTTGCGCATCGCGACTCGGTGAGCTCTGCTGGCTCCTTTGCGACGACGAGCAACTCCGAAAACCCTTTTGAGACGGGCCCCAGCCACCCATATGGCATGTATCCTCAGCTATCAATGGCCCGGCCACTTAGCGTAGCAACAAGCTCTACCGAACGCCAACCACATCGGTCAATGTCACTGCAACGGCCGACACACCCATATGCAATGTACTCGCAAAGCGGTATTGTCGACCAAGAGGAGCCAGATGAGCCAGCCCAGCCGCCTGTGCCCCAGGTCCAATCAAATATCCCCGTGGGGTTTCCGGGCCTGAACAACGGCTATCGCAGAGTGCTTGGGCCTGATGGCGAGGAGCAGGACATCATTGGGCCCGACGGACACACAGAGCAGCTACCACCCTACTCGAGATATCCAGAGGAAGGTCCAACCAAGGCGTCTTTGGCAGCCGAGGCAAGCGCATCGTCACGTGTGATCCCTGCACCTGTCCAAGTCGACGCAGAGGATCCTTTCAACACGCCCGCATCACCCGTCTCGCCGCTGAGCACCACTTCATTCTCGCCGCCTCCTCTACCTGCCGCCCCTCTGCTACCTGCCGTTACACCCGCCCGCCTACCACCTCAGAGGCCCGAAACCCAGACCGGTAATTTGGCCCCTGCCAACTCCACCTCCGCGCAAAGCGGTACCATTCCGGCTGAGGCTTCCGACTCGTCTTCCGCATCTCTGTTGACGACAGAGAATCACTTCTCAGAGAAAGCGGAGCCAGTCGAGAGCAAGGTGAGTTGGCGGAAGAGGAAGCTATGGGGCAAGGTGCCTATGGGTGTGGGCCTTGTCGTTCTCATTCTTATCTTGGTCTTTGCCGTCGCCCTTGGAGCAGCTATCGGTACCTTTGCTGCCAAGAAGCATGGCGACAATGGCGATCAAAATGAGGGTGAAGATCCTCATGAGGACGCGTAAGTATTCGTCGCTGTTCGACAATCTTCTCAACTAACATTTGCTAGTCAACCCCAAGTCACAGGTCAAAACGGGTCACTCTTTGATGCAGTTCCCATCTCGACTCCTGCTGGACTGTTACCCCTGCCAACCGGCGCTTTTGCACTTCCTCTAGGTATACCACAAGAAAGCAACCCCGGATGCTTAACACAGGCAAACCAGTACTCCGCATGGTCATGCAAGATGACCTTCGCCCCTCTTGTCGTATCAATCAACGATACTCTCATTGGTGGTGAAAGCCAGCAAGTTGCATCTATAGGCGTTGGTCCCTCTGTACCAAAAGGCTCGATACTATATGGTCTTCAGACTCCTGTGCTTGATACTCAGCCGATGGACCTAGTGCTCGACCTCGACTATAAAGCTTATGGTCCAGCTTACCATTTTTCTGCTCGATACGACAAAATAGTCATCTTGCCACCCGATGAGCTCAATTTCGGATCAGGCCTCACAAAGCGACAGGACGACAAGTACCGGCAGCGTTTCGAGGTCAAACCTGGTGACTACCCCTGGTACTGCTACTGGAATCGCACTTATATCGAGGGTTACATTTACTCTGATGACAACTCGACAGCTGCTTCATTCACATCGTTTCCTACACAGTGGCCTACGCCCACGCCTGAGCCAACCGACGATCGTGCTGCAAATATTGCCGTGGCAACGTCAATCAGTAGTTCTGCGAGTCCCACACAGTCTCCCGAACCGTCTGTAACGCCTTCGCCTGTCGATTTGGCAGTGCCAGCCCCAGCCCCAGCCGCGAAACGAGATTCCGCTTCAGACGCTTCTTCCACCCCTCGTATGCCACCTTATCCCCGGATCGTCAAGATTGAAGAACGCCGCCTCCCCGATTCACCGCAGCCGTACTGTCAACAAATGCTTCTGCTCGACAATGGCGAGATAACAACAGCACCTAGCCCGAACGACAGTCCCATCAGAATATGGCTGCAAGAGTCAGACCCTAGCTACGAAGAGTATTTCGCCGCCCAGCCCTCCGAGACAATCACGTTTGACAGAAAGGACAAGCGTGAAAGTCCGGTTGATATACAGCGTCGTATGGATCCTTCGGACGCATGTCACTGTCAGTGGATGTTTAAGTGAATGACTGGCATGATTTAAAGCGCTTTTTTCTTTTCGCAACGATGCTTGAGCACGATTTTTGGATACTTGTTTCCTCATGGGCATTGGGTATATTACATGTGTTTGGTGTTCCACGGCGTTTTGTCAACACGGACCTACGAGTCTCGATGCATACCTGGCATATTTCGGTGTTTCAGCCTCATTTCCTTTTCAGTCAACACGTCTGTATGCTATGTTCATAGCTTTCCACTTTTTTCTTGCATCATCTCTGGAGACGGGAAGCAGGCCTTGTAGGGCTGCATCTGGCGCTTATCGTTGCTGTGCTACCTTGTACATATTGCGCGGGTGGGAGTTTAGAACCGCGAGTACAAATGTCGCGTGAGTTCATATTGAGAACAGATAGATAGAAGAACAACAACATTATTTACATTATGAGAGTTGACGTATTTGGGTGGATAATTACTTTGGTCGGATCGGGAGTTGCATTATTGTTGTGATATCCGTAGAAATACCCTCATTGCTACACAACAAGCTGACTGTACATACAACGCGACAAGAATGCCGATTGTGGGAAAGTGTTTCGATCACTCGTCCTGCGTCCGATCAAAAACCCTAACCCCAAACTTCCACACCTCATCCACCACAAATTTCTTCTCCCCGCCCTCGTCTCCCTGCAGATCCAATACCACCAAATCCGCGTCTGCGCCCTCGTCCAACGTGCCTTTGACACCCTGTAGTCCCAGCATCTTTGCCGGTGTCTCAGTAACCGCCTTGAGAGCCTCGGGCACACTGGCCCCAGTCCAATTCAAAAAGTTGCTGACGCAGTCCACAAGTTGAATGCTACTTCCCGCAATCTTGCCATTCTCCTCGAGCGTCAGCAAAGGGCCCTGTTTGATGATGCGCGACCCGTTTGTCCAATCATATGTCCCATCTGGCATGCCTGCCAACCCCATGGCATCGGTAACGAGAATCAGACCATCGGGGTGAGCATTCCATGCGATCTTTATGGAAGTCGGGTGGAGATGGATGCCGTCTGCGATGATACCAAAATACGGTTTCTGGATAGAGGACGAGGGTGTGCCGAGGAGGCCAAAGATACCGGGGTTGCGATGGTGAAGGGGGCGCATAGCGTTGAAGAGGTGGGTTATCATTCGTGCACCTGCTTTTATGCTTGATTTTGCTTCCTCGTAGGTCGCTTCCGAGTGCCCTATTGAAACTTGTATGCCGAGCGAGTTGAGGTGGGAGATGGAGGAGAGGGCACCGGGGAGTTCGGGTGCGAGGGTGATGAGCTTGATGGGCGAGGGCGCTTGCAGGTTGTCGGTGCCGTAACAGGCTTCCAGCTCGGAGGCGTTGTTTGTTGGTTCGCGCAGGACAAGTGCATTGTGGATGCCGTTCTTGGTAGGGCTCAAGAATGGTCCTTCGCAGTGGGCACCGAGAGACTCTGATCCGTATGATGCATCGCGAGCGGCGCTTGAGGGCCCTAGGAATGGCAGTGCCTTTTGGTATACCTCTGGTAGTTGTGAAGTCAAGGTTGGCAGGTATGATGTGACACCCGTCGCTACCAAGCTTCGATTGACTCGATGCACTCCCTTGGCGTAGGCCGACATGCCTTCATCTGGGAGCACTGAGAAGTCGAAACCGTACGCGCCATTGAGTTGGGTGTCAATGAGACCTGGTGAGAGGATGCGTCCACCCAGATCGACGATTTGTTCCGGTGCAGTGCGATACTCGTACAGGATCTCTTGTCCATTCAAAATCTTGCCGCTCTTGGAGCTTATCCATAAGTCCTGGTTGACCAGAGCATTGTCTTTTACCAACAAGCAGTTGGTGAACTTTATGACGCCCGAGAAACTCTTGGGATGGACAGATGCAACCGATGGCATGGTCGTTCGCGTGAGCCTAGATTCCTGCTAGGTAACAGATGCTTGTTGGGTGGAAAAAAAAAGGTGTATCTTGAGTTAAGAACTGAATGAGTGGAAGGAGTGGTAGGTTGTTTCTGGGCGAGCAAGCTCAACGACCTCTGCAAAGGGACCCGCAGCCCATCTACTACTTCTATCGCGATTACATCCCTAAGCCATCTTCATGCGACGATGCTATTGAGTCATCGATGGCGGGTAGACTTGTCTTGCACGGCCTGCATCGTCGCCATAAGGCACGTTGTGCAGTTGCTTAGGGTGAGTGGAGAGTGGAGAGTGGGATCGAGGTAACACAATGATCATCGCATTTGGCCGAACGATCCGGGTGTATCACGGTTGCATGTGAGGTGGCATCGGAGTGGATGTCGTTGATAGTGGAGGAAGTGGATGGTGTAACGATGGACAGGCTTGCGATAGCTAGCGGCTCGCTAATCACGTACCCCAGCTCGGAATGGCGTGAATGCTACCGTGCCATCCTCCTCATCGCTCATCCACTACCAATCTGCGAGTCACGTTCGAGTCTTGGTGCCCACCCGCAAATCCACGTCGCATTCAGGACTTTATTGCGACACGGCGGCGCTGTCATCATGAGCAAGGTCGAGAACATGGATCCTGTCTGGGACGACCTCGATAGGTAAGCATGGTACCCACTCGCATCCTGAGAATGCGCAATGTGACCGAGGGCCAGGCTAACTTGCCTATGATGCAGGACTATGGTGGGTCGCATCCGCCCATGCTGCGCAGGATTCGCTGACAGAGGCTTTGTAGGGCCAACTGTTTATGATGGGCTTCGATGGCACCTCGGTCACTCCTCACATTCGGACGCTGATCGAGGAACATCATGTTGGCAGCCTACTACTTACTGCCAAGAATTTGAAATGTCAGCAGCTTTCCCGGATTCTGGCTATTCGCCGTCGTGGACTGACTAACTTGCCACAGCGGCCGAAGATACTACGCAGCTTATCTACGAGCTACAGAAGATTGCTCACGATGCTGGCCACCCTGTCCCGCTGGCCATTGCAATTGATCAGGAAAATGGCGGCGTTAACAGTCTCTTCGATGATATTTACATCCGTCAATATCCGAGTAACATGGGAATGGCAGCAACAGGCTCGACTGAGTTGGCTTTCGAAGTAGCCAAAGCAACTGCGCAGGAGATTGCTGCGTGCGGCATCAATTGGATTTTCGGTCCATGTCTGGATGTACTCACCAATGCACGCAATCAGCCGTTAGGGGTAAGGACGGCTGGTGACGATCCTCAGGAAGTGTCTGCCTTTGGCTGCGCCTTCATGGCAGGCTACAAGGACGCCGGAGTGGTGACTCTGGGTAAACACTTTCCTTCCTACGGTAATATAGAGTTTCTAGGCTCAACACTTGACGTGCCCATCATCACAGAATCCTTGGAGCAACTGAGCTTAAGCGCTCTGATACCGTTCAAGAAGGCTATTGAGAAGGGCCTTGACTCCATGATGGTTGGTGGTTGCGCCATGTCGTCGGCTGGACTCAATGCGATGCACGCTTGTTTGTCTGAGCGAGTTGTTGACGAGCTTCTCCGAACGGACCTAAAGTTTGATGGTGTCGTCGTTTCAGAGTGTCTGGAGATGGATGCTCTCAGTCACAACATTGGCGTAGGCGGCGGCACAGTGATGGCGGTCAATGCTGGCTGCGATGTGGTACTTTTGTGTCGATCCTTCTCGCTTCAACAAGAAGGGCTGAAAGGGCTGAAGACTGGCATCGAGAGCGACACGGTTTCCAAAGAGCGCATCTTCAATTCACTGAGACGCGTGCTAGCCATGAAGAAGAAGTGCACTTCATGGGAAAAAGCCTTGAACCCGCTGGGCATCAACTACCTGGAAAAGCTGCAGCCTTCGCATACTGCACTATCAACCAAAGCATACAACAGCTCCATCACAGTCGTACGAGACAAGAACAGACTTTTACCGCTAACGAACATACTTGAGAGCGAAGAAGAGCTTCTTCTGCTGACACCGCTGGTAAAGCCTTTGGCTGCATCGGCGGCGTCACGAGCAATATCCGATGCTGCCAATGGCGCGACAGCCCACTCGCCAGAGCCTGCTGTATGGGATCGGAGCTCGTCAGTCATGAGTGGGGAACGAGTCTTTAGAGAACTGGGCCGTTCTCTCGCCAGACAACGCAACGGGAGACTTCTCCACACATCCTACACTGCAAACGGTGTTCGCCCAGTCCATGAAAATCTCATCAACCGGGCGAGTGCGATCATCGTACTTACGGCTGATGCCAATCGCAATCTGTACCAGCATGGCTTCACCAAGCATGTCTCGATGATTTGCAACATGCAATATACGACTGGTGGCGAGAGGCGTGAAAAACCCTTGGTTGTCGTGGCAGTTTCGAGCCCGTACGATTTTGCGATCGATACATCGATCGGGACATATATATGCAAGTAACACCCATGCACGAACTGCATGTGAGACGAATACTGACTTGGTACACCAAACTTTATAGGCACCTACGATTTCACGGAGACAGCACTCAATTCCCTCGTCAGAGTGCTGTATGGCGAATTGACTCCTTCCGGAACGCTACCGGGCACTATCAGTAAGAGCCAGAAATTACACCCATCGAAGCAGCATTGGCTTGTTGAGAGTAAGTTGTGGCTGTACGTAATCTATAAAAGACATATACTGACGTCGTATCTTCACGTCTGCAGTCTTCAACGAAGAGAGGGACGGAAACGCTTTGGACACACTGATTGCAGCTGTTGTCGAAAGCACAGCTCCCGGCCAGCGATCAGAGTTGTCAAGCGCGACGTCAAATTCCTTCATCTTGCACCACCCGGAAGTAGAGGAATCGCACTTTGTTGTTAGAAACAGCAGCACACAGGCACTCTACGGATTCTGCTCAACCTACTTCTTCAAGGCCACTGGCACTGGTGTGATTGGGGCCCTGTTTGTGGATCCGGCGAGGAGGAAGCTCTCGATTGGTCATTCCCTGCACAACCGAGCTATTCGTACACTTTTGCAGAAAGAAGGTGTCAAAAGATTCCAGCTTGGATCACGCCTCCCAAGCATGTATCTTGGAATCCCCACCGGACATGGAAATGAGCGCAAACGACTTCGACCGTGGTTTGCTCAGCTTGGGTGGGGTGCAGCACTTTCTCGCCCAGTCTGTAACATGGTTGCGCGCAATTTGCAGACATGGAGTCCGCCGACTGGCATGGCGAAGAGTCTAGCAGGCGCAGGAGCACAGTTTGATCTTGTGTACGGATGGGATTATGCAGGACCTATTCTCGACCATATCAAGACGAGCAATCGCCAAGGCTTAGCGGAGGTGTACAAACTTGCACTCACTGACCCGACAGCTTGTGGTATCATCCGGGCAAAGCGCCCAGAGGACGGGGCGTTGGTGGGCACTGTTGTGCTTTACAACAGCCACTCGCGACTTGCCGAGTACATACCTCCATTGAAGGACCTCAACGAGGCGGCTGGAGGCATTTCCTCACCCGTCATATCACCTGGAGTAGGAGAGTACTCGACACTACTGCAGGGGCTGATCCTTCTCGGCATGCGACAGATCAAGCAGCTGGGGTGCAACGCATGCCTGCTCGACTATGTGAGTAGCCGTGTATTGTGTAGCCACGACAGCATACTGACACGGACAGATGGACGGAGACGGCAACTTTGACGGCTTTTCGGCCATGGGATTCGATGTCATGCATAACTTTGAGGAAGTTAGCTGCGACGCTGCGACATGGACTATGATCCCGCCGGCATGATTGGGCTGACTCTCCCGTCGTGGGCGGACGGTACTGGCTGCTCTGTCCAAAGCTTCTTCGGTCGGGGCGTCTAGGAATATTCTAGGCTCGTGTTCTAATTTGCTCTTTTTGCTTTCCGTTACGGACAGGCGTCCTATTGGTTGACCTCACGGCTTGTCCCATAATGTGACGTTAGTTTCTGTATAAAGCCGTGCGGTCGTGGACTGGTGTACTCGGATCGCCTGGTTCCCTATCGGCGTCTCCGTGCAGCTGAATAGTTTGAAATGGCAGACTTGATAGATGGCGACGTTTGGATAGAGGTGGTTGGAAGCCATTGTTGTTGTTTATAAAGCTGAGCGGGCGGATCGCTGGAGTAGGAGGCGGAGGCGCCACTGGTGCGATGGCGTAGGACGATCAGCGTTCGGCTGGTCCGTTGGAGAAAGCCTCCCGAAGCAGCCGCATGTCAGCGCGCGCCGTGTATCGTCGTGGATGAGTGAAGAGACATGCAGCGAGTTGGGCGAGCATCGTCAGCGCCGTGTGTCGAGGCCAGGCCAAGCTTATCCTTCCCGTCGAGATTCCCGTTGTTTGACAAATTCCCCTGCCGAGCCCCACAGCAGGCGGGACCCTCTGCGCAGCGCAGCGCAGCGCAGCTATCCGACCTTGGCCAGAAGCGCATGTGATGCGTCGTGTCGTCGCACAAGCTGAGCAAGACAGCGACGACGCCTTCTCCTTGCGTGGTGCCCTCTGTGTGAGGCACAGCTGCGAGTCTCGCTCTGCCAGTGCCTTGTAGCCGCCCGCGTGTCGCTCTGCAGCGCACAGTGCAAGCGTTCAGGCTGCGTGGTAGTCGTGGCAGTACCGTAGTCTCTCCATCTTCTCCGCTGGCTCGCCTGCCGCATCTCTCCACCTGGGCACCTCCCACCCCAGAGCCGGCCCCAAGCGTTCCCTGAGGCACAACCACAACCACAACCCGCCAACGCACACCCACACGCATCTGCCATTGTACACTCGGTCGCGCCCTCGTCGCCGTCGCCGCGCCCCAGCCATCGTTGCGCGTATGCGCCGCTTCCAAGCCGACGTCTCCCTCGACCCCAGCCAGGCTGCACCGAGCCATGGAGCACTTCAACACAAACACAATGTCATACATACCCCTCCAGGCCGTCACGGGCCCCGACCAGCACCTGTCCATGCCCGTGCCCCCGCTGCAGTATGACCAGCGCTCCAACTTCGACGCCGAGACGTTCATCGGGTAGGTCCAGTGCGCGGCAGCCACGCCCGGCACCAGCTAACTCGTCTTGCGCAGGAGTGAGGACGCCTACTCGACATACCACCTCCAGCAGCTGCCGCCCCAACTCAAGCGCTACCCGAGCACTTTCGAAGACCCCTTCTCCGACGTCCAGAGCGCCTACGAGCAGTCGATCCACCCACACGACCACAATGGCATGCCCGAGAGTCCAAGCATCGAGAGCAACAACAAGCTCCTCAGCTTCTCCCTGCCCGTCGTGCCCTACACCCTCCTCACGTACACCATGCAGCGAGTCTCGATTTCCATGTCCGCCCAGCTCCACGGCATGTTCTTCCTCGCAGAGTCGCCCTGGGCAACGGCTGCCGATGTCCAGGCGCCGTCCGAGTTGACGTGCTACAGGAGGAATCTCTTCCAAATCACTGGCACCATCACGCTTCCGCGCAGCCTGCAGTTTCTCATGACCGACCAAGGCGAACAAATACCCATCCTCGCTCAAGAACTCGCCATTTCCGCGACCGAGTCGCTCGAGGGCAACGCGGTAAAGATAATATCAGTCCCGTGGAAGACACCTGCGACGGGCAGCGCGTCCGTCGAAGACAAGACCGAAAAGGAGCCTCCAACATACCCGCTCGATCTCTCGACCGGCCAAGATATCGACTCCGAGTACGTCAGCTTCCCCATCAGCTGGAAACGACTACAGTTTCGAATAGCGACTGCGAACAATGGGCGAAGGAAGGAGCTCCAGCAACACTTTGTCGTGCGACTAAAGGTCATGGCAACCCTCGCTAGTGGCGTCAAAGTGCCCATCTGCGAAGTTCACTCGGGTGCAATCATCGTACGAGGAAGGAGTCCTCGCAACTTCCAGGCCCGCAAGGATTTGCCCATTGGTGGAGGCACGACTGCACGCAAAGTGCAGACTCCTCAGCAGCCCAGTAGAACGCCAACGGGCGATACAACCCAGACCACGCCCAAGCAAACACCAAATCCACCTGCAGCTGCCTCAAAGCCCATGGACCTACTACAGATGCCCTTTGAGTTCAACGCGAGTGAGATGCCGCCGTCTCCAGACTTTGATTGGAAGATGCCAACAGGCGCCATGACTGCCATACCGCCAGATCCGCCCTCGTCTCAGTTACAGCATGCTACTCCGTATGCTCAATCAACCCCGGAGATCTCGAGAAGCGTTCCCCCACAACGGCCATCTATAGCCCCAGTGACCCTCTCTCTTACCGATGACGAGCCACCAAAAGCACCCTCGCCTAATGAACAGCACAGAAAACGCGCAACACCAATGCGACCTCCTTCCTTCTCAATCGGCATCATCAACAGTCCTGATGAAGGTGCCGACATGCTTTACGAGTATTTTCCGCTTGGCCTGGACGACTGGATGCCGCCTGTTGATGCCGTCTATCGACCACATGTTGTCCATCATATCACGCCTTTCCCCCAAGACCCAAAGGCGGATGCTGGCAAGAGTCGGTCGAAACGGTATTTTTCAGATGCTTGGTAAAGGGGAGCCAAGCTGATTTGCGTTTTGTTATGATACCCTTTGTGTTGAGTCACATGATTCCCCCTTGTAATACTGTTATGACGAAAAAGAATACTGGCCTAAGCACAGAAGAGTCTTGGGCTTGGACATTTCAAGTTTGAGTAGGCAGCACGGATTTGGTGTTTTCCTTACCTTACGACAGCAAGATTTTCTTCAATCTACTGCGGACCCTTTGTCAACTATATACGATTGCTATGCTTTCCCTTCTCGGCAAGATATTATTATACCACTTTATTCTTACATTGTGCTAGCTCGTACTATGTCAATGTTTGCGTGTTCATCAACTGTCGTTCCATGTTTGACGTTGTAGCGTTTCGTACATGTCGTATTCAACCTTGTCGCATTCGTTGCTCACATACGGCATCCAGACACTGTCGAGATGCGGCACCGGCACCCAACCTATAGTCGACAAATCACTTGATGTCAATGTGGCTGACGCAAACTACACGCAGATGTAACCGAAACGCAGCCAGCGTCTTCCCAAGACCACCGCCGAGATGGACGACTGCGACCTTCCTTTCGAAGAACCACCGCGATCACATGACACTCACAACCCCAGATTCACCCATCTCGGCAAGGTAGTCATGGAGACGTCGTCGTCATCATCATAATCACCCCGCAGTGCAACTCTACATACAACGTAGCATCTTGAATGCGCGTAGACTCGGCGTCGTGGTGTCGTGCTGCATCGTGATATTCGGGCGTGCTTCTGGCCGAAGTTGGAGTTGGAGTTGGAGTTGGAGTGCGGAGTGTGGAGAGTGAGTGTAACATTAGCATTACATTGCATCGTCAATCACCACCACCACCACCACCACCACCACCACCATCACTGTCGGCCACTAAAAAAAAATGCCGAGCAACTACCGCTTTCTCAAACGTCCCGAAAGGCATTCGGAAAAGAAAAGGATCATCTATCACAACGTAGCATTCTGGTGACATGCGCTACGGGCTGTAGAAAGTCTCAAAGTGGGCTTGCGTTGTAAATTGGGTAATAATGGGTAACCCATCTATCTGCAAGATACTGTAGACATAACCTCGGGATGTGGGTCCAAGAAGGAAATGGGAAAGAATGGCGCAATTTCGCGGTTTGCAGCATGTTCCCCATCTGAGGGGACCCACGTGGACACACGAGTTTATCGTATCTCCCGTCCCATCTATTTTTCTTTCGCTACCGATGGACGGATGTGTGCCGCTTTTGGGTTGGTATGCCCCGTTCCTTGACATGGGGCTTGTATTGGCAAGTGGATAGTAGTAGACGTTGCATTTTGTTAGCTGTGTGCTGTGGTAATGTTGGGAGATAGCGGTGGAGCTCGCATTACGTACTGCGTGTTTACAGAGGGTCAACTCGATTCATTCGTTCTGTCTGAACATGGTCCTTGCAACCATTTCACTATCCCACTGCTATACGCCAATATGCGATATCTTTGGGAACGCTGTTCATCACGTGACAAGTATAGAGTAGAGAAAGCGCGAGTCAGAACATGTTTCATTAGATCCTCGAATTGCCCAAGAGGATTGCGATGTAATGTACCAGAAAACGCCCAAAGGCGAACAATGTAGTAAGGCTCCCGTATGCTCTCGTAAATTCTTTGATGCTGTGCTGTAAAAGTCTTTCTATGACGAACGAGGAAGGAATGAATATCGCTGAAAAATATGTACAATAACGTCGCGAAGAGGGTATAAAGAGATGTTGCGAGACGCATTGTATGCGTCCATCGCATGGTAATTACTGTCCTTCGAGACAGCAGACAGCAACAGCAGCGCCGTAAATCGCCGACTCTACCGCAATCTCCAAAGTGACAGAGTTTGATTCCGCTCCCGAAGCAGTAATCATCTCGAGGAGATGCGACTGGCATAGTTCTCTGAACAAGGGATACTTTTCAATGACGGAGCCGTTGCAACCGATGCTCATCCGACCAGCGGACGCAGGAGTCAGGCCTTCTGCTTTCGTTCTAAGTGCCCACAACGCATGGATGCCTGTTGCGAGAAAAGCTGCTGCACGATGGGAGACTAGTTGAGCGACCTGACGGACGAATTGAATGTCGTTGTAGGTGGGCGGCTTGCTCAGAGGGTGCTTGGATTGGAAAACAGCTGTGGCGGTGGTCAAATGTTTGGAGTCGTCCATCTCCATGGCGGCAATGGTTCCGGTGTCGAGGGTGTAAGGTTCAGCTAATTGATGTGGTGTCTCTCCGCTGAACAAGCCTGCTGTCTGCACGGCTTCCACCAAGATCAGCCGAACAATCTCACCAATATACCGACCACTGATCATGTGCTCGAAAGGCTGGAAATCGGGTCGCATGTGTGCGTCGTTCAGCTGTTCGTCCCATCTGGTTGTGGGAAACACGTGTTTGCCAAACATGCTACATTCGGTGTTCACGAGTACGTGAGTAGCATCATCGAGCCACTTTTGGGGGTATCCCTTGTACTTGGTCGACGCGAGTGACGATACGGGTAAGTGTACCGATATGTTAAACCCGGTTCCCAGAATGACGGCAAAACGCGTCGAAGGATCTTCGTAAGCACGTGATAACAAGGTCGCTGATGAGTCGTTGACGATGGAGTCCATGTGTACTGGTAGGCCCTTGGAGACGTTAGAAGTTGTACGATGCTTTCTTAGCGACCAAGACTTACCCTCTTTCTGCACGGTGCCATGATCAGCTCGCTCAAATCTTGACCGAGAACACCCTCTGTAGCACGAAATCCCTTTCCCATATCTAATAGATTCGCACTTCGACTAGAAGTTTGCCTAGCAATAGTCAGTCATTGCAAGATAGAGTGTACAGGGAATACGAACTCAACAGGGAAAGACCATGCCAAGCCCATGGGAAAAGTCTCAGTATCCGTCGAGGATGTCAGTTGAGGATCTGCAAGCGCATCCTGTATCTTCTCGGCCATCCACTCAAAAAACTCATTGCCTCTTTTTTGCCTCACCATTTCGTCAATCCTGTAAGTTTTCATGACGACAATCCGCATGTTCTTGGCACCAGGCTGTCTGCCGTTCAATTCCACGAGTGCGATGCGGAATGTGGAGCCACCGACATCGAGAGCGAGATAAGTTCCTCTTTCGAGCCCAGAAGGTAGCTTGTGGTTGTACGATGGCAGCATGCATATGTCGCTCGACTGCATTCTTGGGGTGAACTGATCCTGCAACTTTGCAGACATGTCTAGCATCTTGTCGGGTCCCAATGGTGCCTCTAGTAGGCACTGGATCTCGTGAAGTAGGTCGTCCATTGTCCTGTCGTACGTTCGAAGTCCATCCCGTGCGCGACGTCGCGAGGTTGACGACGGAAGCACAGAGTGCAAGAGTGATGGTAGCATGGCGATTCTCTCCAAAGTTGCAAGAAGTCCCTCCCAGAAATCGTGCATGAGCTGTTTGTACCAGCAATGATTGTTATCGTCGTTTGCTGTTTGCTGAAAGTCACGGGGACTGTTTGACTCTGGGACGACGGTGAGGCGGCCACTCTTGAAGCGTTTCAGTCGGAGAGGTGGCATGGAGG
Source organism: Alternaria dauci (assembly GCF_042100115.1). NCBI lineage: Eukaryota > Fungi > Ascomycota > Dothideomycetes > Pleosporales > Pleosporaceae > Alternaria > Alternaria dauci. The sequence goes on from NC_091272.1 coordinate 3,894,348, forward strand.
GGACACGATGTGTATGACTGACGACAACGACGGCTAATGCTCAAATGTATAACGAACGTTGGTTGTAGGCGTTGTATCAAAATGCAAACAGTAGCAAGAATGTCAAAGTCTGCGAAAGTCGTAGTGAACGGGGACTAGACACGGGCCGGTAGCATTAGTAAAGCGATGTCGCAGACGACTCTGAAGCATAGTCGAATGGCTTGTCAGAACAGTAAAGAGGTTGTATCCGCTAGCAGACGTAGCCAGGTATTGCTCCGACGACTGGCGTGCGAGACCCGCTGCTGAGGCAGGGCAGACAAGCACGCAAGAGTGAACGCGGGGGCCAAAGGAATAATGGAAGCAGGGAAGGAAGTCGGGGGAGGCCAGGTGTGAACAACAGTCGACGGCGCGTCGCTGGCGCCAGGCACGCTGGATGGATATTCGGAATATGGCGTTACTGTCATGGCGAGCGTTGGTGGGCGCATTGCTACCGTTACAGTCGACTAGCCCGTATTGGGACCGCAAATCTTGCCGTAAGCGTTCATAATGGGACTTCGGTGGACAATCTGCCGCGGCACGATTCAACCAGATTGTACGCGTTATGCGGTAGTGGCGATCATCGCACATTCCTTCGCACGTGTTTGGGTGTGAACAGCAAGGCAGGGCCCGACGCAGCGTTAAGCTGACGAGGCCTTGGATGTTTGGGTTGAGCGGGAAGCACGTGCCTCCCGTTGTCTGCCGCCAAGTCTCAATCGAATCAGATCCAAGTAGGCAAGCTTGCGCGTGGCAATGTCCAATCGCGTCCAACCTTAGCTGTGGATATTCATGATTTTTTTATAGGCCGTGTCAGCATATAGCACTAACCTAGCGGACTTCTAGGCTTGTTGCATAACTACCTCGGGAGGACTCGAGTATCGCGGAAATAGGTGATAATACCTAGGTAGGGAGCTAGGTGCCCTGCTGCACTACCTGATGTAACCACCACATTCCTCGTAGCTCTGGTCCAGACGTCGACCCGAATGCGGACTGGAGTTCTTCCTAGAACCCATTGGAACATCGTATTCAACCGATTGTGGGTCGAGAAGGAATGTGTGGCAACCTTCGCTTTTGCTTACCTCGGTCTGCCCAGGTGGTTCGGTCACAGATCATCGTGAGATCAGGTAGTCTGGAAGAGGCGATTAGCTGTCAGGAATGGTATCTCGTATTGCTTCCATGCAATATGTAGGGCAAAGGGTGTGTCCCTCGGAGCTCTTGGTCTCTTGGAATCGATACGTGGCGATTCAAGCTGCCTAGACGGGCCGTTGGATGCTGACAATATTCTGCACATGGCACTGGTGCTCAGATTTCCCCGGTGATATGCTATCAGGCCTATCAGTTCCGGTTGGACACTGACAGGGCAAAACAGCTGTTGTGTACCAGACAGTAACTTTGCGGTACTACATTGCATACCCTTGCCGCACACATGCAGTGATTATAAGAATGTTCTTTCATTAAGATATGGCTAAGCTGCCGTGCCGTAGCACCGCTGGCTGCGTCAGATTAACCCGCATGCTGTGCCACGAAACATGTGACCCGCGGTGTCATGTAGAGACCTGTGAATGACCGCCCAAAGTTTAAATGTCAGGAAATCAAGCTCCGTAACTCTGACCCGCTAACGCAACTCCACTTAAGGTATCATAAACAAGCAAATACAAGTAAACCAATCCCCGTCATCACTTATGAAGTTCCAACCACGGCTGTTCTTCAACATTGGACTAGACCTTCTCAGCATCGCTATGCGCTGTGTGGACAATCGCCTTGGGAGCGACTTCCGCAACAGTCTCATCGGTGAAAGCCACGTCCTTCTCGATGGCGACAGTGTCTTCGACTTTCCAGAGAATCACAGGAAGAGCAACGACCAGACTGCCTGCAAGCAATCCCCAGTTGCTGGCAAACATTGTCATGTAGGCAACCTTGGTGTCATCCATACGCCATGTAATGGCGCCTCCAGCAGACTGAATGCCCTTGTAGAAGCCAGCAAAGTTGGCGAGCTTACGGCTGTTGTTTGTCAGGGCGCCCATGAACCTGACTTGATTAGTGATCTGATCTAGACGAACCAATTCTTGTTTCAAACTTACCAGTAGACTGCGGTTTGCCAAGCGGCATCGGAGAAACCATAGAACATGTAGAGAACAAAGGGACCAGCGTAGCCTGAGTCAGACCAGTCCTTCTTCTCGTTTGTCACGTCCTCTGCCCAGGCACGGTCGTACGTCTTCTGGAACATGTAACCGAAACCCCAGATGATCATGATGGTCGCGAAAAGCACGGCCCATAGAGCCTTAGCACGGGTTGTTCGGCGGACACGCTTAATGTCAAGCGCATATCCAAAGACGTAGGCACCGACAATTTGCATGATGTAGTATACAACGCCATTGAGCGCTCGGGTGCGGACGTTGAAGTATGCAGCATTGATCTCGGTGAAGTGGTAGGCGTAGAACCAGTTGGATGCGAGGAACATGGGGAACAAGAGAATAATGTAAGGGTCGGTGAAGAAGGTCTCGTAAAGACCAACTATCTCCGACTTCCAGGAAGGGTGCTTCATGACAATGACCTTTGATCCATCGTCACGAATGACGTCCTTTGCGTCGACCAAAAGCCAAGCGAGCCCGGCACCGATGATGGTGAGGACGAGGAAGCCGATGTAGGTACCGTCATTGACTGTACCGGCAGTCTTGGTGTGGATGTTCTGACCCAATGGAATCTAGGAGGGTCAGTATTTGGTATCCAGGCGTGCCAAAGTATTCTCAAGGGGAAGGATAGCATACCAGACTACCAATGACAGCACCCAGGTTGAAGATCATCCAGAACCACGAGATGTAACGGCCCTTGGAGTCCTCAGGGGGGTAGGACATCATGATGGCGCCCTGCGCACACCAAAGCAGACCGGCGCATACGCCAAGCAGTGCGCCGGCGAATGTGGTGAAGCCCAGATTCTGTGTGTGGTTGTAGGACAGGTAGGATGCAACATAGACGGAATATCCCACGCCGCCAAAAGACAGAGCGGTGCGGATGCCAAGCTTGTTGGTAAAGGTGCCGGCAAAGAAGCCGACAACAGCAAAGGTCGAGTACAGAGCCGTGTTGGCCCGGTTGTTGGCAGTTGCGTCAAGCTGGCCACCACCACCCATGCCGTTCAGGGCATTGAACATGCCCGGACACATGAAGCAAACGACGGAAACAATGACGAGCTGGACGGGTGGTGATGCAAACCATGGCAACTTGAACCCGGCGACGGTGAAGCGCTTGTATTTCCATGAAGGTGGGAGATCAAGCGTGTTGGTGTCCGTCAACGAATTTTCCGCAGAGTTGACATCGTGTGGAGGCTGTTTCTCCCCGGCGGTCGCCATGATGATACCCACGCGATGATGGGTTGTCGGCGTTTGGCGCGTGAATCGGAGTTGACAGACGGTAAAAGCACGTCGTCGATGGTGTGGAAGATGCGAGCAGACAGGACACAATAAAGATGGTCGATTCTCGCGCTCAGACCAGGCAAGATACGATAATGGCAAGCTATAATTAAACGAGGGTTTGGATGGGGTGAAGGCGAGGGGCACTTGGTTTTAAGCATCTTGTCAGCTAGGGTCTTCACACGGTCCATTCACAACCAAATCTCCCCCAGCCAACCTGCATCAGGGTAGCGAGACGGGCAACAGCACGCGACACCTACTGGCCTCTAGAGACAGACGACTACAAGCGCACAAGTGACAGCCGTCGGCGAAAGATTCACTGGCGTCGTTGGCCATGCCTAGGCGAACGCCAGCAATCAGCCGTATCCGCTCCTCGAGGCTGTACAACGATGCAGTAAGCAGCAGCAGCGCAACGGCTACAGGTGTCCGGAACGCGTCTGTCAGTGGTTCTCGGGACAGCCATCGGGGAGGCAAAGCGGAGCCTTGGAAGCCTGCTTATCGACGATGCATGGATCTGCATGCGTCTGCGACCACACTGTTGGTTAATGAATCGCCGCCCCCCTCCAACCCCCCCAGCACAGGGCTGCGAGCTAGAAGACGCCGGACTGCAGCCACAAGTGCAACGCTCTCCGCCCGCCATTCCGAGTCAGAAATGTAACATCGTCTTCCTGCGGCTCCATCAGCACGTCGGCCTTATCAGATACGCCTCGCTATCGTGATGTTCGTCGCTGGCTGCCCGTGACGGCTAGTACCCGACCCATGCTCGAGCAGGTTTCCACTGCTATCACGGCCGATGAGCATGACCATGCTGCCGCCATGCTCCTGTAACATTGCACATGGTATCTGGCCCCTCAGCATGGTGCAGATAGGCGCGTTGTATCACCACGTTCACCTCCAACTGTCCATCGCATGACGCACCACGACCAAGCGGGCTGATATAGAGAAAAGTCTTTGGAGAACGTGTTCAGATCCGGCAAGTCTGACCGTCGTCCTTGTTGACCAAGAGACCTTGGATGACGATGGAGCTTGCGATACTACCTTGACCCAGAGTGACGTGAAGCTGCTGAAACTCTCATAACAATCATCGCCAGCCCACTGTAGAAGTGAACTCTAACCCCTCACTTGGCACGCAAGGCTCGCAGTTGCACAGACAGACATTATGTATGAGCATGCAATCCTTTGAAATGGAACTCTTTGGCTTACCGCTTGTAGGCGGCTAATCATCAGAGACGACCCGAAAGCTGCATCCCAATACATCGCCGACTATGTCATTGGTGCATCCCTTGCTCCCTTGTCATGTTTCACTACCAGCTAACGCCTCAGCATAGAGCGCATCAAGGCCTTTAACCCTACGCCAGAGAAGCCTTTTGTCTTGGGATTGCCCACTGGCAGCAGCCCCGTCTTGATCTACGAACGTCTTGTTCAGCGCCACAAAGCGGGCCAAGTCTCGTTCCGCAATGTGGTCACATTTAACATGGTATGAAGGGCCGCCCTGCATGTGCCGTAGTACCCTAGTTCCCAATGTAGCACGGCAGCACAACGTTGAGCAGTGCTGACCCAATCAGGACGAGTATGTTGGCATTCCACGAGACCATGCCGAAAGCTACCACAGCTTCATGTACAAGCACTTCTTCTCACATGTTGATGTGAAGCCTGACAACATCAACATCCTCGACGGCAACGCGCCCGACCTAGAAGCTGAATGCAATGCGTACGAAGAGAAAATACAGCGGGTGGGCGGTATCGAGCTGTTTCTAGGCGGCATCGGACCAGATGGGCACATTGCCTTCAATGAGCCTGGCTCCAGCCTAAAGTCTCGCACTCGTGTGAAGACGCTGGCATACGACACCATTCTGGCGAACTCAAGGTTCTTCGGGAACAACCTGGATCAAGTGCCGAAAATGGCATTGACAGTTGGAGTTCAGACGGTGCTGGATGTAAGTCACGTCACGTCGCCGTGTACCCTGGCAAAGTCTCACAGAGTTTAGGCACGCGAAGTCGTCATTATAATAACGGGTGCGCACAAGGCGCTAGCCCTGCAGAGATGCATTGAAGGTGGTGTAAATCACATGTGGACTTTATCCAGTCTGCAGATGCACCCGCACCCAATGATAGTGGTTGACGAGGACGCTACCCTGGAGCTGCAGGTCAAGACCGTCAAGGTACTTTGCATCAACACACATGTTGGCTGATGCGACGCGAGGCTGACATTTTGATAGTACTTCAAGAGCATCGAGATGGTAGGAAGTGAACTGGGGATGCGCCAGAAGCTCCCCAGGAAGCGTGACTCGCTTGTGGACGAGGGTACCTTGCTAGCCCCTCACCAGGAGGACGGTATCAGGTTGACTGTGCCGCAACTTGATCTCTCCCGTTCACCAAGTCCAGTCCTGGAACCAATGAGCGCGCGCATCACCGACGAGGAAGCAAGTGCATTGCGTCCCGTAGACGTGGATATGGATGAGGTCGCAGATCAACCCTCGGTCCGAATGAGCGCTCGTGTCACCAGCTAGCCTCAGCATGCCACAGCATGTTTCGAGCGTACGGGCACCGGAGATTGTCAGGCAGCCGTTGGAATCGTTGCCGTGTTTGCTTCTGGGGAATGTTTAAACAAACTGGTCTGCGAGTCAGAACTGGATAGCTGAATGCGATGTTTTCGGAAGTATATTCTGTTAGAAGGTGCAGTTAGAACTGAACAAGGAGAGATGATACCAACTACTACATAGAACAGAGGCATCAGAGGTCGGCTGGTATCCTTCTTCGTCCTCATGCGTATCAAAATGTTACGTCGTAAAAACGCTGCAAGTGCTGTCGTGCTTTGGTGGCATGCGAGGCTCTAGAACGTCATTGGCGGCGGGCGGGCGGGCGCGCGTTATCCTGGCCCAGATCGCCTCGTGCCAAAAGCATCCCGCCGCATCCTCCATGTGAACGTCGACGCGCCGGTAACCATGTCGTTCGTGGTTGAGTAAGTCGAGGAATCTTGGCGGGGCATTGTGAGTCTGGCTAACAGCACGGCAGCCAGGTGCGACGAATTGACAGCCAGCTCGACCGGCTCCAGCTGTCAGCCACACGAGCAGGCAGCTTTTCCATCACCGCCGAGGAAGCCCACGACCCCACCAAGACATCACGAATCGCACATCTGCAGAACCTCATCAAGTCGCTCTCTACAACCGCGTCGTCCAAACACAGCCTGGTCCCCGTCGCGCGCATATCCGAGGCGCTGCAGCGTGCCAACATCGCCAGCAGTTATGAGGATGCGAGCTACGAGCACGAGCTGGAGTGGCTGCTAGTCAGCAAGGCGACGGCACAGGTATACGGCCAGGTCCTGAATACCATACTCGAACAGACCATCCCGCTCGAAGACGACCTGTGGTACTGGGACGACATCCTCTCCACCTACCGATTCGCTGGCTTGTACTCGATTCAGACGTCTCCAGTCCGCGTGTGGAAATGGTCGCAGGAGATATACCACGATGTCTTGTCGCGCGGCGGCCAGGTGGCCGATGGCTGGAGCCAGTTCTACGGCCTCGTCAAAGACGCAGTGCAGGAGCGGAGCATCGCCAACATCCAGCGAAGGGTCGTGAGCCCATTGGCGCTTGTGAGAAATGAAGGCAGGAGGAAGCGGGCCGCCTTGAGGAAGATACGCCTCATCAATGCGAATGCGCTCGGCGTGCTGCTAGGCGAAGGCCTGGGTAACGAGGGGTATGCCATCAGGTCAGCTCGTTGTGGAACAGGGCCAATGCTAATCTTGCCAGTGTACACGACGATGGCACCCAGTCGCCCCCGCTGCTCGCAACACAAAGCGGACATAGATGGAAGAGCGTCATGTCCAAGAACATCGCCCTCATAGATGCCGTCATCCAGAGCGTCAACACAGCAGAGCTTTCCGTCGATAAGTTTGACGATTCGGTGGCTAGCATCACTCAGGACGACCAATTCTACTCTCTACACGAACCCACTGGAGAGCGAACGGCAAGCACGCTCAAGCCCGCAGACGTCGCTGAGCGGCTCCAGTACCTACTCCGGGACGCATTGCCTGCCTACACCTCAAACTTTAATGCTGTCGTCAAGGAAAACGGACGCCCATCTGCAATCATCCGGTACTGGCTTCCCGCCACTATGCTCCTTGTATCTTCGACCACCATCCTGCGCATATTCGTCAACCGGAAAGAGGAAATCTTGACCTGGGTGCGCGAATTAGGGCAGACTGTAATCGACTTCTGGACAAACTGGGTCGTGGAGCCCGCAATGAGAATCATCGGCACCATCCGCCACAACGAAGATAGCGAGGTTTCCATCATGAGCAAGCGAAGTTTGGAATCTGACCGCGCAAGCCTTGAGCGCATGGTTGTTGATTTTGCCGTGAAGAACCCTGAAGGCCCAGCGCTGAATGAGACACAGATCGCCGACATCAGAGCAAAAGTTCGCGAGGGTGACCTAACAACGGTGCTAAGATCATACGAGAAGGACATTCAAAGCCCGGTCAAAGGAGCCATAGTCGGGAACCTCGCTAGCGCACTCCTCATCCAGGTGCAGAAGACCAAGGTCGATGTGGAAGTTGCCATGAGTGGTATCGACAGCATCCTCAAGAGCCAAGAGTTGCTTTTTGGCTTTATTGGTCTGACGCCTGGTGTACTCGTCACTATTGGTGTCTATCGATACCTTCGAGGTGTGTTTAGCAGCCGCAAAGGCGTGCAGATGTGGGCGAGGCAGGGTCGCATGCTGCTCATCCTTCGCAACATTGATCGCATCCTCACCAACGCGACAGCGACCGAGGACGGCGAAATTGCCTACAAGGACCACGGTCTCCTTGTTTGCGAAGTGCATCTGCTGCGACAAGCTGCGAGTGGCGTCCTGCCGCGACGCATCTTCCACGACTTGCTGGTGGAGATAGATGAGCTTGTCGACGTGAGGAGTGGGCTGCAGCGACAGCAAAAAGTAGTTGAGCGCATCAGGTGGGCATACTCGAAATGGTTTACTTGAGCAAGCATGTCTTTGGTAACTGGGATGACCCAGTAAAAGCGTCTTTACGGTCCACGTACATACCCACTTGAATACAAATACATGAACAAGTCTGTGAGTTGCGAAGCGTATTCTCTCCAACAGGCCCAAGCCAAGCATGTAAAAGTTGAGGTTGGCCATCCGGAGCTACCTAGGACACGGTGCAGACGGGGCGATACGAGAGACCAAGTCTCTTTGTCGACAGAGGCAGCACAGCAGCATGACCATGTCTTGTGGCTCGCGCCGTGACGCCGGTAGTGATAGCCGAGTCAGGTCCAATGCGCAGTTGCCACCAATCCGCCTCTCGTCACTTGCTGCGGACGACAGTGACGAAGGTGGTGAGCCCGTGCGGACTTTGGCGCTAACGTCCAACGTTGGCTGGCACCTGTGAACTCCAACGCCATTCACTTCGCTGCCTGCTGTTGACCACACAGCGACAGACGTATACCCAGAGACTGCAGCCTTTCGCCTACCCTCCCTCAGCTGTCGAGTCGAGCCTTCCACACGGGCATCCTCGTGCCACCGTCCAAGGAAGCCAGCTCACCGTACACCCCAAACCGGCGGGCGCCAACTCCACCTACCAACTTCCGACCGATAACGCACGTCGCGGCCCTACACCAACATGGCTGGATCCAGGAATTACGACTTTCTCGTAAGCCCGCCCTGTCCCGTACTTGATGGACCCTGAGCGCCCCTCCTCCACCGCTTGTATACCAAGACCCACACTAACACTTCCCCCCCCACCACGTAGATCAAACTGCTCCTCATAGGCGACTCGGGTGTAGGCAAATCGTGCTGTCTGCTGCGCTTCAGCGAAGACTCGTTCACGCCCTCGTTCATCACCACCATCGGCATCGACTTCAAAATCCGCACCATCGAGCTCGACGGCAAGCGCGTGAAGCTGCAGATATGGGACACCGCCGGCCAGGAGCGTTTCCGGACCATCACCACAGCCTACTACAGAGGCGCCATGGGTATTCTGCTGGTCTACGACGTTACAGATGAAAGGAGCTTCAATAGTACGTCTCCGCTGGGTGTCCTGCATAGGACAGCGACAAGTTGGCTTTTTTAAGTACTAGGAGCTAATACTGGGCAACAGACATTCGCACATGGTTCTCCAACGTCGAGCAACACGCCACCGAGGGCGTCAACAAGATTCTCATTGGCAACAAGTGCGACTGGGAAGAGAAGCGCGCCGTCTCTACAGAACAAGGCCAGGCCCTTGCTGACGAACTCGGCATCCCCTTCCTCGAGGTCTCGGCTAAGAGCAACATCAACGTCGACCAGGCCTTCTACAGCCTGGCTGGAGATATCAAGAAGAGGCTAATCGACACCGCAAGGACGGATCAGACTGCGGCACCAAAGGTGGACGTTGGCGGGCAAGACGGTGGAAATGCTGGTATGGGTGGCAAGTGCTGCTGAGAATAGGTGCAGAACTAGTAGCGGATGCGTTGGGCTGAGATTGCCATGGGAATACGAGGGAGCTTGGCCCGAGAGTTCCAAAGCGGAACCATCACACAACGAGATTACACGACGATTATCCGCTCGAGCGTGTCTTTTGGGTAGCATCACCTTTTCTTACGAGTCTTTGTTACGGCGTTTTCAACAGAATGGGAGTACCTACTTTTTACAATTACGTATTGTAATGTCAATCTTGTATATGCAAGAATCAGTCTTCACACGGCACGTAGATGGGCTACTAATAGTTTTGCTCGTACTGCAGTAGTAGTGTACGAGATGAAGAAGATTACTTTGATTGCTAACACTTGTTTTTCAGTGTGATTTGCACGACGCCCTCGACATACCTCCTCCGCGCTTACTTATATTGAAGACCTAGAAGAAAGCACACCACCCAATGTACATGGCCGCCAAGTTGTGCGGGTCTCTTGCCATGGCGATGAGCGCCTCGACGTACCCCTCTACACTCAGCGGCACACTCTCCCCCTTTAAGTACCCGTTCACCTTCGTACGCGTGACATCAAGGACCTCCTGTGGCGTATCCGGTACACCCACAATCTTCTTCCTCCGTTTACCGCCCAGAAAGTCCGCCGTAGGATCATGCACAAATGTCTCCAAGATAGTGATGAGCGTGTCTTCGTGCTGTCGGAGCAGCTTGTACGTGAGCTCAGCAGCCTTGCGGAACGGGCCTTCAACGCCCTGGGGGCCCATGGCATCGACCATGTTGTGCGTCAGGCGGAAGGGCACGAGTTCAGGTTTCTCGAACGTGAGACCCTTGTCGAAGAGGCAGTTGAAGTCTACGTGGAAGGTGCCGCCGTCGCCTTGCTCAAGGAGAACGTTTTCGCCATGCCGGTCTCCTAGACCTAGTACGTGCCCAACGATGCTCATCACCGCGCAAGACCGTGTGTACCGGAGACGCGCTGCGAACCACGCTTCTGGCTCTGGGAACGTCTCTACGAACCATTCATGTAACACAGGCACGAACTTACCGAGGATGCGTTCAGTGAAGATGGTGACTTTGGAGGGTGACGAGCAGGCTTCGTTTAGCAGTAGACGAATCTCGGTGTAGTCGATTGCAATGTTGCGTTGGCGGTAGAAACGAATGATGATGTCGCGCATAGGTTTGAGGCCTTCGACCCATTCAATGGCTCCGCACTCTTCGTTGAGAGGCGTCACGGCGTATGTTTTGATGTACAGGCGGCGTTTGCTCGACTCAATGTCCTTTTGGAGAGCCCGATTGATCATGGCGTTAAATTCCATGAGCCGCTGATCCTTGCGTAGATCGTCTTTTGGTTTGCAGAGTAGGCCGTACGAGCGTCCGTCTGAACCGCGCACGTTCAGCTTCCGTGGGCGCTGTAGAGACGACAACACCAGTACATCATCATCAAATGACTGTATTGTGATGGGGTCGATCGGGAATGGGTTATGACGACGGAGAGTCTGGCTGTCGTTGCCAGCAGGTAGGTTGGGAAGCAGATTGGCTTCGATAGGCACCACCAGAAGCGTGGGAGCAAGTTTGTGATTGAATCCCAGCTCCTTTGCTAGGCTCACATGTGCTATTCGTGGCTCTATGGGAGCATCGCAAGCTGCCAGGAGGGCGTCAGTAAGTCGCTGCCCTTGACCAATGAGGTTCTTGAGATCGATGAAAGTTCCTTTGCGCTTCGGTGCGTCCTTTCCCTTGTTAGCCAATTTCTGACCTTGACCAGGTCGAGAACTTACGCGTAATTTCTGCAGAACGGCAGTGCCCCGAGCTCTGCGGTCATCCTGCGTGGAGTGAAGGACGGCGAATAGAGCCCAAAGAGCCTGCTGTGGGTACATTGAAGCGACTCTCATGATAATCGCCTGTAGAGCATCCCAAACGCTCCTATTCGGATGGCTGATGCGCGTGATGATCTGCGGGAAAGCGGTATACCATGCAAACGCGGGCATTCGCTCTCCGGCGTAGCGCGTAACATATTTGTTGATGTGTTCCAGGTAGTTGAGCCGATGCCCATGGAACTCCTTGTCTTTGGTCGTTCTGGGCACGTTGTTCATGACTTCCATACCCATGTCCAACCACAGGGTAAGTATCTTGGGTAGGGTCTGATAGTAGTACTTGGTTCCGTATACCGTAGAGCGGACAAAGTTTTCAACGACCAGCTTGATCAAGCTGCCTGAGAGATACTCGGAGCTCTGTTTCGTTATCGGCTGCTGCTTCTCAGATTCGAGAAGCTTCAAATACCATCGCCCCAGGTAGTAGTGACCTTTGTCCCACCGGGGATACGTTTGCACGCCAATTACATACTCCTCTTTCAGAGACATCGACTGTGTCTGACCTGCGCGGTCTAGCCATTTAGCGAGCAATAGTTGAGCATGGCACTTAACCTTGTTCATCGAGTGACCCTCGCCTCGACCGGCTGTAGTCACAGAGATGTTGATGGGCACAGTGTCCTCTTGCTGAAACGCATTGCTGTCGATTGCACCACGAAGGTTTTGAATGGCCTTGCGATGGTGACCTTCTTTCCAAAGGAGCTTTGAGTATTCAATCTTAGATGCGTTGTCTCCAAGTCGCTCGGCGTGCAGCACTGAATTGAAGGCAGTTGTCATGAAACCTCCCTTGCGAGCCAGCCGTCCGGTCGTAAGCCATGCCGAAGCGATGTCGAGCTTCGTGAATTCGATACTATTATTTGTCAGCATACTCAATATACGTCAGATTAGGTTGCTTACTGGGACAATGTCATGGCGGCACGCCGTAGTCCCAAAAGATACTGTTTGTCTGATGTGTACGCTCCAATGACATCCAACCGGCGATCCAAGTTCTCAAGGATGACCTCACGGTCTGTTGCGGTCCTATCACTCATACCACTTATAGCTTCTATCTCGTATAGTGCATGCAACTTTACAAGGTGTTCATGCGATGCCTGTACAGAAGCTGTGGTTGATGGAGACATGCTCTTCGCCAATACTTCTCGCAGTTTTGCGATGACTGTCTGAAACTCGTCGCATTTCTTGTGGCGAAGTGCTAATAACGCTCGGCCTAGTCCAACGTTGAAATCCACAAACAGATTCGAGTCTGCGACACTGACTGTACCAAGAAGTCGATCGAGTTGTTCCCATTTGCCGGCAGACCAAGCTGCTTCAGCTGCGAAAGGCAATGTGCTACTTATAAGCGAGTTAGTCGCATGGAAGCCGTCCACGTAATTGAGAATCGAGTCTTGAACATGCATTAGCTAGTCTTCTTGCGATTCATTGATTCAGACTCACCATATTGGCCGGACTCCTTTAGGCAGGTGAGAAGGTTGATCTGAGTCTCAACATCGTTTGGTTTTTCAGAAAGTGCAATCTCATACCAACTCTGAGCAGCTGTCCACCGTCCAGCTTTACGATCTTCGATAATTTGCTGCTCAGGATTGAGGACCTTGAGATGGGCCGATATCCCTTCAATGCTGTCCGGCTCGTCGATATGCGCATAGATCATCTGTAGATGTTGTAATAGATTATCTTTCTCCGGAAAAGGCTGCTTTGACGTCGCTTTCTTGTCTCGCTGTTGGCGAAAGTATTGTTCCCAATGAAACAAGGCCCGAGAATATGAACCGCATTCGACAGCTCGTCGAGATATAATCTCTGCAGGGATAAGCTGGAGTATCCCTTCAACACGGCTGACTTGCTTGATGGAGCTCATCTCCTCGTCCTCAGAAACACCACGTCCCGTTTTTCCCGCCATTGTTCTTGCGTCAGTTAGGGACTTTCTCTTCTCTTGTAACCATAATGACAGGTAGTCAAGCGTCTGGAACACATTCTGTGACAGGTCAGCGAACGAAGTTTGTTTAAGTAATTGTAGGGCCTTGCCTCGCTGCACTGCTTGATGATAGAAGCTTCATGTTGCTCCGCTGTACGCAAGTCGGTTTGCAGCACCTGCAAGAGCTCTCGGCCAACATTCGCCATGTTCTCATCGTTGTCAGACACAATGACGTTCAGGGCTGCGAACGGAAGGATAAAGGTAGCTATGGATAAATCGTAGCCTCTGATGATTCTAGCTAGAACAGGGAAGACCATTTCGACATTGACACCCTGCCCCTTTCGCAACAGGTCGTAAACAAAGGTCTGGAGCCAGGTTCCATGGCTGAGCTTCGAGTTGAAGATTGGATATGTCGGACCCTCGTATTGTATTGATGGATTCATGTTGACAGAATATTTGGAATCCAGGAAGGGGGTCAACACAGTTCTGACAGCCTCTGGAATATCATTCCAGCGTTGTGCCTCTGTGCTAGTCTGCGAAGACCGAGGCTTTGCTCCGCGGAGAGCGCTGAATCCACAATGCTTGAGCATCTCCTGCATGGCATAGGCAATCCAGCCCTGTGCTTTGGCATTCGTGGTAGACAGGAAGACTTTGACCAGAACCTGCTCGAGGAGCAATGCCACAAAATCGATGTCCTCGTCCCTCCGTGAGAAGTTTGATAGCATCAAGACACGCTTCTTTTCACGAACTGTTTCCACCCGATATGGATCAAGCCCGCCGATGATCCCAAGGCATTGAGCACAAAGGATGGTGATATCAGAATAGTCTTCGGAAAACCGTACGCTGGCATCAAGAAGAGACCGCGTCAATGCCGCCAATATTGGGAGAGGCTTTTGACCGACTACCGACCGGTGCAGCTCCCGCTGGTTGGCATCTAGAAACGGCACAAGCTCTATCAGTGCCTGACGCACTACCACGGAGTTTTGATCTTTGCATCGATTGCTGAATGCATGAAAGACCTTGATGGTCTCGACCATATCTTTGAACTTTACCAGTTCTCCTTCAATCTTGGAGAGCATTGGTATGCCCGCCAGTGAAGGAAGATAGACAACCCTGTCTCGAAGCAGTAGATTATACTGCTGTATTATGCCCTCAATGGTTCTATGAGCTTTGAGCTGTGTATCTTCGGAGAAAATTGACCAGTGTCGTACGATCAATGCGAATGTTTGATCAACAACTAGCATTGTTTCCTCTTCGTCGAGAGCTGCCAAGAATGCAGACCAGACAGTGAATGTATCGTCGCATAGATTTGGATCTCCCATGGCCGATTGGAGACAGGCGCGGATCTGTGGCAACGCTCCATTGACGCTGTATCGTGCAAGATGGATGAGATCGCCTATAGCAGCAATGCATCTCTTTCTCTCGGGCATTGTATGTGATGCTGCCTTTCCCTGGGCGTTTGGGGCTTCGATGACGTTCGAGAAATATGCTATTATGCCTAGAATATGTGTCTCGCAGAATGCGTCTAGGTTCTTGGTCTTTGACGTAGATTTGCGCTGACCTGATTTCGTATCTGGCGCGAGAGATGCAAGGGTACTGAATCCTTTGTGGTAGGGCTTTTTCCTAGCGATCTCTTGATCCGCCGCTAATTTCAGTATCTCGATAGCGATGCCGGTTATATCCAGGGCGACCCAAGATTCAAGCTTGTTATTACTGCCATTCCGGATAGCAGGGTCAATAGCCGCTAAAGTTTCCATCGCTGTCTCCTCGACTTCAGTAACGGGCTGTGATAAGAGCAAGGCGAGTATCCTCGCGAGATTGGCTCTTGGATGCGTCAAGACGTCAATAATAGACGCTTTCCGTGCCTGGGCGATCTTCTCGATGATGTCTCTTCGTTTGCTCAATACAAGATGAGGGAGAGTATCCGCTTGGGTCTGCACCAATAGTTGACGGACGCTTTGCTCAGTCAGATCAGCCAGCTGTTGCGCCTTCTGAGGCTGGCTGATGATGTCCTTTATGACTGAGAAGCCAACGACCCTCCAGTAGGGACTTAGAAGCTGCGTTGTATCCATGGAATATCCCTTAGCAATCGACTCAAGTTCGCGGTAAGCCATGCCGCATACCAGTGCGTTTGGATGGCCTAGGTATTCGATAAGGTGGTGTAATATTATGGGTAGCTCTAGCTCGCCGCATGTCAGCGCGGTTCGACCATATGCGAGGATCAATGTCTCCTGGTCAGACAAAATGTTGCGCTTCGCCAGAGCATCCAGAAACTCTATGAATGATCGCCGGTTTTTCCCACGAACGTTCTTGGATATGTCGTCTCGTAGAAATACCATCAAGGAGCTTGTTGCCGCAAGCTTAAGCTCCCGTAGGGATCTACTCATAGACGCAAGCAGCCATTGTCCTAGCTCACACACCTCGAGAGATAAGTACTCAGGGTCAGAGATATGGTTGTAGATACGGCCAATGGCCACGGCCATAAGCACCCGGGATTGCGATGACGCTTCAAACGCCGGCTCTTTCGTGATCATAAGCATGGCAGCGATAGCGTCCTTCCAGCTCTCCGTATCATCCTGTTCATTCCAATACATCGCGGCATTTCGTCCACATGGAGAGCTGGCATCACACAACATACAAGCAAGTGACTGTAGTGGCTGCGAGGCAGATTGTGATGGCTCCAGACACCGAGAGCCAGCACATGCAATCTTTGTGAACGCTGTCATGATATCCACTTGTACACGCTCATTCTGTCGCTCGTCGTCCATCATGGACGAGTACCTTGCTCTGTTGAAGTCAGTAAGGGATATTAAAATCAATTGAGACGACTAACTCCATGATGTTGTGAAGATTAGACAGGCTCAAAATAGGTGAGTCTTGACTGCTGCCATTCAACACCATCATGAGCCGCTGATATACGGTGTGATTGATGTCGGACGTGTTTGATTGCGTCTTCCGCCGCTTGGTTGGTCTCTCTTCGCTTCCTAGATTCAATACACGAAATGCCTTTAGGATTGGCGTCGATTCTTCAGTAAGCTGAGCGTTCGAAAAATTGCCAGTTTCACTCTCGCAGAGCTCTTTACGTATATCTGCGACGGGCATGGGCCAATTACCCGGTGCGATCCAGAGACAAAGGGCAAGCTGGCCTATGTTAGCATAGAATCGACACTGCAGGGCTCGTTTCATACTTGTAAGTCTTTGTGGAGCTTAGAAAAATGATCTACGTCCTGACAGACTCTGGCTATGATCTCTTCAAGGTCGTGTAGAACGATTGATCTGCTCGCTGCCTGCCGACGCCGGATAGACGAGACATTTGTGGTTGAAGAGACGAGTGCATTGCGTATGTGGGTGAAAACGATGGCTAGTCGCACTTGACTGCTTTCTGGTGCCGGCGATGATGACAGGCCATCAAGGAATTCACCGACGCTGATGATTAGTGCCTGCGCGTTCTTCAACGAAGTGCAAGAGCGATCTCCAGGCGCCATCGCAGGAAGAAACAGTATTTCTAGCAGCTGCAGATATACGAACGTAATCTCGTCGGAGAAAACCCGCTTCACTGAACCAGTTGTCCATCGCCTGAAATGTTTCCACAAAGTTTGAGCACTATCCATGATCCAGGGAGCATGATGATCTAGGGCAACAGGCATTACGGATGTCCTGCCTTGAGGCTGGATGGCATTGGCCAACGAAAGGAGCAGACAAAAGCCAACATGGATAGCACCGAGTTGCGAAGTGATGGTTCGTTGCAAATCGTGTGGTAAAGCAATAACTTGCTGACTTTCCGGCCAGAACACGCTTATGGTGCTTGATGGTGGCAGGGCGACACTGAATGACGGAGCAGGTGCCGAAACCGGATCGTCCACGGATTGCAATTTTGTCAAGATAGCTGGAGAGAGGTAAGCAGATACAGGAAGGGTCCTGGATTAGTACTCACATTGCACACATGACCTGTAAAGTTGTGAGACTGTCGTAGCTGGGCGCCAGAGGGCAGATGTTCGAGCAAGCACGCTGAGGCACAGATGGAGCAGTTGCTGTACATGTTCGTGCACGTGACTGAGTGTTGTATGCGTCAACAGGCCCAGTAGCTTTGGGTATAACCAGAGAATGAGTGGGGGCCGAGGTATACCGTCATCTTCGTTGTCCCGGGTGCTCAGCAGCAGATGCGGCTTTTGTTCCAGGATGAAGGTAAGCGCGGCGATACTGTCAACGCCTTGCTGCCTCTGTTGGTCCTGGGCAAACGGATCATGTTTGAACAGTCCCTCGAGACCCGCTTCCGCGATGACGCATACGAGCGCTACGAGTTGTTGATCGGGCTCGTCGGTGTTTGGATGTTGGAGAAACTCCTTTACTAGTTCACCAAAGCTGACTTTGGTTACTTCGCCATGCCGCGCATTGACATTTGAAGCGTTATGCACGATTTGAGCCGCGATGGTCGAAGGGGGTGGAGCGCCATTCGAATTGCCGTTAGTCACTGGTGGCGGTGCCATCCGCTGAGTCGAGCTCCCGCCTTTGCGGGCCATGATGCACGTTACCGACGTGGCATGTCGCGTAGGGTAAGAAACTGTGTGTGGCCTTGGAAGATGGCCTGACGCCTGGTTGTTGGCGATGATGCTAGGTCTGACCTTAGGCGGATGTCCGTACGACTTTTGAGTGACTCAAGATGGTATTGATGATGGAGTGGCGTCTGATTGGACGCGGGTGGGGTCCTCTGCAGTTTGCTGTGCGGTACCGGCAGTCGGGCTTTCAACGAGTGTTTTTTCGTGGTATTGATACGCTGATTTGGCTGTCTTCACAAATTGCGCGGTGTAGGCAGATGCATGTCGGATGGGTAAGGTCCACAAAGAAAGTGCATGGAATTACGTCGACGCGAAGTCGCGTAGTCACGAGACCCCACTAAGTTCCATCTCGGGAAAGAGCGCTGCTCCGCATTCCACCTCGAAGCATCGGACCACCCTTGCCCAACATCGAAGCCCTGAGATCGCAACCTCGAAGGCCATATACATCGAGCACGGATTATACGCATATCGACGCCTACTGTCCACGTCCGCAGGATCTGGCATCCTCTAAGCCGCAGCCATGCCTGGCCCATTCACTTCGAAATCTTTCAGCGCCACGCTACCCAACTCGCTCGCCGCCCGATACAGAAAGTCGCTCCAGAAACATCCCTTTCTACTCTTCGGCCTACCATTCCTCTCCACCATTGTTCTGGGGTCTTTCATGTTGACGCCCGCCACGGCGCTGCGATATGAGCGGTACGATCGCAAGAACCAACAAATAACACACGAGCAGGCTATGGGCCTGAGGGGAGAGCGGAGGAAGGTGAATATGAAGGATGAATACTACGTGCGTACAACTGACAACATGGTTATTGGAAGGGCATGGGCTAACAACTGCACAGAGATTACAGGCTAAAGACCTCGAGGACTGGGAGCAGAGGCGTGTCAAGAGGTTGCCGGGCGAGCCAGACGGCACACTTGTGTAGGGGCGGTACAAATGTTCAACACAGCATCTCACATGGCGTTATGGAAAATGGTTAGCAAAGCGGATTCGACACTACATGATACACACCCCTCAAACTTTCTACAATAGGCGCATACTACACACAACAACGCGGGGCTAGACTAGCTTGCGTGCAGCCATCACGACTGAACTTATGTCATGACATGTTTGCCATACGATGTTTACATAGTTCCACGGGTTCGTCTCAGTACTGCATCCTCTCTTCGGCCCACTGTTAGTTGGCGCATTGGGGTGGTGATCAAGGAAGACCCATTCCGATAGCCTGGTGGAGGTTTAACTGGTAAATTGTGAGCCTTGGCTAGGTATAGTTTGTGTTAATATACAGCTGCATACAGTGAAACCAGGTGTTTGGGAAACACACCTTACCGCGATTTATCACAGTGTCTTTCAACAGTGTTGTGCTTGCGTCTTTTACCAGCACGTTCATCATTTGAATAGTTTGTGTTAAAGCCTTGTCTGTGACCCCATGGCTCTCAACTACCTTCATTTGGGTATTTCAATTCAGCTGTAGTACCGACTTCAAAAGATTGAAGATAAACTCAGAGATCTGAACTTCACGCGTTTCACGCCGAAAGCCGCTACATAAGAGCATGGCAAGAGTCATGATTGTCTTCAAGTCCACCCTCAGACAAACAACTCATTAAACCATAGACGGACCGAGACGCTCAGCCAAGACACCATCTCTGGCGAGAGAGCCTTGCAGTGACAGCAGCAAAGTGCGCTAATTTCATTGCATTCAATGGGAATTCTGGTAGCAACTCGACTCCGAATTGTATCTGAAATGGAGAATTTGACTTCTATGTACGCATGGCTATAGCCTCGGCGTGACGCATTATTATTCGTGCAAATTATATGGACCACGCTCTTGTGGTTTGAATTGAGCCTGTCATGAAGCGAACAATGAGAAACCATACGCGAATTACATGCTCAGAACCGCTCCAAATGCAAGACATGAACGGAATAAGGGCCACGCTCGAACGCTTCGCTACAAGAAACAGACAGGAGATAGTAAGGTAGACCAAAGAAGAGCAATGAAAGTACTTTGAGCACGCATGGGCGCAAAATACAGGTAACGAAAGGAAGAAAAGGCGAATATGAGTGGGTATCCCGGGATGAATCTAGTGGTAATACCCGCCAGCTCTGTAGAGTATGAGAATTGGAAGCATAGACAGGAGTGCAGGCACAGAGTAAGTGACAAGAGTCGAGACTTGATGTTAACAGCACCTACCACTCTTGCTCTTCTGCACCCGGTTGATGTCTTCTTCCCGATCTTGTTGATGTATAGCGACGCCAGGCGTGGTAGGAAAGCCCAGCCAACTCCGTCTTTTGTCGCCTGTGCCCAAGCGGAAACTGCCATGGCCGTTCCCAGGGTAATCGAAATATCCAGCCACATTGCCATTGTTGTCCATGGCCGGCGTGACTCCAGCCATGGCGTACTGGCGTTGCTCTTCTTCGAGCTTCTTCTGCTGCTGTTCGACCAACTTGCGGGTGATGACACGGAAGACTTCGTCTACGCCTTCACCGTCTTTGGCACTGATCTCATGACAACAATCCCAGCCTAAATCTTGTCCCCAGAAGCCGCTCGATCGGTTACTCTGTGGTGACGCCATACCACCGGTGTGGAAGGCTGCCGGTACAGAGCCCCAGCCGCTCGTCTGAGCACTGTGTGGCGGTCCGTTCTGCGTAGGGTAGAGATTTTCGGCGACGTATTCAATGCAGCGCTCAAAGGGCACTTTTCGCTTGGCAGGGTCTTCGGCCACGACGTCCGACTTTGTTCCTACGACGTGCAGGATGACGTCTTCACCAAGGTTGGCTTTGAGTTCTTTGAACCAGCGGCCCATCTCGTCGAAGGAATAGGGATCGGTGATGTCGTAGCATAGTACCGCAGCATTTGCACCTGGGGAAGAGTTGGTTAGCTTTTCGGTGGGGTGTCAGAGTTATCGCCAAGAGTGGAGGGATCTGATGTCGGCCTTTGAAAGGGGATGTTTCAAAAACCAACACGGTAGGCTGCGAAGACGTTTCGAAGTAAGGAAATTCATAGTGTACCTCTGTAGTACAGCTTGGAGATGGACCGGAAGCGCTCTTGGCCTGCTGTATCCCATATCTGTAACCTGACCACGGTGGACGTGTCGATGTCCACGACCCTCTTGGTCAAGAAGGATGCGCCGACGGTCGACTGTGTTGTTGGGGGCGTAAAGGCGTTCTTAACGTATCGGTGGACGAGGGAAGTCTTCCCAACGCCCTGGCTGCCGAGGACCACAATCTTTGCTTCGAGGCTGTTGGACATGGCGGCACCGATTGTCGTCACTCGCCAAAGGTGTGTGTATACGTCGACGGTCGGCGGTGCAGGGGTGGGGCGGCAGGCGGATGTTGTGGGGTCGACTCAGGTATGCGCGGTGCCCCGGAGCCAGGAAGAAAGGAAATGCGTGGTAGGCGGGCGCAGGACAAGTTGCATGGCGTGCAGTGAAGACGTGTCGCCGGCCAACTGTGGGAAGAGGCAGAGAATCGGCGTAGAGCCAGTGTGGGAATATTAGGCAGGAGGTGAGTGACCGAATGACAGTCCACCGTGTTTGGCGCTTGCACCGATTCTCTTGGCTAGGGAAGCCCATGTGACAGACGCCTCGAGCCAATGTGAATCAGATGGGCGAGGGACGCATCGAAGATGGAAGGATGGGCGCCCATCGTGATCGCATTCTGAGACTGATTACCATCCTGGGGATGACGCGCCATGTTGATTCTCGTGGGTTGGGCAGTCAGTCAACTATGCACGTCATGTCCACCCAGCTAGCTGTCGTTGCTTACCCCGCGTTTCGGAGCAGCGCCGCTGCTTCCACGCGACCGATAGGGAGCAACTGGGAAACGCTATGCCATCGCTTACCCTGAAACAAAAAAAAAGTCAACGTTCCCCAGACGGACGATATATCTCTAGGGGAAATGGTCGGCGGCCGACGGTCGACGATCAAGACGGGATACCAGATGCGACAGGCCCGACATGCAGCTCGCCCCGAGCACTACGAGACTAGCTTCCTTTCTCTCTCCGCGACCAGCATCCGATGCCCGCGGGGATGAATGTACCGAGCTACCACCCCCAAACATGCTGCCGTCACCAACCTGGCCCTTCCGCCCGCCCAAGCTTCTAGTGGCTGGAAATAACCTAGATCGGCTCCATATATTTTCTGGCCTATCTTCGCGACTTGATTACCTGCCCTCCAACATACCGCGCCTACCACAAGACCGCGACCATGAACCACGACAGCAATGACACCCAAAAGGTAAAGCTCACCGGCGAGCAGGTCGCTGAGCACAACAACGCCGAATCCTGCTGGGTCATTGTCCACGGCCGCGCCTACGATGTCACCGAGTTCCTGCCCGAGCATCCCGGAGGCCAAAAGATTATCCTCAAGTATGCCGGCAAGGATAGTACCGAGGCATTCGAGCCCATCCACCCGCCCGACACGCTCGACAAGTATCTCGACAAATCCAAGCACTTGGGCGAGGTGGACATGAACACGGTCAAGGAAGAGGCGAAAGAGATCGACCCTGATGAGGAAGAGCGACAGAAGCGCATTGAGCGCATGCCCATCCTGGAGCAATGCTACAACTTGATGGACTTTGAGGCTGTCGCGCGCAAGGTCATGAAGAAGACTGCATGGGCATATTACTCTAGTGGTGCAGACGACGAAATCGTAGGCTGATCCCAAACACCATGTCTCTAGGCAGTGCTGACTCTTTCCAGACGCTACGAGAAAACCACAACGCATTTCACAAGATCTGGTTCCGGCCACGCGTACTCATCGATGTCGAGAAGGTCGACATGTCCACCACCATGCTCGGCACCAAATGCGATATTCCCTTCTATGTCACTGCGACAGCGCTAGGCAAGCTCGGCAATCCAGAGGGAGAAGTTGTGCTCACACGCGGCGCACACAAGCACAACGTCATTCAGATGATACCGACACTGGCATCTTGCTCGTTCGACGAGATCATGGATGAAGCAAAAGACGGTCAAGTCCAATGGCTGCAGCTGTACGTCAACAAGGATCGGGAGGTCACCAAGCGAATCGTGCAGCACGCCGAGAAACGCGGCTGCAAGGGTCTCTTCATTACCGTCGATGCACCGCAGCTCGGTCGTCGCGAGAAAGACATGCGGAGCAAGTTCGACGATGTCGGGAGCAACGTGCAGAGCACCGGCGGAGAGAATGTTGACCGTAGTCAAGGCGCCGCACGTGCCATCTCGTCCTTTATTGACCCGAGCCTCAGCTGGAAAGATATCCCGTGGTTCAGGAGCATCACCAAAATGCCCATTATTCTCAAGGGCGTGCAGTGTGTTGAGGATGTCATCCGCGCTGTCGAGGTTGGTGTCGACGGCGTAGTTCTTTCGAACCATGGTGGTCGTCAGCTCGATTTCGCTCGCTCGGGTGTCGAAGTACTCGCAGAGGTTATGCCCGTCCTTCGCGCACGCGGCTGGCAAGACCGCATTGAAGTCTACATTGATGGCGGTGTCCGACGTGCCACAGACATCATCAAGGCCGTTGCACTGGGCGCCAAGGGTGTAGGTATTGGCAGACCTTTCCTCTACGCCATGTCCGCATACGGTCTCCCAGGAGTCGACCGGGCTATGCAGCTTTTAAAGGATGAGATGGAGATGAACATGCGCCTTATTGGTGCCTCAAGCATTGCGGACCTGAATCCTTCTATGCTTGACACAAGAGGACTTAGCATGCACACTGCCACTGTACCCCATGACACGTTGGGAATGAATGTCTACGATCCGCTCATCGGCCCTCAAGAGAGTGTTCCCAAAGCGAAAGCCAAGCTGTGAGGAGCTTGTGCGTGTATTGTATATCAACCCCAGGCGCAAGGGATTTGTTTGAGAGTCGTCAAGTATTACATATCTCCCCAGCATGCAGTTTTCCCTTCAAATATATATTCCTTCAGCTTATCTAGCGCTCCTGGCTACGTTCCCGCGTGCCGTTGTTCACAGTTTTGCGCGGTGAAGTGTGGATGGCTTTGTGATCACGCGAAAGCGCGTTGGGTCAGTGGGGAAGGAGCGCTGGGTGGACCCGCCGATCGTCAAGCGTCTGTGGGTCGCTCTTCTCACTTCACTCACGGTCGGCCTCGAAGATTCACATTGTCACATCCTATTACTACCTATACACCTTTTGTTCTCGCATCGTCTTCGAGTTGTTGCTTGTCTTATTTCTTGCTTCTATTGACATTATCCTATGGGTGCCACCGAAGCGGCAGCGCAACCCGGCGCTGGCTGGGACGAAGCGCATTGTACAGCAGCACTCGCACAGTTGGAGCAGCTTCAGGCGCAGGTGAGTATTTCGCAACACCTTCCCTGGACTTGTACTGATATGCGACAGATAAACAACACGCGCTTAGCTATTCCGCGCATCATCGAGCCTTTCCATCGTCCTCAGAGTTCCACGACTTATAAACTATATGTCGAGGGCGTCAAGGGTGCCCAGGACAGCCTAGATGCGCTCACAAAACGATGGAAGGATCCCGATATGCAGGGCATATTCGAGCACGTCAAGCAAAGCTTCAGCGCAAATGCAGATCTATCAGAATGTGTCTCAGTAACCTCCCACGGATGGGTAGAAAGAGCGCGGAAGGCAAAGGCGTCGGCAAAGAGCAAGGGACGTGAAAGCGTAGATGATGCTGGTGCCACACTCACTGACGCGGATATATCTCGAATTGTGGTGGATTTCCGCAAGGCACACCCGAATCTGAAAGTGGAGGCACAAGATGACGATCGGACCATCCATGTATGACATGCAAACGCCTGAAGAATACTATCTGCTCACACATTTAACAGATGCGGTTTGTTTCTGGTTCTCTTATGCTGAAATTTCGCATTGGCATCGAGCGCGAAGCGAACGGACGACACAAACTCAACGCCGAGTGCTTGGGTACAACGGAGCCCTTCTTGGCCATCACAAGATGCATTGCATCTCGGCCAAACGCTGATGATTTGAAGTATCTGTTGGTAGGTACATGAATTCTTGTGCTTTTGGCATGATTTGACTATAAGCTCACGATAACAGGATATGATTGCTGCATACAAGACTGTGAAAGGGACTTCGTGTGCTCGATGCGGAAACCTCCTCGATAAGTCGGCACTGACACCTACCGCAAGACGAAGTAAACAGGTCGCTAGCACGACCGAGAATCTCGAAACGATATGGGAGGCGACCCACGAAGCTTGCATTTGAAAAGACTCTTTTTCCAAGAAATAAGGCATTAAAACACGTGTGTGCCACTCTGGTTCACCAATGGACCACCCAAGTGAAACGGTAGGTGTTGTGCATCTTGCCACCAGTTACCATGCACATCGCGCACAGCTTCGGGGAATATGTTCTTATAAGAATCCGGTTGCCATTTCGCGTCTGTCCACATGCGAGGATGCCGATTTACATACTTTCGCGTGCGGAAGTCGTAGGCCATTCCGCGAGAACGTCCACCTGACAGTACACCTCCCTCTGTCCAAGGGGCGAACTTGGAAGGATTGAAGGCGTACTCCAAGTCACCCTCGTCGAGATTGACATGTTTGGACCATTGGGATCGCGATGGGCGTTTGGCCACAAAATCTCTTGTATCAGCCGCGCAGCCGACGAAGACGTCCGGGCCTTTACCACCAAGAATGTCTTTCATTCGACCCAACTTGGAGCCATTCCTGCCGTCTTTCGGCCAGATGAAAGCTTTCGATGATTTCGCGTTTCGCAATTTTCGGCCATCTTGATACCACCCGTTGGGTTTCGAGGGGTGGCCGCGAATATATTGGGCTGGACTGTGTGTCCAAGGCCCTGGGGCAGGGAAAAAGATTTGTGGGAAAGGCAAGAAATCAGCCATACCTAAGAGGTGTCGGAGTGAGATTGCACTAGGGTATGGATGCCGCATCTCGAAACCACTGCGATAGACGTTCGCTTTTGAAGAGTCAACACTGTCACTCGTTTGCTAGAATAGGTCGCGAAGATGAGTTGGGCTTGCACAACATGACGGAGACTGAACATATGTATAATCGTTTGTCGTGTCGCCATCACTTCGCATGCAAAGTTTCATATCATCTGGCCAGGCTTCCGTTCTCATTTGGCTCATTGACGAACAGCTGGACACGACGGTTGTACGACTCTCTTATCAAACATCCAAATTCAGCTTCAAGTTCTTTTCTCTGGAAAGACAAGTAAAACGAAGATCAAGAAAGAAAACTATTCTCGACTCACACTTGATCTGTGCCTCAGTAAACTTTTGATAGTACTGGTTCTTTCACACGCGTACCTGAAAGACAGGGATCATGGGGGTCCGAGCTCTCAAGCTTGAACAACGCGATCTCGTTTCTCCAGGTTTGTTTTCGGCACCATCAACAACACCGCCCCGTACAACCACCATGTCGCTTTTCGGCAATCTTGGAGGCTCCCAGCCCGCCTCTTCTGGCGCAACAGGCGGAGGACTGTTTGGGGCAACAACGGGCGCATCAGGCGGTACTACACCAAGCTTGTTTGGCAATCTGGGCGGAGGCACTTCGAATGCGCAATCCGGTACGACACAAGCACCCAGCACTGGAGGCGGACTTTTCAGTGGCTTGGGCGGAGCAAAGCCGGCAGCAACCACGACATCCTCCTCGCTGTTCGCTGGCGCCGCATCGACCTCACAGCCGCAAACGCAAGCGCAACCCAGCAGCTTCGGCGGACTCTTCAACAAACCGGCATCGCAAGCGACAACGACCAACAACACGCAACAAACGAGCGGCCTTGGCCAATCCTCCCTCTTCGGCGCTACCTCCACACAGCAGCAGCCCCAACAGCAGCAACAGCAGCAGCAGCAGCAACAGGGCGCGTCGCTATCCCAGGCAAACGCTGGTACCGGTCGCTCTGCCCACTTTGACCATCTGCTCGAGCGAGGACGAAAGCGCAATGCTGGCGAAAATGGCGGTAACAACTTTGACGAACTGCCGTCCCTACAGTTGGGACTGGGAGACATCGCACGCAAGGTGCGCAATCTGGGTGCTGGAGGTCCCTCGGCAGACCAGGTTCAGGATCGCTCCCAGGATCGCGCTGCGTAGGTTGGACTTCATAGTCGTGTGTTGCTTTGTGCTAACTGCTTGTAGACACTACCTGCTTTCCGCCTCTGGCGTGAAGATGGGCAGCACCCTCCGCGACCTCAACCAATTCTCTTCTCAAGCCGGTCTGGCTGCACCTGGCCAGGCCCAGAACCTCTTCGATAACGACGTAGACGGCTACATCTCGAACCTGCACTCCCAATCAACCCTAGCACTCATTCAAGAAGGATTAGAGCAATCTAAACGCGACTTTGACACCTTCCTCGAGGACAACGTTCAGATTGAATGGGACAAGCAGAGACAGCGGATATACGAGCATTTCGGACTTGGTCGACAGAGTGAAGATATGGCCGCATCCCAAAGCGGCGCATTCGGCAGCACGGCCCGCGGGGCTTTTGGACGCGCAACAGGGCGCAAGGGTCGTTCTATGGGCCCTAACAGCGGTGCGTCTGTCAACGGAAGATCGACTTTTGGCGCGTCTGCTGCCGGCCCGCCTGTCCTTGGTGCCTCTCAAAGTGTGCTTGGTGGGCGCGAATCTACCGATAAATCTGTCATGGGTGGGCAACCTGCTTCTCAGGACCGATACGTGCGCGACAAACAGGAAAAGTACATGGACGAGGTCAAGAAGCTCAACGAGTCCAGGCTACGTGAGAGCTCCTTCTCAGTACTCCATGCATTCTCAGACGTAGAGAAGGCTGCGGGCACCGAGTACTCAGAGCACTTTACAAACGCGTACGGGGCGCTTATGTCAATCACCGGCGAGAAGACCGAACTGGAGGCCTCCAACCCTGGCTCCAACCAGCCGAGAGAGCGAAGTTTCACCAAAGACTACTTGGATGAACAACCAAACTCTGCTGCTAGCGTGCGCATGCGCAAACGCATACTCGATGGCTCTCGGAAGTTTTTGGAAAGCAAGTTCCTGGAGCAAGTGGAAGATGTGTTGCGGAGGAACCCTGCAGAGGCGCTTGTCGGTGGAGTTCCCTCCATGCTCAACAAGATCCGAGGCTTTGTACGAGCGAAAGCTGCATTCAAGGAGCTCGGTGCAGACAGTGATCTGTTCCAGAGGATAGGCGAAGCTGGCGATGAGTTTCCTTGGATTATAATATTCTTCCTCCTCAGGGGTGGTCTCCTCACCGAGGCTGCTGAATATGTACGAGAGAAGAGAAACTTCTTCCAAAACACCGATAGAAACTTTCAGGCGGCAATCACTCAGTACGCCACCGATCCCGAGCGAAGGTTGAACCCAGATACGCAACAAAAGGTTGCGCATACGCATGCCCAGAGGACTCGCTTGAAGACGCCGGAAGACCCCTACCGGATGGCCTGTTACAAGATCGTCGGCCGGTGTGACATGAGCCAACGCAATCTAGCGCCGATCAAAGAGAACATGGACGACTGGGTATGGCTGCAATTCAATCTGGCCCGTGAAGGCAACCGCGCTGAAGAGAATGCTGGCGAGATCTTCGGCTTGGAAGAACTGCGAACAACCATCAAGGATATCGGTCAGCGTCACTTCATGAACGACGAAGCCGAGTCTGCGGGTGGTTATGGAATCTACTTTTATCTCGCCACCCTTGCTGGTCTGTTTGAGCCAGCGATCAACTACCTCTACACCCACAACTACGTCTCTGCAGTTCATTTCGCCGTTGCTCTGGACTACTACGGCCTACTGCGCGTGTCGGACTGGACGACTGCAGGCGGAGAGATCATGACCTTCACTACACGACAGCAGCCACAGCTCAACTTTGGGCGCATAATCGGCCACTACACTAGTGACTTCCGTGCCGCACGAGCTGATGCTGCAGCTGACTACTTGGTGCTGATCTGCATGAATGCGGATCTACCAGGTGAAGCAGGACGTCAACAGGCAGAGCTCTGCCATGAAGCGCTTCGTGAGCTTGTCCTTGAGACGCGCGAGTTCTCTACGTTGCTGGGTGATGTCAAGTCAAACGGCGAGACGACACCTGGTCTCATTCAGGAACGTGTGCCGTTGCTTAAGCTCGATGGCGAGATGGGCCTGTTGAACACCATCACCAGCGAAGCCGCGAGGATGGCGGATGACAACGGACGCATCAATGACGCCATCTTACTCTGCCACCTTGCTGGCGAATATGACAGCGTTGTGACAATCTTGAACCGCGCCCTTGCCGAAGCACTCTCTGTAGAGCTCGGTCAAGAGCCACTTCGTCTGGAGCCGTTGAAGCCACGACTGACACCCGCGGAGTCACAGCAACAGCAGCAGCAACGAAGTGACCTGACGTCGTCGAGCTTGAGCATGCTTGGAACAGATGATCCTGTCGAACTCGCCCAAAAGGTTATTGCATTGTACGATGCAAACAGTCTATGGTGGAGGAAGGTGTCACAGATGAACCGTGATACGGTTGGAATACTATTCCAGCTCAACAACGCAAAGAAGGTCATCGAGGCTGGCGACTACATGGCAGCACTCGGCGTAAGTGGTTCCATCTCTGTCTTGTGCGATCATTCACTAACAAGCCATGCAGCAAATCGAAAACCTTCGTATCCTCCCCCTGTCTGCTGGAGGCAATGTCAGCGACATTCGCGCTACTGCCAACAGCTTCAACTCATATCCACCAGAGATTTCGCGCAATATTGGCAACGTGCTTCTCTGGTGCATCGGCTGCTGCTCGCGACACCGTGGGCGTCTGCTGTCTGGACAGTTCGAAGACAGGATGCGCAAGGTACTTGCGGATCAGCTGCTGCAGAAAGCCAAGGACCTCATGGTCTTTGCCGGGCTTATCAAGTACAAGCTGCCACCAAGAGTGTTTGAGACGCTGGCTAGGGAAGGTCAAGAAGTTGGTGCTTTCTAGAATTGGGGTAATAACGATAGATGTTCGCATGTTGGAGTCTCTGGAATTGACATTGTAGTCCCAAGAATGGGCTGGGAAATGCTTGGATCTGGGAGCAAAGGTCGATTGGACATGCGCGCAATCGCTGGACATGGTTGGTTTGACTTTGAGCGATGCCAACAAATCATTATACTTCCGGGCCATCCGTATCTCAGTGATGATGATCAGAATGCTCTCGCCGCGAGAGGCGGCGTGGGGTGATGTGATGGCCAAGATGAAGATGGTACAACGACGGCACGGCCACGGTGACACAGACGATGTCTCCCTACGTTGTCATTTGTTGGCATGCAAGTCTTGCAGATCAGGGCAACAATCAAGTCGTCCGATTCTGGGAACGTGCCGACGGCCGTGGTTGGCGATGCTTCCAGGCTCGGGCTGAGGATCGGCGAGTGGTGTGACCCCACTTGGCGGGCTGGGGAGCTATTTTCTTCTGGAGCTCCCACGTCATATGGGCGAACACCCCTGCTCGGAGCCCCATCACCTTATCACCAGTTTGAGTAACACATACACCCGGCGCCTTTGATACAGGAATCTCACCATCACTCCACCTAATAGTTAGCTAGTCGTACTAATTCTGACACTCACAAATCAACACTCAGGATTCGGCAGAGCTACCCCTCCCTCCGCCGTCAACCATTGAAACTTCCCAACACACAGGGACCCGCTTCTCTCGGCGTCTTAACTTTTCAACTAGACAGGTGAATCCACATTGACCTCATATTGACCCACGGCCAAATATCTTTTCGGACCTTCGCATTCAGCTCAGCTGCCAACACCTCGAGCCTCACCTTCCACCACCCCCAACCTTAATCTGCACCTTCCACTCCGCCCAATACCCTATCCAACACCACCCGATCTCACACTATGGCCCCCACCGAGATCCCACCGCCCCTCGAGGGCAAGAAGAGGCGCATCGGAGTCATGACGAGCGGAGGAGATGCGCCTGGCATGAACGGAGCAGTGCGCGCTGTAGTACGCATGGCCATCCACAACAATTGCGAGGCATTCGCCATATATGAGGGCTACGACGGTCTGGTCAAGGGCGGAGACATGATCAAGGAGATGCACTGGGACGACGTCAGAGGCTTCCTATCCGAGGGCGGCACGCTCATTGGCACAGCACGATGCATGGAGTTCATGCAACGAGAAGGCCGCCGGACGGCTGCAAAGAACATGATCGTCAAGGGTATCGACGCGCTGATCATCTGCGGCGGTGATGGTTCCCTCACAGGTGCCGACAAGTTCCGTGCTGAGTGGCCGGAGCTGCTGACCGAGCTGGTGCAAGAGAAGCAACTCACACAGGAGCAGGTCGAGCCCTTCAAGCACCTGAACATTGTCGGACTGGTCGGTTCCATCGACAACGACCTTTCCATGACCGACGCTACCATCGGCTGCTACACCTCTCTCGGCCGTATCTGCGAAGCCATCGACTCGGTCGACACCACTGCCGTCAGTCACCAGCGTGCTTTCGTCATCGAAGTCATGGGCCGGCACTGTGGCTGGCTCGCGCTCAGCGCAGGTGTTGCAACAGGCGCCGACTTTGTCTTCACACCAGAAAACCCACCCAGCGAAGGCTGGCCGGAACAGATGTGCAAACAAATCAAGAAGCAGAGAGAAATGGGCAAGCGAAAGACCATTGTCGTCGTTGCCGAGGGAGCCATTGATCGCAACCTCAACAAAATCACATCACAGCAGGTCAAGGACATTCTTGCAAACGAAGCCAAGCTCGACACGCGAGTGACTACGCTTGGACACGTCCAGCGTGGAGGTACACCATGCGCCTACGACCGTATGCTTGCGACACTCCAGGGCGCTGAAGCTGTCAAGGCAGTGTTGGAAGCTACCCCTGATACCCCCAGCCCAGTCATCTGCATGCAAGAGAACAAGATCGTCCGACGGCCACTCCTTGAAGCTGTCGCTCAGACCAAGGAGGTTGCTGTAGCTATCGAGAAGAAGGACTTCCAGAGGGCCATGCAGCTCCGCGATACTGAGTTCGAGCAACAGTATCAAGCCTACCAAATCACCACAGCGCAAGGTCAGCCAGACCTTCTACTACCAGAGAACAAGCGCATGCGCGTCGGTATCATCCACGTAGGTGCCCCAGCCGGAGGCATGAACGCTGCGACACGAGCTGCTGTTGCGCACTGCCTTGCTCGCGGCCACACACCAGTTGCGCTCCACAACGGTTTCCCTGGCATAATCCGCCACCACTCTGATGAGCCCGTGGGTGCGGTGCGAGACATCAAGTGGATTGATGCTGAGACCTGGGCATCCAAGGGTGGATCTGAGATTGGAACCAACCGCGGGCTCCCTAGTGAGGATCTCGAGACAGTTGCGTTCGTCTTCAAGAAGTTCAACATCCAGTCCTTGTTCGTCGTTGGTGGCTTCGAAGCATTCACAGCCGTTTCGGAACTGAGGAAAGCACGGGAGTACTACAAATCGTTCAAGATTCCCATGGTCATCATCCCTGCCACCATTTCAAACAACGTCCCAGGAACAGAGTATTCTATCGGCTCAGACACTTGCTTGAACGCGCTTATCCAATACTCCGATGCCTGCCGCCAATCAGCATCTGCGTCGCGTCGCCGCGTCTTCGTCATCGAGACCCAAGGTGGTGAGTCGGGCTACATCGCAACAGTCGCCGGTCTCAGTATCGGAGCTCTGGCCGTATACACTCCTGAAGATGGCATTAGTCTTAAAATGCTCGACCGTGATATCGACCACCTCCGCGACGTCTTTGCCAAGGACAAGGGTATCAGCAGGTCTGGTAAGGTGATTTTGGTCAACGAGAAGGCGTCCAAGACCTACTCCGTGCAGATGATTGCTCAAATGATCGCGGAGGCCGGCAAAGGCAAGTTTGAATCTCGTCACGGTGTGCCTGGCCACTTCCAGCAAGGTACTATCCCATCACCCATGGACCGTGTCAGGGCTGTCAGATTCGCTATCAAGGCTATGCAACATCTGGAGAGCTTTGCTGGTCTAAGTCCAGAGGAGATAGAGGACGACTCCATGTCAATCAGCGTTATCGGAATCAAGGGCAGCAAGCTACTCTTCTCTCCGATGGAGACTGTGGAGAAGAGGGAGACTGAATGGCACCGTCGCCGCCCCAAGCATGAGTTCTGGATGGCTCTCAAGGAGACAGTCGACACGCTTTCCGGTAGGCCTCAGGCCCCGGCCAAGCCTATCGACATCGACACACTGGCTGGACGCCCAGCTAAATGAACGGATACAAGGCTTTTGAGCTTACGAGGTGTACAGGCGTAGGTTTGAGTTTGAGATACTTGCTACAGACGACCCTTGGCCACTATGATCACGGCGTACATGTAGATAGATGCTTCCTTATGATAACGACCATGAAATGATCTGACTTAATAATCATCTTATCTCAATCCTCTTGAAACTTTTCCAAGCTCTCATCGTTCCAGCTCAAGAATTTGCCGTTGAAACTCTTGACCTCGCTGCCTCCAACGGCCAGTCTCGCAATGACATGACCCGGTTGCTCTGGCTTCAAAAGCCCTCCACCGCTCTTCAGTCCACTAAACTTCTCTCTGTCCTTTTCGCTCATTCGCTCATGATGCACTTCTCGAATCTCACGCTGCATCTCCGTGTCCACGACGCCTGGTCTGATAGAGATTGTTGTGACAGAAGGTTCTTCGACTGAGAGGGTAAGGGCTAGGTGGTTCAAGACCGCTTTGCCGGCGCCATAGCAGCCCCAGCCTTGGTAAGCGGAGGTTGCGGCGCCGCTAGAGGTTAGGATGATGCGGCCCTGGGTCTTGCGCAGGCTAGGGAGGGAGGCTTGAATCTAGTAGAGGTCGGGATGGTCAGATGGGATTTTGGATCAATCAGAGGAGATGGAGCATTCTCGTGGCAGGCATATCTGTTATTACACTTGAACTGGGCGATGAACAACTGATTGGACAATCAAACGGAACCAAGACGAGATAGGTACTTACCAAGCTAAGAGCACTGAAAACGTTGACATCGAATCCCTTCTTCCACTCCTCAACACTGGTATCAGCCACCTTCTTCACTGGGTCCAAAGACCCATGGTTGATAATCAGCGAGTCGAGACGTCCCCATTTCTCGTGTGCCAAAGCTACAGCTTGCCCGGGTAGCGAGGCATCGGACATGTCCCCAGCGAGGACAGCTACTTTGTCAGCACCATATTGAGATTGCAGAGCGTCGAGAGACGACTGGGTTCGTGAGACGAGAACCAGCTTGTGGTTGCGGGAGAGGAGGTGATGGGCAATCGCTTGACCGATCCCTGATTGGAGATGTTAGTAAAAGACGAACCACACAGTCTGTCATGATAGCTTCTTTTCGATGTATGCGGAAAACTAGTTGAAACGCGCCAACTCTTGCACTGCTATTGTGTTTCAGAAGACGAAAAGGGATATCGACTGTGGATGCTTTGGCTGGGTTGGAAACAGATGCTATGGGCGTGTTAGACGCACGCACATACCTCTCGATGCACCCGTGAGAATAACAACCATTTCCTTTGATTGGCTCATTTCGACTATTGGTTGGGTGTTTGGAGCTACGAGCTGGATACTGGAAAAGTTATGCTCGTGTTGGAGGGGCATACGTCATATTAGTCATCTCCTTATCATTTGAGTAGTTCGTAGATAACCTTGGAACTATAGGGCAACTTGAACGGCATGAGCATTTGAAGCAAGCATACAGTAATTCATTCAAATGATTAACAGAGTACATTCGAGCAATTCAAAGCTTGAAGCATCGGCTTGTTGGCCTAATCTAGTGCATATCTGAAGTCTTTCACGGTACCGCAAAATGACACCCGACCGGAGCTTCTAAATTTATACAGAATACGGGAACAATTTCGCTCGATACACGTCACACATCCAAAACTCTCTCCATGACTTGACGTCTACATACTCGCCTTTCCTCTACTCTCAAAAGGCATCAGCAACACCAACAGCCCCGCAGCAATGAACAACGCCCCACTCACATAAACCGGGGCGCTAGTCTCCAAATCCGCGAACATGGCAACAATGGGCGCCATGATTCCAAAAACTCTGTTCGCGCTGGCTGTAATGGCATTCCCTGTACCGCGATCCTTTGTTGGGAAGATTTCAGGCGTGTATGCGTACAAGACTGCGTACATGATATTGCTCATGAAGTTGTAGGCACAGTTCCATCCGAGGAGGCTGTTGGAGTCGACTGCCGTTGTAGAACATAGCAGGAATACACCAGTAAGTACTGTAGACAAGGCTAGGGTACCTTTGCGGCCCACATAAGGCGCCTCAATGAGCAGACCACCAATGATACAGCCTGGGACTCCTAGGACGGCGATGATGAGACTGTTGCGATAGGTGATATAGGTTGAACCATCGCCAAAGTCGGCGCCACGTGTGGCTTGAATGTAGGGTAGGTATGCGTTGTAAAGCGGGTAACCGAGTCCGATAAATGCCCAGACCAAGGTGATTGTGCTAGTTGAAAAGGCTAGTTTCTTTGTGGCGAAAAGAGCCTTGACGTGAGAGCTGTCCAGCTTCTGGAGGTTGCGCCTGATCGCTGTGGTGGCAGTACTGGATTGCTGAGCGGCATCAGGCAGCGCATGGTTATTGCAAGCCGTCAGTTCCTCGACAGTCAGAGACGACGTTTTGCCGTTGCGACGAGCAACCTCATGAACAATGCGGACAGCTTCCGAGTCATTGCCTTTGCCCATGAGGAATTTGGGCGACTCGAAGATTGTGAAGAAGACAAAGCGTCCAACGAACATTATAAGAGCAACACCTCCCATTACCTTGAAGATGGATTAGCGATTACGTTCAAGACCGTGTGACATAGTACTAACAATCATAAAGTATCGCCACCCCATGTTTTCTCCTCTTGTGCAAGTCGTATCCGTCTGTTGACATGTAAGGTTTCCGAGCAACGGCCATGCTACAAGGGTAGCAAAGACTTGCGCGAGCGCCCAGTATATCGACAGAATTGTCAACAAGTACTGGTGTGATCCAGGGAGAAATTCTAGGAAGATGGCAGAGTCTACAGGCAGATTTCCACCTACGCCAATAGACCACAAAGCAGCGAAAGTGCCAATGGCAGCAAAGTTTGGACTGCTCGCCGCTATCATACCGAATACGGCTGTGATGCCAATGGTGAGATTAAAAGCCCATCGCCTACCGAAGATGTCACATCCGAAACCCCAAAACACTGCACCGAAGAGGAGTCCAATGTTTTGGGATAGAGACAGGAGAGGTGGCCTTGTAGGGCTGAACTCGTTGCTCACAGGTGTGAAGATTAGTGAAGTTACGATAGGCCATAGATTGTCCATGGCCCATCCGAAGCCGATGACGATAAAGAGCTGTAGGTCGTTAGATAATCAGAAGTTGGCGATTTCAAAGAACGTGTGGACATTCACAGGGCTTTTTAGTGTATGGCGTGTTGATGCGACACAAGCGAGCGCCGCCGAAATTAACACTTACCTGCCACTGATACCTTCCCATACCTATGTCCTGGATTGCTTTGTTCAGCATCTTCGCCTTCGCTTCGTACACTGGATCCAACGACCCGTCTTCTAGGACGGATACGGGCGCTTCTCCATCTCTTGCAACAGTTTGTGCCGAAGGCTCCTTGGTACTGTGAGTTTCATCGACCTTACCAGATGAGGCGGCCATTGTTTCTTTTTGTTCTCTGGAGCCGATCGTGAGCGCAACAAGTGAGCGAGAAGAGAGGTCAAAGTAAATCAGATCAAACGCAGACGGCTAGGTTAATACAAGCGAATTGGTGGCGAGCGCAGCGAGCATCAGGGACGCTAGGAGACCTAGTGAATGCAACATCTTCAACGGGAATGGTGTATGATTGAACAGTGGTTGGGTGACTGCATGTTTAGTGTGACGACTCTCAGTGTTCCTTCTCGCGCAATCAGCCTTCCCGTTTACGCAATTCCAAGCATGTGGGCAAGTAGCATCACCATGCGCGGGGTATTTCCTGGGGAACGCCACGGTTGGACTACCTAGGTACATGCCTGTTGTCAGATTCCGCGGGTGATTCGAGAAGACAGGCCGTAGTCTAGATCTACACAAGAGGCAGGTGTGTTATACTGTGCGATGAACTACGGGTGGAGGGTCAAGATCTGCGGTGCATGCAAGGTGGTGTGGGAGTGGGAAACGTAGATCCGGCAGCGGAGGAACTCCGCGCTAGTATGACGCGCCGGCACGCCCAAGCTGACAACACGGGATCCACGTGAACCGGGAGGAACAAGGCTGGAGTTTGGTAGTCATTATTTATTTATACCAAGAGTCTGAGACGTCATGTTTGGTGTGCATAATCTTGATGTAAGTACCAGCAATGCATGATGCAAACCAGCGCAGAGCAAGTCGGCGGGACGTGGTCTACTTCCACAGCTTGCTCAAACTGGTCGCCTTGTCGTCGTGCTTGTTTAGCACCTTTGCAGTGGCCAGGTCAAAGTCCTCTTGCGTTACGTGCACTCTTCGCTCCCTCAGTGCGTACATGCCCGCTTCGGTGCACACACCCTTCAACTCGGCTCCTGAACATCCGTTCATCTTCTCCGCAACCTTTGTTAGGTTGATGCCACGCGTCAGGTTCATGCTTCTAGAGTGAATGCGCAGAATGTCTGCACGCGCTTCGACAGTTGGTGGTGGGAACTCGATCTTTCGGTCGATACGTCCGGGTCGGAGAAGGGCAGGGTCTAGAATGTCCAATCGGTTGGTTGCCATGATGATCTTGATGTTCTTGGTCGGCTCGAAACCGTCGAGCTGGTTCAGCAGCTCCAACATGGTGCGCTGCACCTCGGAATCACCGCCCGAGCTTCCCTCGACTCGACTTGACCCAATGCTGTCGATTTCGTCCATGAAGATGATGCTGGGTGCGTGTTCTCGTGCCATGACGAAGAGCTCTCGGACCATGCGACTGCCTTCACCAATGTACTTTTGCACCAGCTCGCTACCCGACACGCGGATGAACTTGCAGTCGGCGTGGTGGGCGACGGCACGCGCAAGCAGTGTCTTTCCTGTACCGGGTGGGCCGTATAGCAGAACACCCTTTGGCTGAGCGATACCGAGAGATTCGAAGAGTTCGGGATGTTGCAGACCCAGCTCAATAACTTCCTTGATCTCCTTGATCTGCTGGTCCAGGCCACCAATCATGTCGTATGTGCTGTCGGGCACCTTCTCGACCATCATGAGGGAGACGAGGGGATCGACGGACGAGGGCAGCAGCTTCTCAAGCTTGTACGAGTCGCTGAGCAGGGTGACGCGCTTGCCGGCCGTGAGTTTGCTGATGTCGACGCTGTCGGCGACATCGACGACTGGCCCGGTTAGTTGGAGTCGCGGCTCTATCTCTGACCAAGAAAAGACATACCGTATTTGCCTTCGGGGTGGACCTTGACAAGCACCTTCTTGGTGCCCATGACCTTTACCACCTCGCCGACATAGGACCCCGGCTGCTGCAAAAGGCCGAGCTCTTCCCGCAGTAACCGCACTCTTGAGTTGTAGTCGTTGCGCTGGGCTTCGAGTCGTCGTAGCTTGGCCTGTCCCTGTATAATCTCGAGCTTCATCGTCTCGATCTTGTTGTGGAAGAAGGTGTCGAGCGCCATGGCTGTGGCGGGCGCCGGCGGGCGTCTGTGGGCTGCTGTGGTTGACTGGAGCAGAAGTGGAATCTGCCGAGTGGTGTGGAGTGAAGGGCGACAGAGAGGGTCGAGCCAAAGGGGGTGGGTGAGATGGTGATGGTGTGGGCTTTGGGCGGCTTTGGCTTGTATGTTGACGCCGTCACGGCCGCCGCTGGAAGCTTCTCGGATCAACGTTGGACCGATACGCCGGACGGAGCAAGAGCAACGGAAGCCCCACACGCCTACAAGTCGCATCACGGCCTGGGCCGCTGCCATTTCATACCTTCTTTCACGCACGCATCGATTCTTCACATTTAGGGAACGACTCGCAACACCACGCGAACATACTCATTCATTGTCAACACGCTTCACTCTGCCAACGAGTTGGGCCTCCGCCCCATCTACGCCCTGACGACGCGTTCTTAGCGCGCCCTTGCTTGTTCCTGTCGCGGCGCTGCTATGATCCGGTCCTGTCGCGCAAGGAACATGGCCAGCATGTCTTTGGAAATGGCGTAGTTGACTTGCAGACTCTGGTCCTCGGCCAAATTGTCCTGGATCCTGAGACGGCCTACATCTTTCCAAATGTCCTCTTGGAGCGCAGCATTGATCTGGAGAGCCTGGTTGCGCGATGTGTTGTTTATAATGGTGCGCTCGCTTTTGACGGCAACTTCTTGTCGTCGTCGTGTTTCCGACTCGTCAACGAGCGTTTCGTCTCCACTGTCTTCGCCGTCACCATCACCATTCTTATTGAGAGCCTTGAGGTCCGCAAGAGTCAGTGGCACAAAGCCATCATCTACCTTCGTCAGTTGGGCTCAGCACAGCGGGGTCATGGGAGCACTCACTTGATGGACGTCGGCCTTTCAGCAACCGTGCAATTGGGAGGCCCTTGCAGTCATCTACGTGTTCTCTTAGAAACTCATCGATTCGCCGTATAGCTTCCGCATTGACCACAGCTTCTTTCCCCTGCAGTGTGGTCAGTATATGTCTCACATCCAACTGGCACACCCGACTTCTTACCATTGTGCGTATCACTTCGACGTGGGCGACTTGAATCTGCAAGACAAGCATGGCTTTCACTTGGAGCAACTCGTCCATTACGGCACTCAGCTTCTTCTCGTTTGCCGAGCCGTCCACCAGCTGGCGTGCAAACTGATTGATTGTACTCGTCTTCTTAGGATCCAGAGTCTCAAGCAGTTTGGCTAGCTTGTTCTGAACCGTCTCCATTCGCCGCAGCTCTGCGGCGATAGTGGGAATCTTCAGATCTTCCTCATCATCTATAATGCCGATGATTGCCTTGATGCTTTCGAGTTCGCTACGATGTCGAGCCAGGACGTCAGCAAGACCTTTCTGACGCGCGTCTGCCTTGCGAAGACGGTCGAAGATTCGGAAGGCTTGCTCTATGAGTTGAGTGGTAGCTTGGATCGCGGCGACAACAGCTACTGCTTCAGCCTGTATTACACTTAAGCTTGGTCACTCATCGCATAGAGGAAGAAGAGGAAGAGTTACCATGGCGTCTAGTATGTGGATTGTAGTTCTATCCAAAGAGAACAAATACCAGAAATGGTGCTGACAGCTTAAAGGGTGCGACCAAGCACTTATATCCAACTGAAC
This sequence comes from Alternaria dauci, assembly GCF_042100115.1. Classification (NCBI taxonomy): domain Eukaryota; kingdom Fungi; phylum Ascomycota; class Dothideomycetes; order Pleosporales; family Pleosporaceae; genus Alternaria; species Alternaria dauci. The sequence goes on from NC_091272.1 coordinate 3,934,600, forward strand.
CCAACCGAAGCGTCTCTGGGGCGCAGTGTTCATTACGAGTCGACCGTAATTGCGGTTGGTCCGGTGACAGGTTCGCAGCAACGCATGCAACATCGCAATCACTGATTCGCCATCGCGAAGCGACCTGCAGCCGTAAATGCATCCCAAAAGAAACGCAAGTTCGCGCTGCTACTGGCGTCCAATAACGACAAAAGACTTTCTGAAGGGTGCGATCCTAAGCTGACAGCACATACGCTCAATGCCACAGCCTACTGGGGTCTGCAGCGGTAAGAAGGTATGCGTCGCACGCAGATCAGATTGCCGTGTCTTGCGTATGCCCTTGTCCGTTCAGCTAGGCGTTGATCGAGCCAGCACCAAATAGAGGATCGAACCGACTATCCCGGACGGCGTAGAAGCGACATACGGCGAAGTATTCTTTTCCTTCTTGCGAGTAGCGAGCGAGATCGACATAATCATAGGTGGGCGGAAGGTGAATTCGATCTGATGTAGCCTTGTTGTAAACGAAGAACTGCTGTAAACTACAAGGTCCAGTCGGCCTACGATATTCTGAGTGATCAAGTTACTTAAAAGGTGGGTCGGAATATGGCTCGAACCATATGGTAAGTGTCACTCGTGTTGGAGTTGAGAGTCAAGTTTCGACCTTGGAGAAAAGTCGCATCCGAAGCCCTTTTCTGCTGACCATCAGAAACCACTCTGTATCAAGTCGCGATGAATGTTGCTTACTGGGGATTGTACAGTAAACTTCCCAGACACTTCAATGAAGATGGAATCTTGAGTGCTTTGCTCTCGTTCAGCATCTTCGCTATGCATCTACTCGGTAGTGCTGATTGGTTCCCAAATGACACTATCTGTGTACGCCAGCCGCACTCGCGGTCTGAAGACACAACCAGTGTCTTGCTTGTATCTGTTAGGGGCGTGCTCTGTCAGTTGGAGTGGGGCTTCAACTTACAAACTAAGATTATAGACCTTATCTGCCACAGGTCCGTTGATTTGGACTGCATTTCGCTGGAGATGTTTCGGCTGACAGACGTCGCTACTGCTATAGCTTGTATATCTTTTGGAGTACAGCTAGGAATGGATATCGACGACATTATCCGATCGCGTGCGAACAACACCCTCTGAATAACATCGGCTTTGGCAATGTTATTGTCTGTACTCGTAGGCTCGGCTCTCACTATCGAGGGAGGCTGTGAAGATGTGATTGGGACAAGCCTCTTGTCAGCCGGGCGGGGTACGAAAACGCCGCGACCGGTGTGCTGAAGGCTGCATATAACTACGCAAGATTTGCTGGATGGTGTTTCACAGCCTGTATTGCCGTGCAGATCCGGTCAACTTGGAACGGCAAAGCGTAGATTCAAGCGAACGATTGCTTTGAATATCCAGGGATCGACAAACGCTCCTTGGCTCTTAGGCGCGCATTTGGTCTGCGCCCCATCGTCTTCTGCCTTGCTGCCAGGCTCGTACCACACGCAGTGCGCTTTGTAAGATCATCAGTTCCCTACCCATTCACGCCACAGCCATTATGAGCTACGTTGCTCGAGTACGCCTGGACTAGCGCTGCTCTCCGCAGCCACGATGGTCCTGGGCTCGCACATTGAGCATCCGCAGGCTCGTTGACCAGTCATCGCTGCGGCAAATCCTATTCAAGACGCCGATCCCGAAAGAAATGCTGGTAGAGTAAGATTGAGTCTTTTGTGGGGCGTGACCACTTTGAAAACATGGCTTGATTTGAATGCGCATTGCGAGGCTTTCTGCAAGGCCTTTCAACAACAAGCCGAGAAAAAGCGCACGAGTACACTTGTCCTGCTACGATCACAATACAACTTTAAAATGATAAGAACATGCTAGACGAAGAAGTTTGTGCCCTCTCGCTCGCAGGAGACGACTTGGAAGCAGACTGGGAGATGACGACTGAATGACTAGAGGCGAACAGGAGAGACAATTCGACTCGTATCAATGGGGTAGTAGAAATGAAAAAGGGGTAAATGCTTGCCCTTTCCTCTGGATATTTGGTCCAGAAGTTCAATCTTTTATGGGTATAAGGCTAGCCTTTTGGCGAAAGTAACAACAGACGCCACGTTTACAAGAAAGGTCTCGCTGGGACGAACTGTTTTAAAGAAGCGATCAACGAGGATGAGTAATGAAGACAATAAAGTTGAATTGATAAAACAGCTTGTCGGAAACCGTGTTGGCTGCACAAAAACTACTGCCTACCATAAAAGCGAAAGTCTCATCAACCACGATCTATCGTACAAGAACGTCTACACATCTGTTGGAGCTGCGCCAGAGGGAATAGCACCCGAAGGCATAGTTCCGCTCGGCATGGTTCCATTGCCTCCCGCACCGCCTTCACCACCCACGCCCATAGCGTTCTCGTTTGCAACACCACCACCGGCCTGGTAGTCCGCAGCAACAGCATAGTACTCGTCATCGGTATAGTCAGCTGTAGAGTTTATACCGATCTGGATCCAAGCCATCAAGCCGTCTTCCACATCATCCCCAAGATACACGTACTCTGGGAAGGGGTCGAAGTCATTGTCAGTCTGGACAATAGACCACATATCCTCATCGTTGGTAGTATATGCCTGGGTGTTGGAAGCATAAGGTTCCGTAGCTTCGACAGCAGACTTGAGGTCTTCGGGCCAAAAGAGCTGGCCAATATGTGTTACGGCACCATCAGAGCCCGTGGTGCCATTAGAGCGAACAGTCACATTGGTCTTGACGAGGAGATGGGTATGTGTTGCGCGACCTTCGTAGTGACCTGGAAACAGGGTTTCAAAGGCTACGACGCCATCCGCATCAGTCTCTTGGACTCCGCGGAGGAAAGTAGTGTTAAGGCCGCCTTGGCCGGACTCGACACCGCTGTAGTAGCCGGTGGAGTTGCAGTTCCACACGTCGACGTATAGCTGTGGGACAGGCTCACAGGTGCTTACGTCGACGTATTGGACTTCGAGGTAGAGATCGATGCCCGTTTGGTTCTCGACAACGTTCTTGCGGATCATCTCGCCAGTGACATAATAGGGGCCGTCGGTGACTTCGGGAGAGAGGATGCAGGAGGTGTTTGCAGCAAATATCTCACTGGCGAGAGTATTGGGTGTGTAATCTATCACGCCCGTCATATTATGATTGACGTTTTCGAACTCCTGTAGGAGGGCCAGGTCGCGACGGTACTTTTTGGACTCTGTGGGTCAATGTCAGCAACGTCTATGAGTATGTGAGGGTTCTATTGACAGAGGACGTACTCGCAGTAATACCACGCTTCTCGCGAAGAGCATCCAGAGTGTTTGCACGACGTGCCTCTGCACGGCGCATCAAGCTACGGTGCTTGAGAGTGTCTTGACATTCGGCCAAGGAGCGTTTTGCTGCTGCTGCGCGGAGACCACGAGCATCGATCTCACGCTTGATCTTGATGTGATCATGCTTTTCGCCAGGATGAGCAGCTATAGTGCTAATGAGAGATGTGGCTGCAGCAGCACTGGTGAAGATGGAGGCGAGATTGACCATGTTGGAATGTCACTTCCGGAAAAAGATCAGTTAGATGGAGTAAAGTGAGCAATGCAAAGTACAAGGATCTTATGCAGTCGGTAGAAGATGTCAAATGGTAGTGATGGAAAACATTATATTTCTTTGAACCTCGGTCTTTATACATTCCTTTCTCCCGTCCTGCTATCGTTTCCTTTTGGAGGCACTTGCCATAAACGATGCTGTCATTTCCTGATGGAGATACTTGCCATGAACGCATGGGCACGGGTGGGAAGGCTTCGTCACGATACGTGACGCGGCGTCCAAAGACCCTAAGCCTCGCTATGGCCCAGAAAGACTTTTCGAGGTTTCCCAGCGTGGACGTGTAGGAAGACTTGACCCTAGTGTAGCTTCACCACCGGGCTGACGGGTCTGGAACACAGCACTTCAGATCCAATCATACTAGTGGCATTCGTCATCGCGTACATCGCGGTTTTACCCATGTGAAGTTGGCCTGGCGGCGTACGTACGCCTAGCAGCGTTGAAACGAGCGAGCGGACAATTTGGCGCAAGGACCGCGCTCAGGCGGGAAGCGCCGAAGTTAGCCTCGGAAGAACCTCGAACTAGCTGTAATCAAAACTATCCTATTGGCTGCCGTTACAGTGGTCACGAAGATGTGCGTATACAAGTCGTCGCAAGCTTCGTCAAAGTTCTTGTTGAAGCTTGGATTTCGATTCAGGCACCAAGTAAAACGAGCCTTCTTTTACGCGTCCATTATTTTATTTTAACTACGCCTTAGCTCGTACCACAGTGCTACGATCGTTTGCTTCCCCAGGCCTTTTCCATCAAAGCCTCTACCGTGATCGGATGTACCTCTGGGAAGTCATCGTTTCTCAATCCCTCTCCTGTGACATCCATAAATCCCTTGACGGCCATGACACCATACTCAGCCACCATGTTCCGAATAGCATCTTCGGGAAGTTTATAAGAGCCCTCCGGTTGCTCGAGCAGCGTCGCTTGACCATGCTGTAGTTTGTCGATGGGATCATAGATGACTTCCCATTTCACGCCTACGATTCCAACTATCAGCATTGCGCTCAACATCCATGAGATGGTTGCCGACTTACCTGTAACCCTCTCCGCGATTCCTACGAGTTTGTTCCACGTCAACTTGTCGCTAGCAAAAGCGCTGAACTCGGGCCACCTCTTCTCCTCGTCCAGTAAAGCAGCAATATACTTTGCAACATCTGTCGAATGCAAGAACGTGACTGACGCCTCGCCGTCGCCTGGCAGTGCCGCTTTCCGATTGTCAAAGTCCAAGGCATATTTAAAGGGCTTCATATTACTTTTGCAATGCGGCATGCCAAAGTAATCTGAGAACCAGCCGAACATGACACGCGTGAAATCGAGGTGAGAGCCGCGGAGCAGATCGGCAGCATCCAACCACCACTTCCCTGCTGGGTGGAATTCGAGCAGTCCTGGGTGTGAGTAGTTGATCCCGTACTCGCTGGGCATAAAGCGCTTCACTGAGCCAGAATCGATTGCGGCTTGGATGAGATTCATCTGAGCTCTCGCGCTCTCTTCAGTGAAAAGTGCCAGTGCAGATATGACAACATCGACGTTGTGTTTCTTGAGAGACTCTTTGACAGACGCTACATCCCCGTAGTCTGCTTCGATTACTCCTACTGACTCAAGTCCTGGTATCTTGTTGGCCTAAACATTTTCAGCAACTCTTCCATGAGATGGGTACATTTCCGTGTTTGTACCTTTCGGCTCAAGATCAAAACTTGGTGTTTGCCCTGATGTACGAGTTCTTCAACGATCGTGCGGCCCACGCCACCGGTACCTCCAGCAACTGCTACAGTGACCATTTCTGGGTATTGATCGGATGTTTGTTATGGATACAGCTTGCTGTAGGCTAACAGAAGAGGCAGTGGTTGACGACAATACTTGAACAAACGTGAAGTAATTTCTGGCCGTCTGAGCACATCACAGCTATACTTATATGATCAGCTGGTGGACAAAATCCGGTTGAAAGCTTCATCGCTGAATCTACGAGTATTGCAGATTAATCTCCAAGTATCTTGGCATGGCGGCACAAAGTTACTCGTAGACGGTGATGGAAGCTGCGCCCTTCGTCAGCATGGGGTTGGAAGCGGGGCCTAAGAACTTGGCGCATCAGCTGAAATGCATGACATCAGATCCACAGACCATGAAAATGGTTGAGACGAGTACTAGCAGGTAGATTGCTCTGTCATGGCGGACATACGGACATTCTGAAAGTGCGTAAAGTAAGGGTGTCAGTTTCGAGGAGGCGCTTGGTGCATCTTACTACCTGGCTCTTTGCGGCTATGGTCTGAGACCGGAGTCCGCGGATCGCCCATATTATACCGTCAACTTTTGGATCGACCAGTGCTCAGGCATTCAGCCAAATAGTTTTTTTCCATTACGTCCTGGCTTTGGGTATTGATGACAAACTGCCATGCTTCATGCAGCGCAATCCTTCACGCCCACGCTGCTCGTGATGCATCCAAGTTTCTTCAAGATAATCAGATTTGTCATATCTATGTTGCGAAGGCCCTACCAATACTGTAAAGCTGCTGAAAAATCCGATTGATTATGCCTCACAGGCTGCGCGTGTTAGGCTGAAAAACATCTGATCAGAATATACTCAACGCAATGTATGCAATAGACAGACTTAAGAAGAAGACCTAGAGCGCGCGCACGCGAGATTGGAATGGAAGAGAGGATTTCCATTCATGTGCTTGATCGCGTGAGTAAGTACATCTGCCGCGCGCCATGGCCGTCAATTGGGTTCGAGGAACAGGTAAATCGCCGACGTGTGGGAGCCAAATGTTGCTCCAAAGTCACTTTCTCCATGTCATTCAAAGCGACAATGTCACAACCAGAACTTCACGTTGATCTCTTGAAGTTGAGTTGTCACCGAGAAACCTGTATGCGCGTTACCCATAAATACCAACTAACCAGGTCACCTTCCACTTACTCGTACCAGTCAACTCTCACAGTCTAGCATCTAAACCCTCAAGGCCATTGCGTCTTCATACCTCAATTCAGCAAACACGAATCTCTACCACAGTTAACATGCTGCCCTTTCTCTTGACCGCCTTCTTGAAGGACAGGATCCTCAACAAGACCTTCTTTGTCTGCCTCCTTACCTTTGTTTCTCTCATCGTTTACCTCTTCGTCCTCCTCGGCTGCATAAGCAAGGGCGTGGGAATCGAAAATCTATATTGGGTCATGATATCGCAGAACGGGACTGCTGGACAGCAATCAGTTGAAGTGAGAATAGGGTATTTTGGTACGTCTTTGCCTTGGTTTGGCACTCTAAGCGCAGACATTGCTGCCGACATTGACCAGAGAGTGGCTGACACACCGCAGGCCTTTGTGCATCCTTCCCACCAAATGTCACAACGCCCGACGACAAGCCGACTCCTGCGCCGTTGGAATGCTTCCCAGGTGATACACCACCGGGTCTTTCCAGTATACCGATGACGCATCCCATCCTTTCCTCGGCCCTGGCCCTCCAGAGATCCGCTCTGTACCCTCTCCCTGCACTCGCGTCATCCCTCTACCTTGTGTCTCTGATATATTACTTCGTCTTCCGGGAACGAGGTGGCCGTAACGAAAAGATTTCCAAGTTCCTTTTAGGAGTCAGTGCAGCGCTTGGGGTTGCTGGAGCATTGTGTGCCATGTCTAGTGCGAAAGCGTTGCACGAGATAGGAATTCTGCTAGGACATCATGCGGTTGGTGGTGGAGAGGGCGAGGTGACGATTCAAGCCGGAAGCTGGGAGGGGGCTGGACTCTGTGTTGCGGCTGGCATCCACTTTTTCATTGTGGTATATGCAGCATGTGGAATGCCCGGTCTTGGTCTGAGTTTTGGTACGGGGTACATTGGAAAGAGGTATTTGTAGAACTGAACAAGAGGCGTCCCTCTGTGGGGATGTAAGGAGATGTGTGCTACGATTGCAACATTGGTGTCCTGTGCATGCAATCAGCAGTACATGGGTTCGTAACTCGCGTCAATATCCAAATTTGTGCAACAGGTGTGACGGAAGATTCCGGGGGTTGAATTGAAGAATATCAAATACTGTCGAGCCTGTTCCTGAGTGTGCCCGCAACACCATGAACGCCTCGCCAAGGAAACCCTCGTGTCTGGAGATGCCGTTGCGTGTGTAATAGAGAAAGCGCTTAGAATTGGTCGAGGGTCATGCTCATAGAGACGTCGGTGTTCTCCACCATCTTGGTGAACTCCTCGAAGCTGATCTTGCCGTCGCGGTCTAGGTCGGCCTCCATGATGGTCTTGTCGACAATCTGCGTGCATGTTAGACGCGTGCGCCGTGTAGCTGCCAACGCTCCCCACTGTACGTACCTGTTGCAGCTGCTGGTCCTTTAGGTTGCTTCCAACCATCATCTTCAGTACTATAAAGAGCTCGCCGTTGCTGATGTAGCCGTCGCGGTCAATGTCGTATACGCGGAAGGCAAAGCGCAGCTTCTCCTCCTTGTTGCCCTTGCTGCTGAACGCCGAGAGACCAGACACGAATTCCTGGAAGTCGACGTCGCCGCCACCGTCCTCGTCGAAGATGGCAATCATGCGTGTTGCGAGAGGGTTGGAAGAGATCTGGGGGAGGGCCAGGAATTCGTCGCGCTCAATGGTGCCAGAGTTGTCCTGGGCTGGAATTAGCCAAGCGTGCCGAGGTGGCGAGACAGTCTGGGTCGCGCACCTTGTCCAGCTTCATAAACCGCTTCCTTAGGCGGTCAACCTCCTCGCGGTCGACTGTGAGCTGTTAGCAAGCATTTCTCAGCCCCGCCGGCGCACTGGCGAGCACGCCATGGCCCTGGCCGCCTACGTACAGTTGGACCCGGAGGCTATGTTGTCGAGCAGCCCGGACTGTTGGTTACCCATTTTGGCGGTTGGTCTAGGCTAAGAATTGCGTCGTGGTGGAGGAGGATGTTGGCTGTGGCTCAAGGTCGTGGGGCTGCTGCGCTAGAGGCAGGCACCGCTTCCCCCCGACGTCAATCGCCAAGGCTGTGTGCATTCACCCTGGCGCATCTGCCTCCAACACTCGTGTCGAGGGCTGCGACATAGCAACATAGTAGCCACCATGGAGCCAGATATCCCCACCGAGATTGGCTCCGTGCTCCAAGGCGCGTCCATCAACCGACACCCTTCGATACGGCACGACGCGAACCCATCGACGGCCGCATCCAAGAAGCAGCCCGTTACCCTCAATCACCACCCAGACCCCGACAGCTCCGAAGTCGGCGAAGATGAGATCCCCCTCAGCGTGCTAGACCCCGTCCCGCGACAGAAGACGATGCCTCCGCTGCCAGACCTGCGCTTTGAACAAAGTTATCTCAAGAGCATCGAGCAAGCAGAGGGGTGGCAGGGCGTGTTATGGATCACACTGCGGGATCAGGTGCGGCTGCAACGAGACCCGAGACTGGCGAACCTCTAGCTAACCAACAGCACAGGTCATCATGTGCTTTGCCCAAGGCGTGCTGTGGACTCTGGTACTCAATGGCTGGCGGCATTGGAACCGATCGGCCAAGTTCAGTGGACACGGCGTTGGTGCGCGGATACGGAGATGGTGGTGGGGAGTCAACAACTGGTCGATACCAAACGCAAAGTCAAAGTTGAGGGACACCAAGTTGGCAAAGAACGTAACGGAGGTAAGTGTGGCCTTCTTGAAAGTCTGGCGCCGAATGCACTTTGAAATGTCGACTACACGCTGACAGTCGCTTAGTACTACGAGGTAGAATTCTCAAGTGCGGCTCAAGATTGAACACGATGATTCGTAGCATTTGATTTGCCCATATCTGCGCCTGAATGCCACACAGTAGAGCAGACCCTTTGACGATTGTGACGTCTGTCAGATACCGTACCTGGCCTTCTCAGTTCACTTTGATTGCCAATACTTGCTACGTTTAGGGATGCGATCGATCAATACCACTGCTCCGCGGAAACTGACCATGCCTGTGTTTGTACGCTTGCCGCATCAGGACTAGAAGTACATGTGGCACAGCTCCCCTTGCATACATGTAATTCGACAACAACCTCTATTTAGGTCTGGCTTTCGCAAGCTTTCTAACCTAGTCGTTCTGATAGCCCCCTTGGCTAATGTCTATCGGCTAGGGCGCGGGGTGGTCGACCTACTACAATAATAAGGACAAGTTTCGGAAATGCTCCCGCCTGCGTGAGAGTGACGATGGCGACCCGACCTCGATCCAGTCCCAGTTACAACATTGTCCGGGGATGCTATGTACAGCTTCGACAAGCATCAGTCGTGGGGAAGAAACCTCAGACAAGTCCAACACGCGAAACAAGCGCTTCTCGCTTACCAGCACCAATCTCCAAGCCCAAGGTGCGTACGAAGAATACAGACAAATCGCCTATCAAAGCAGCACACCTTCGCGTTAAACCGCCCGTAGTCAAGAAAGTCGGCCTTGTCGTTCAGTCATCCGTTTCCGGCCACTCTGATCAGAGAAGCACAAAGGAACGTTGTCAGCGCGGTTCCCAGAACAAGGTCCTAAACGATTTGCTTTGGCCCGGAGATAGCCAAATAATCACTTTACCCTCAGGAGCTCAGCTGAGTTACGCAAGACTTGGTCGTCTGAAAGAAGTAGGACAATGCTGGGTCCTATTTCATGGCACTCCTGGTAGTCGACTAGGATGGGCGGACGTGCATTCTTTTGCTGAAAGCCATGGCGTCCGCATCATTTCTATTGACCGTCCGGGCTATGGTCACTCTACGCTACATGATAGAGGGGTCTTGGGCTTTATGCAAGACGTCTAGCACCTGCTCGATTACCATGGTATCCAAGATTTCAAGGTGTTTGGTACGAGCGGGGGAGGACTATATGCGTTAGCGGCAGCATTCCATTTCCCGAAGAGCAGGTTATGCAAGACATCTATCATGTGCGGCGTCAGTCATCCCGACTTTGCAAGCACAGAAGTGGCCTTGAAATCGAGGCTGATTATTTGGCTCCGGGCCAAAGCGCCTTTCCTGTATCCGCCTGGCGGCAATTTTAATGGCTTGCTCCAGAGAGACATTGTGAGCGCCAAAGGCAATGAGAGAAGAATTCTGCGAGCTAGGGCAAACTGGCAAGAAGCGGCAAGGCAAGGCCTTAAGGGATACAACAATGATTGGAAGCTCGAATTACGACCATGGGGGTTAGTACTGTCACCATAAGAACCGTATAGGAATCCTTTGTACTGACTCTGCATACCAACAACCAGGTTTGATTTGGAAAACATGGACGCCAACCTTATAAGATGGTATCATGGGACCGTAGACACCAATGTGTCGTTCGACGCTGCAAAAAAGACTGCCGAGACTGCTAATCGTCATAGGCGCAATATTGACTTTAGGGAACACGCCGGCCTGGATCATAGAACTATCGACAGTGAAAAGATTTTGGAGTGCCTGGACTGGATGTTGAAGTAAGCATTCTCGGAGAGTGATTACAGTAGTATCAGAAGTTTTTGGAATAAGCACAATGGGTATTTCTATCTCATAGCATACGCCTCTCATTCAATGCGTCGCTTTCGGATTGAAGGAACAATCTCTACAAAAAAGCTCTACTGTTGATGAATTCGTTGTCACAAAGCGTGCACTATAGGCAAGCACGACTACCTGTGCTGAAAGTTGGATGGAGAAGCAACAAATGCACACCTCTGGGGTAGGCTCTGGCTTGGGTACAACTCATAGAGGACTTGGTCATGCATCATGTACAGTTTTTCTCGATGGAACAATAATGGTGTTACTGTAATGGGAAACTCGAGTGATGCTGAAGTCACGTGACCACGCGCCTTAGCGCTGTGGCGCGTCGCTCCCAAAGTCTTCACTGTCAAGTCTCGTCGCCTGGCTTGACGACATGCCACTCCACGTCCAAGAAGCGAACAAATGAAGCCTTTCAGGCCGCTTACCCTCGCTCGCCCTCGATCAGAGACTGGCGAGCCACCGAGCAAGAAACGGAGAATTTCGTCCAACGCGCTTTCCTTTGGCAATCGACAGCCTCTCAACACGCTGAACAACCCCGCGCCAGCACAATTCCTGCCCCCGGGTCTCGATGGAAACTACTACACGGTCTTGTGGCGGAAATACACAACCAAGAAGAACAAAACGTGGGACGGTGATGGAGTGCTCGCTGTGACGGGTGGTTTTGCCACGCTCACGGATAGCGATACGGGAAAAGAGCTGGGCAAGGGAGCATGCAACCGGCCGCTGCTTCCAGGCTCGGCGCTATCCGTCGGTGGGAAAGAGATCGAGATTGAAGGCTCCATCGACAAGGCGGACTACCTCGCTGGGCGCATGTTCCTCGGGACTGCTGCAGCTGCGTCTTCAGACCAGTCGAAGCGCACCGAAACAGGATACAAGCCTCACTCATCAGCCAAGACAAAAGCAAGCAAGAAGAACAACGTTACTGGTGACGGGGAGGACGTACCGGACTACAAGCCATCGGTCCAACGCAAGCAACAATTCAAGGCTCCTCTATTGTCAAACACTGTCATGCCTCAACGAAATCCGTCGATTCCACAGCCGCGTCACGACCCCAATGCGCCTAATGCCCTCGTGATGAAGCGGCCCAAGTCGTGTCCAACCGGAAAGCAAATTGTTGACGTTGTTGTCGATCCGGTCCTCAGCAAGCATCTTCGTGAACATCAACGCGAGGGTGTGCAGTTTCTATACGAATGTGTAATGGGCATGCGATGTGAGGGTGAAGGAGCCATCATGGCTGATGAGATGGGTTTAGGCAAGACACTGCAGACCATCACCTTGCTCTGGACGCTGATGAAACAAAATCCGATATACGATACCTCACCAGTCATCACCAAGGCCCTCATTGTATGCCCTGCTGGTCTGGTCGACAATTGGAAGCGCGAGTTTCGAAAGTGGCTGGGCAACGAGAGAGTTGGTGTGTTCGTGCTAGACGGAAAGAACAAGAAGATCACCAACTTCACACTGGGCAAAGCTTACAACATCATGATCGTCGGATACGAGATGTTGCGCATCGTGCAAGATGATCTGAAGAAAGGCAGTGGTGTTGATATCGTGATTGCAGATGAGGGCCATAGGTTGAAAACCGCCAACAACAAAGCCATGCTTGCAATCCAGTCCCTCAATACTGAGCGGCGGATCATACTATCAGGCACGCCTTTACAAAACGACCTGGGTGAGTTCTACACCGCTATTGACTTTGTCAACCCTGGACTGCTGGGGCAACGAACGGCTTTCAAGCGTTCATTCGAAATGCCCATCATGCGCAGCCGCCAGCCAGGGGCGAGTGAAGCAGAGCTCGAAAAAGGAGAGGCACGATGGAAGGAGCTCGTATCTCTCACTAGTCAATTCATGATCCGACGGACAGCAGAGGTGCTTTCCAAGTACCTTCCACCCCAGACTGAACACATTGTCTTCTGCAGGCCGACCAAAGGGCAGGCAGAGGCATATCGTGCAATACTGGGCTCACCAACATTCAGACTTGCACTAGGAAGTACCGATATTGCACTGCAGCTCATCAATGTGCTCAAGAAGGTCTGCAATAGCCCTTCCTTGCTCAAATCGTCAAAGGATAATGACGACACGCCATCGGAAATGCTACAGTCGCTTCTGCCTCTTATCCCGAGCAAGATCCTCAGCTCAAGTGCTTCGAGTGCGAAGCTGCGTCTGCTCGACAGCCTGGTTCATCGAATCTATACCACTACAGAAGAGAAGATTGTCATCGTTTCGAACTACACTACCACACTGGACATGATTGAACGACTTCTCGTTTCGTTGTCGTACACTTACCTTCGCCTGGACGGTAGTACCCCAGCTTCCAAACGCCAAGCTCTTGTGGAGAAGTTCAACAAGACCCCAAAGACTGCATCCTTTGCCTTCCTTCTATCTGCCAAATCTGGTGGCGTGGGTCTCAATCTTATTGGTGCATCGCGCATCGTGCTTTTTGATATCGACTGGAACCCCGCTACAGATCTGCAAGCTATGGCGCGTATCCATCGTGACGGCCAAAAACGACCTTGCAAGGTATACAGACTCCTCATTCAAGGTGGTCTAGACGAAAAAATCTACCAGCGCCAAGTCATGAAGATGGGCCTTGCAAATGCTGTTGTGGACAACAAAGCCTCTGCATCCTCCTTCTCGCAGGAAGAACTTCGCGACCTCTTCCGGCTCGATGAGCGTGAAGGCTGCCAGACACATGACATACTCGGTTGTGCGTGTGATTGCAAGGGCTCACCGGAAATTAAAGCCGAGGAACAGGACGTGGCTGCGGAAGACAACATCGATGACTCGGAGGAAGATTCCTACCCCTCCCTTACAAAAGCAAGCCAGGTCAATATTGAGGAACAGGAAGCGAAGATCAAAGCCCGGCGCGCGGCGAAACTTCCCAAGCTCAAAATGTTGATGGAATACCGACATATTGACACCAAGATACTCAAGGGAATGGCAAAGAATGAGGGAGGCGAGAATGAAGAGGAAGGGGTCGTTGACGACATGGCGGTGGCGGTGGATGATGATGTGTTCCTTGATGTTCTAAAAGAATCGGAATGCAACGTCGGCTTCTTGCTTACGAAGTCGACGTCTTGAGTGCATCACATGCTTGGTATGATAGAAAAAGGGGGCCAAGTTTTTACATGCATAACGTTGGAGTTGTGGTTCTAAATAGCAAGCTCAGCATCTCCAGACTCCAGGAGCTTTTCGTATCGTAATGATTGAGAAGCTGCCACCCAAGCTTGCAGCCCTCCCGAGTGTTACACACATAAAGCTGAAAGGCATATGAGGGTGTTTTCCCTGTGCTTACACAAGTGGATCGGTGAGCGGCTAGATTGATGGTAATGAGTAGACGAGGACGAACGCGGACAGTGGATGTCATACATGAGGAAAACTTAGGTCGAGCGATCATATGGTAACATGTGACAACAAGGTCAATTGAAGATTATGCAGTACACCATATAGGAAGAGCAGATTAGCGATCATTGGAAGACAAATGAGAACCGGGTATACGCGCCGACATTTACAACCTTTTCCAGTAAACACCATTCCACGCCATCCATAACAAGAGTGTTGAGCGCGACGATAACCAACCAACAGGAGAGTATCAACAAGAAACGAAAATCAAAAGGGCCAACTAACGTTAGAATAACGACGGGGTAGGTAGGGAATGGCCGCGAGAGTTCAAATGCCACCCATATCCACCTCGTTGGACAGAAAATCCGCCTCTTCAAAATCGCTTCCGCAGCCTGCGCTAAGCCTAGCCTCGATGTGCGATGCAACCCCAAAATTCATGTCAATGTCATCATCACTAACTGTCCTTTGTACTGCTCTTCTCGACTTGGGTTGCGCAAACTGCCTCACCGGCGGCAGCATGCCCAGTCCAGGAGGCGGAGTCTCGCTCAGCGGACTGACAGGCACTTCGTCGACCTCAACGCCCATGCCCATGCCCTTTGTCGAGGATGAGCCGAAGAAGAAGCTAGTGTCCAACGGCCTGACCTCGTCTTCATCTTGCCATGAGCGTTTCGAGGGGTTGTGTGGGCGCTGCGACGTGGTGGAGCAGCCGCTATCGGTGGAGGCGGTTGAAGAGAATGGCTGGGTAAAGGTTTCGGCAGGAAGAGGGAAGTAGTTGGGTGGTGAGGGTGTGGTGTTTGCGTTGTAGAGATGCGGGTTTGTTGTCGGTTGTTCAGCAAATCCTCCAATCTTGTGCAGACCGCAAAACGGCAGCAGTTCTCGCTGGTGCTGAACTTGGTCTGGCACAGCTTCTCGCGGCGGCTTGACGGCCAATGTGGATCTCGGCATGGTGTTCTGGACCGAGGGCAGGTTAGAGACCTTGTGCGTCTTGTAGCCTTCGGGCACACTCTTTCTGACTCTCATGCCGACGCTCAGCAAGCCTGCTTGCACTGGTCCTGGAACGTCGGGAGCGAGTTTCTCCCTGTGCTGCTGCTGCTGTTGTTGTTGTTGTTGTTGCGCAGCGCCTCGCGTGTTTTGGCGTCGCAGTCGGGTAGTCGGATCTAGGCCCCGCAGATCGTCGTTATCCTCCAAGTCGTCCCGCACCTCGAAATAGCTTGTAATGCTGGGTTGGAACTTCCTCTTGCTGCGGTGTTCTTCTGTCGGCGCGTGGCGAGCTTGCATAGCGCGTGTGAAATGGGTGAGTGCGCGAGAGAGGGGGAAGGGGAGGGGGGCGAGGTCGGCAGGCAGATCAAGGCAGAGTTATGCAGTCTCGCTGCGGTGGAGAGGGGATCTTTCTGATGCCGCTTCAATGCACGCTCGAGCCCTTGGGGGCTGAGGACGGACCAGGATCCGGGATGACAGGACGGGTGATCAGTCTAGGTGCTTGACGAGGAACGGCGGGTAGGTTTCGTTTTCTGGATCAGAGCCGATGGGAAACACAGGGCGGGAATAAGCAAAAAAAGAGGGAAATGCTCGAGGAGCCTGGGCGGACGACGGCAGTTGATGTAGATGAGGAGTCGTGACGCGACAGGCCGAACCAAGAGAGCCACACGATGATCGTTGACCGGCTTATTCACGCGTTCCCCCACTGCGTTTTGCTCACTATGTAAGCTGTCGATTGTCTGAGATGCAGCGTCGTCTCCAACCTTGCGCTGAAACCGCTACATGCAGTGTCTCATGATCAATGTCTGGGTGGTACAAAGACATTTGCTTGTCGCGCTTGCCCTCGTTGCTCTGCAACAACAACATCAACACCACCTGCTTGCTGTCTTGATCAACTTTCCAGACAACCTTTTTCAGCAAGCATTGCCATCTTCCCAGGTCCAAACAGCGCCATGCATACAGCTCAGCATGATTACGCTCTCGACGCCGGCATGCCTGGTTCCCGTTCACGCAGGCTTACGCACCCTCTGCTCAACTCCAGGGCGATCGTCTATTGGACCTGCCGATCCTGATCTGGACCCAGTTCCCCGCAGTACCAGTGCACAATGCATCTTTCCAATCCGAACTATGACGAAGGTGCGAATTACACGCAGAAGAGGCCTTCATTTGCCTAATAATATATGGAAAGGAACACCCTTGTTCATAGTCACGTATAAACACCATTATACCGGTACGCCTTCCCTTTTAGGACACGCTTGCTGATGGAGACCCATAACCCAAATGCATCAAATCTCTCGACTTGCCACGTCCCGTCAAGCGCTTGCTTGCTTCTTTGATCATCCTGTCGCACCTTGACCTCGCCTTTACGATGTAGGCATAGGCACGTTGCCCATCTCAACTTCCTTCCTCTGTTGCCTAGCTGCCCACTTGTCCGCCATCCAAGTAACAATCGTAACAGCCATGCTTGCGCCTACAAGCAAGAACACAATGAGCGTCCCGACAAGCGCGAACTTGCTTGCCCCGCAAAGCGTCTTGAAATCTCCGTTTCCCATACCAGCTGGCATGGCGATATCACCAGGCAGATCCTGAGCAAGCGGTTGCGAGTCCTGCATCTTGCAAGTCCACGTCTGGATGGTATCCACTTCTGGGGCGTTGTTGTTGAGCATGTGTGCCCAGATTGTCGTAATCAGAGTAAGAAGAAGAGTAGGAAGGAGGGTCGCGAGAGAGAGGAGGGCGCGGAGAGTGTATTTCTGGCGAAGGGCAAGCTGATGCCTGTTAGTATGCAGCTCTACTCGCAATCATGTTGGGACTGTTGCTCACCTGAGGCACAAATGATGCAATCAAGAAAGCACCGCAGAGTACCAGCGTCACGACGGACGACGCGATGAGCGCTTTTGTGCCTTGGACGTCGAAATGCTGAGGCCACATGGGTGCCCACCAAGGGTTCGTGAGATGTTGCTTATTGAAGACATCCAGAGTGTGTGCCGAAGTGCCAAGGATACATATGCTGAAGACGACGACGAGACTGGTGATGATGGCCTGTGCCAAATGGAAAGGAGCGGGGTTGATCTTCATCTTGATTGTAGTCTTGCTTCGAAGATGTTTCTTGTTGTATCATACAAACGCAAAGCGTAAGGTATGAGGGTATAAGAATCGGGTCGTTAGATTGGTGTCAACCAGGAGCACCTCTCTTTCTTGGAAATGAAGGACGATTAACGAGATAACGAAAGAACAAGCAAGCACAGAAGGCCTGATATAACCTGAGGCGTTGAAAGAACCTTTTGCCTGGGATGATGGGAAACAACTCTGGGGGTGGCACATGCCTTTAAAACGACTTGGTCGCAATTCGGGTTTCATGCCTACAGAACACCTGGTGCAACCCCCCTGCAGCCATCTTCAGCTCGCCTCTCGAAATAGACGAACAAGAGCAAAGAAAGAACGGTAATCTGTCTTGCCGCTGCGACCATCGGTGGGACCTGGGTTAGCAGCGCCGGACTGCTAGGTTGGTGGTGGTGCATCGTTATTCGCAGCGCGTAAGCTGCACACCAGTCTTAGAATAGCGATATTAACCAGCATATTGTATTGCCGCGTTACCGCATATGTACATATAGCAGCCCATACCGTTCACCGTGGTCTGTGGCATCTCCACTAAATCAACCAGGTTGCCGATCATACCATGTGTCGAACTCTGTGGCTTGCCTGTGGTTCCACTGATGCCGAGACATGGCAAAGTTAGAGCACGAGCGGCTGTAGTGCGCTTTTCATGCCATCGAATGAGGGTACGGAATGACCTGAATGCAGGGTCACTAAAGTGTGAAACGCGAATGCAGTGCGGGCGCTTCGAGAGTTCAGGTGCAGGTCTTGATTCGCGGAAGGTACAGGCGCTTATGCCTTTCTGGTGCTTCTGCGCTATCATTGGCTGTGAATTCTCGAGCAGGTAAGAACATGAGATTCCACAACCAACAAAAAATAGAGCTTGACTTTAGACGGTAAGCATGGTGAATATTCGGATAGGCTGATGGGCAGGATAGATGGCTCAGTGACATTTGAGCACGGCGATGATAGATGAGAAGCGTACTTTGTTATGTAGACCTTGACAGTACTGTTGGAGCAGAGGGATCTATAAACTGCACTTCCCAGCAATCCTGCCACCATTGAATGCGATACAATATATACACAGCCGCTGGGCAAGTCTGACCGGATCAAAGTATGTTGCAGCGTTGCAAAACGCCATGACCGGAGGAGTAGCTCGTACGCGCTTTCATAGTTGACCAGTGAGACCTCCAAAGCCCCACTTCCGCCGCCCCGAACTTTGTGTGTCCTTCGCTTTTCCCTTTTTCGCAGCCTCTAGAGAATGTCCCTTCTCCCACTCTTCGTCGGCCTTGTACGCAGTGATCGCGTGCTCGAGGTTATAATCGGCTTGTTCAAGGTAGAGCAGCGCAACATCGTACCTGTCACGGAAGGTCAGTTTCTGTGTCTCCAGGATGAATCGAAAGATTGTGGCGCTTACTCGGCGACCTTGCATCTAACCATGAACTTCCGTAGCTTTGTCTTCTTAATCTCTTCCTCCTCGCCCTCTAATGGCCTTGGACTAAGACTAACTCCGCCTTTGTAGAACTCTCCAGGTATAAGCACAGTTCTACGCGCTGCCAGCAAATGGTCTGCATATAAGTTGTTCGTTCTGCGTAAAGCATCGGCGGGTACACCGTATCGAAGCGATAGTGATAAGATCGAGTCGTTGTTCTGATCGACAAAGTGGAGGACATCAGGCGCGTTCTCAGCATCTGGGTGTGCCTTCTCAGGTGGCGGTTGTAGCACACTGTGTGCTGAGTATGGCGGCAATTCGTCGTCGGCTTGCTGCTCGTCTGGTGGCGAATACATCGGAGGGTCGCGCAGACCATGGGTTGGGAGTGCCGATGGTCCTATCGATATCTGGCAGTATGGGCAATAGTTCTGGAATCTTGGATTGTCTGTCAAGCATCTGGCGCATATAGCACGGTCACAGCAGTCAAGTCTACGCTCGAACTGTGACGGTTTCTCGGTCTTCTCGTCGTACGTTGGGGGTATCGACGATAGGAGGGCAGCGCAGGTACAGCATGCCTCAGACATGATGATTCAGTATCGCTGGCTTTGGTGTATACAGAGGGATTCCAGACTGCGGCTCGTGGGAGATGGTCGGAGGCAAAGTGACTGCCGCTACGTCATGACTAAGGCGGTTAGCGATCGCGAGTGCACGTGAAGGCGCGATAGTGCTGGGATGTTAGCTAGCATCAAGCCATGTGCCCGAGACATGTGAGTCTTCTGGTGCAGAAGACATCGTCGGCCTATATCGCGACGGCAAAGTGATGCCAGAACAAGCAGATGTTGAAGTTTGGCAGCCTGGCAGCCTGGGAGCGTGGAGCGTGCCCAGGTGTGCAAGGGTCCGTCGCTGTTGCCAAGTCCGTGTCCCTTAGCGAGCACACGGACCACGACACCGATTTTCGCTCAAGTCGAACTTTTCGCAGACTCCAACCCTCCTTACCGCCCACCGCAACCACACGAGGTATGTCTTTGACCCGAGTGCCCTTCAGAGCCAGGGGATGCACTCGCCGCCGTCCGCAGGGATGAAGGCGACACTGCCTCTCCTCTTCGACAAGAGCTGAAGAACCCTCACGCAAGGGCACTCTCCATGCTCTGGCATCTGGAGGCTAACCACGTACGCGCAGATACCTCAGTCGCCTCCGCCACAGAGAATCTCCCGACAACACCGTCAAAATGGTCAAGACTTCCGTCCTCAACGATGCGCTCAACGCCATCAACAACGCCGAGAAGGCTGGCAAGCGCCAAGTCATGATCCGTCCTTCCTCCAAGGTCATTGTCAAGTTCCTCACTGTCATGCAGCGTCACGGTATGTCCATCTCCGTACTTGCACTCATCCCAAGCGCATCCTACCCTATCCGAAGACGTGTACAATGCCGCCCAATGTCCTCCGCTAGCAAACCTACCTCACCTCTTCGGGCTGATAACTACTCACTGATCTCGACTCCCCACGATCAATGAGCTTTAAGTGTCCGATATATTAACTGCGGAGGACTTACACGTCTTCGGATCCCTTTCATGACGTCTGATGTTTATTTCGCCGCAACATACACTGATATCGTTTTCCAGGCTACATTGGCGAGTTCGAGGAGGTCGACGACCACCGCAACGGCAAGATTGTCATCCAGCTCAACGGCCGCATCAACAAGACCGGTGTCATCTCTCCCCGCTACAACGTCCAGCTCCGCGACATGGAGAAGTGGGTTGTCAAGCTACTTCCCTCGCGTCAATTCGGTTACATCGTCCTCACCACCTCTGCCGGTATCATGGACCACGAGGAGGCCCGCAGGAAGCACGTTGCCGGAAAGATCCTTGGTTTCTTCTACTAGATTACTCGGGATTGTGGTGGAGTGGGATACAATATACCCGGATTTGGGCAAGCATACGTCTGTCCAAGTAGTCCATCATGGAACGTTCGACGAAGAAATGACAAAAGTTCATGACTGGGATTGTTATAGTTTTGGCCATGGTGCATGTGATGTGAGCGGTTACTGTGAAACGTGTTATGCATCGCTTGTTGTTGTTCTCTTGCTCGGAGTCAGGATTGAGAACATGTGCAAGATGATGAATTTTCACATGCTGTGAGCTACCCGTACTGTACTCATCATCACAATGGTTTCGCATGTCAGTTTTGAATAATTAAACTATTGCTCTCATTAACCATGTACAAGAAAATCGTATCCAGTATGCTACCCAGGAAACGCCAGCCTGTGCTTCTACTTTTTACAAGCAATCATCAGCCGTAACTCGTAAGCCCATCATAATGCCTCTATCAGAGCATTCATATGTTCCCTAAGAGAAAAACCAGTCCTAAACGCCTATGCTGAAATTCACTTAGTATTCTCCTCCGGTTTCACCCAGTTCCTTTAGTCGTAAAGGTCCATGTCACCATCAGCGTCGTCCAGTTCGGCGACAGCATCAGACTCATCGTACATTTCCGAATCATCCTCGCTGTCGGTGTGGTTGGGCAGTACTACGATGTGCCCGTCATCCAGCACGACTCTGGCTGTCTCACCGTCCTTGATGGAACCGCGAAGGATGAGCACGGCAAGCCGGTTGAGAACCTCCTTCTCAATGAGTCGTGCGAGTGGTCTCGCACCGTAGGCTGGCGAGTAACCTGCCGAGCCAAGGTAATCCCGTACTTCTGGCGTCATCTCGATGCGTACATTGCGGCCGTTCTGGTTGAGTCGCTTCTGAATCTCACCCAACCTCACATCGACAATCTTCCGGATTTCACGCTTGGTGAGACGGTTGAAGATGACAATGGAGGAAATGCGGTTCAGGAACTCGGGGAGGAACCAGTTGCGCAACGCACCCATGACCATCTCCTTGGTGGTGGGGTCAATCTTGCCGTCAGGTGCGTTGGGGCGAGACAAGTGCTCAGCACCCAAGTTGGAGGTCATGACGACGATGCAGTTCTTTGCATCAACGACTCTGCCTTGGCCATCGGTAATACGACCGTCGTCCATGAGTTGAAGAAGGACAGTGAGTACTTCCTTGGCAGCCTTCTCAACCTCATCAAACAAGAGGATAGAGAAGGGCTTGCGACGAAGAGCCTCAGTGAGTTGACCTCCTGCATCGTGACCGACATAGCCAGGTGGTGCACCGATCATCCTGCTGAGGGAATGCCGCTCTTGGTATTCGGACATATCGAATCGAATCATGGCCTTCGGGTCGTCGAACAAGAACTCTGCAAGTGCCTTTGTAAGGAGCGTCTTACCAGTACCAGAAGGACCACAGAACAAGAAGCTGGGAGGTTGGTTGGGGTTGGCCAGACCGGAGCGCTGTAGCCGGATAGCGTTGGAGACGGAAACGACAGCCTCCCTCTGACCAACGACAACTTCTTGGAGATGACGCTCCATGTTGAGGAGCTTGTCCTTCTCGGTGGTCTTGAGCCGAGTGACGGGGATACCAGTCCAGCGAGCGACGATCTCGTTGATCTGATCTGGACCGACGGAGTCGCTCATGAGAGCCTCACCACCTCCACTTGCCTGGTGGGCCCACATCTCTGCATCGGCGCGAGCCTTGTCCCGCTCCAGCTCGCTGATGCGCTGCTCGACATCAGGAATGGCGTAGTACTTGAGGTCAGAAGCAGTCTGAATGTCACGCATACGCTCGGCTTCAGCAAGCTTCGTCTTGAGACCTTCGAGTTTGAGCTTCTGCTCTTGGATGTCCTTGCTGCGACCCTTCTCGCGCTCGTACATCTCACGGAGCGGCTTGAGCTCTTCTTCAATGTTGGCAGCCTCCGCTCGTGCCTCCTTCAGACGGACCTGTGATGCCTCGTCCTTCTCCCGGGAAAGCGCGTGAATCTCGATTTGTAGCTGTCGGAGGCGTCGCTCTAGGTTATCAAGCGCTTCGGGTTGCGATTCTCGTGTGACGCGGACGGCTGCCGCAGCCTCGTCGATAAGGTCGACGGCAGAATCGGGCAGTCGACGTTGAGTGAGGTAGCGGGCAGCGAGAGTAGCGGATGCAACAATAGCACCATCCATGATGGTGACACCATGGTGAGTTTCGTAGCGCTCCTTGAGGCCACGAAGAATGGAAATGGTCTCTGGGATCGATGGCTCTTTAACGAGAACCTGTTGGAAACGACGCTCGAAGGCAGCGTCCTTTTCAATGTACTTTCGATACTCGCCCAGGGTAGTGGCACCGATGCAGTGGAGCTGTCCACGAGCCAGCATGGGCTTCAGCAAGTTGGCAGCGTCCATGCCGCCTTCTCCGGAAGAGCCAGCGCCCATGAGAAGATGGATTTCATCCACGAACAGTACTATCATCTCCTTGGACTCCTCGATCTCCTTCAGAACGCCCTTCATGCGGTCTTCAAACTCTCCGCGGTACTTGCTGCCAGCAACCAATGCACCGACATCGAGAGAGAGCAGTTTGCAGGCTGCGAGGTTGGCCGGTACATCCGCATCGACAATGCGGCGGGCAAGACCCTCGACAACAGTAGTCTTACCAACACCAGGCTCTCCAATGAGGACTGGATTGTTCTTGGTTCGACGAGTCAAGATGCGGATGACTCTGCGTGTCTCGTCTTCTCGGCCAATGACTGGGTCGATCTTGCCCTCTCGTGCCATTGCTGTCATGTCGATGGTGAACTTCTTCAAGTTCTCGTTCTCCTCCTCGGCATCTGCCGTCTTGGAGTCCACCCGCTTTGTGCCTCGAAGTGCTTGGATGGCATTGTCGATCTGCTTAACATTCGGAACGTTCGACTCGGCAAGGATTCGTTGTAGTTGAGCATCCTGGCAGAGAGACTGGATGAGGTGGTCGACGGCAATAAAGCTGTCTTTTTGTGTCTTGCTCAAGTCTTCTGCAGCGCGAAGCACCTTGGCCATAGCAGGCGAAGGTGAGGTGCGCTCTGGTGGAGGGTCTTGGCTTGGTAACCGTACCATAGCCTTCTTCAGGTTGCGCTCGAAAAGTTGGGGGTCGCCATTTGCGCGTTCGAGGACTTGCTTGAACAGCGGCGGTGGTGGTACGTCGACCTGGTTCGCCAGATCTTTGGGTGGGTCTATGAGCGATACAGCAAGGTGGAGGGGTGTGAGTTGTGAGTGCGCATAGCTCTTAGCTAGGTCGAAGCTGTCTGCTAGAGCTTTCGCGGCGCGGTCGGTGTATGCGTCGAATGAAGTCATCTTGATTCGTAGTTATTGCCTTGGATGTGGCCCAAAGCCAGAGGTAATGTCGTATATCGTGAGCTCGTACTCAGGATTCGTGTGTGTGATGTTGTAGTGTTGGGTATCTCTGGAGAGCAAGAGGAGTGTTGTACAAAAGACTCGAGGGATTTATATAGGCTGAAGACAATTACACCCAGCTATTCGAGAAGAGTCAGGAAACAGCAAGTGGCATCGTGTGATTTCTCGTCATATCTCGAAGCTAGTCGTGGTTTCTGCCCTGTCGGTAGAAGCTTCTGGATCTTCGTACAGGTTTCCGGTCAGGCGAAGCTGCCCGCCAATCAAGGTTACGTCACTTCAAGCACGCCTTACCCGATCTGGCCTGGTCGGCCGCTTCGGCCCAACCGGTACACATCACATCACCACGAGATGTATACCCAACATTGTTCGGCCTACAATCAATACAGTTTAAGACAACTCACCAGAAACATGGGCGGGTCTACGAACAGCGTGGCGGAATATGACTCCTCGTCCCAGGACGCTCAGCCTTCGGTGCAAAAGCTCATTGCCTAAGGCATCGAAGCCACGTCAGACATTGAAGACCCTCTCCACGTTTGTTGTCATGTACTGAAGATAGCGCTCAACCATCGTATCCAAAATCACTCTCACCGGAAACACCTGCGCCTCCCGCCTGCCTTTTACCCAACGTATCGTGTGGACACTTCTTCTCTACGCCGCGTGAACATCGCCCTCAGTCCATTTACAGTCTATAAGACTACCGACATGCACGGTAGGTGCATTTGATGTGCTTTGTATACAGATAACAGCCTGTGCCACGACCCTGGGGTACCATACCGGCGACACGGTCATCCAATATCGCTGCCACCAACGCATGCAGAATACTACATGCTACTATATGAAGAGAAGAGGAGTTCATAGCTCGGACAAGTAAGTAAGCGCTCACTCGACATCAAGCCGTGCTATCCAAGATTCCCAGATCATCCATGCTACCTGGTTGAAATGTGGTAGGGATCAGGTAAAGCTGGCGATGTCAGTGCAGCATCATATCATCCGGTCGCGGACTCGTTCCGATGATACAGTACTGCCATTCATGACCCTGTATACTGGGCTGAAGATGATCATTTATCCGGTGAGTTATGATATGTAAGATGCAATAAATCGTCCGTTCACCGACTGCATTTCTGAAAGATCAAATCAGTCGTCGTTTAAGCTGACTTTCAACACCGTGATCCTCCGTTCGAGCTCGTCCATATCCCAAGCCCGCAGCTGAACGCACTCTTTCACATCCTCGACCATCTCCCACGAAGCACCCTGTTCATCCGTATAACCCTTCTCTTTTGCCTCATTCAACACACGACTAGCTTCACTCGCTGTGCGCCAGAAGCGATGTACATCTGCTGTTTCTGGGAACATATGGCGTTCCTCACGGTCGAATGTTAATGTTCCGGAGACGGAGAGCAGATGATGAGCTGGTGTCGGAAAGTAGGGTTGATAGAACAACGAAGTTGTACTGTTATACCATTGTCGCGGCTGGAAAATCACCTTATCTCTATGTTGCTCCAGATAAAGAACATCATGTAGGGCTGCTGATGAGAGACCCCCATCATTGTCTCTATTCTCGTATCTTTCGATATGCGGCGCATTATATATTGTCTCCATGGCTTGAGTCAGGATCCGTGATGAGCCGCTACTGACCCGTATGAAGAAGACTGAAGTATTCAGGCGATTGTTTTCGGACTTTGTGGCAATGAAGCAAACCCTCTTGAAGGTTTCAACATCAGTGATAGGTGGTAGAAATTGGTGTAAGGGTATGTGAGGATTCGCGAGGATGATGGCTGCATTGAAGTAGAGTATCCACTCCATACGCTGCTCAATTGGCTTCTGAAGCTCGTTGATGATGAGAGATTGGAGGTGAAGGAATTTGTTGAGGGCACCTCGCACAATAGGCATACGCAATGTACGTGTCTTGTATCTGAAGTACTCATTGTGAAATTCGTGAAGGGTATGAGATCGGGCGCTCTGTCTCTTATCGCTAGACTCGTAGAATATCGTCGCCTTTACAATCCTCCAGTCTTCTTGTTCTCTTGCAGGCATCCAGAGCGAAGAATCCAACGCAACATCCGCGAAACTGGTAGCCTTAAGCCTACTAGATGGAATGAGATTGGATGTTGTACAGCCGAAGAATACGCAAAAGCCGGCAATGAGCATTAAGATACCGAAAACCAGCCTAGCCGTAGGGCGGTAGCGGCGCAGTGAGCGGTTGGGTGGTGACATCGTTACAGTCTTCGTGATTGATGACTGGGCTTGAGGAAGAGAAGTAACACCTAAGCTGTGTGGTGGAACGATTCTCATGGTTCGCGCAGACAGAACATGTTCGAGAGACAAAAAAGCTCTGCGTCATCGATATTGAATGACAATGAATCCAATAGAAAGAAATTTACTTGTTATTGTTGGTGAATGTGAGTTTGTCACCAAGGACGATAAGTGAAAGAGACAAATCAGTCATTTCGTGTCGTGACTAAGTTCTACATGGATCAGTCTCGCTGATACCGATGTTTCTCATCAAGGCTGTGGTGCCGTCTGTCGGCGACTCCAGCGCCGGGTCTTACTACTATTCAGCGATAGCACACTGCTTGGTTTGCTGCCGAGTTCCCCAGGTACTCTTTTCGAGCCTCTACGCTCTATAGTAGAAAGAGGAAGTGTAGCTGAGCTCTAGGCCTCTGCCTTCTTCTTCTGCTCCTCAGCCGCCTTCTTGCCCTGCTCAGCCTGTGCCTTTGCCTCTTGATTGGCCTTCTTCTGCTCTTCCTCAGCAGCCTTCTTAGCCTCTTCTTCCGCCTTCTTTTGCTCCTCGGCGTCTTGTTTAGCAGCTTCTTCCTCAGCCTTCTGCTGCTCCTCAGCTTCCTGCTTTGCGGCTTCCTCCTCAGCCTTCTGCTGTTCCTCTTCCTGCTTAGCTGCCTCTTCTTCGGCCTTCTTCTGCTCCTCCTCAGCCTGCTCATCAGCGCCATTTTGTTGTCCAAGTGCCTCCTGTATAGCTTTCAACTCCTCAGCGGCAATCAACTCGTTGAGCTTGTTGTCTTCCTCATCGTTGTCGGCGTTCTGAAGATCCTGGAGAGCACCCTGCCAGATAGCACCAAGGGTCGCAGCAGGATCCTCAGCAATGGCTGTCCATGTGGGCTTAGCACCAAACAGCTGGATACCAGCGGTCTTGGTGGGCATCTTGTCGTCCAAAGCAGCAGTAGCGCCAGCGATGCCGCCGAATCCACCCAGATTCGCGAAGGCGTCGTTGCCGAGGATATCCTGGGCAACAAGGGTGCGGCTATCGAAGACCATGACGGTCTGGGTCTCGCGAGCACCACGGTTGGCGACAACGGCAGATTGCGCGAAGATGTTTTGCTGGACTTGGTTGCCTCTGCCATCGTCAATGGCAATTTGAATCTCCTGTACGACGAGTGTGACAGTAGAGATATCGCGGAATTGGTTCTGGAAGTTGCTCTTGCGGAAGAGGTTGTTCAAGTCATTGTTGAAACCATTGTTGACTTGGTCGACAATGAGAACCTCCTGCACTTGCTGAACGATGGCTTGTTGGCGGCCGTTGTCGACGATCTGGAGGTTCTGCTCTTGGATCTGAATGACCTGCTGTTGCTGGTTGAAGTCGTTGAATCCGTCGATGAAGTTGAAGTCGCCATCGTTACCGTTGAAGCCGTTAACAACAGAGTTGTAGCCGCCCTGGCGCTTGGAAAAGCCAGGAAGAGATCGAGGAGCGTTGATGGGCTTTGCGGCTGTCTTGAATTAGTACACTGCATTTTATACTTCAAGTTCTTGGCTTGTGGAATGAACTTACCAGCGAGGCCAGCTGCAAGCACAATAGTAGCAATAGCCTTGATAGACATGTTGATGATAGTGGCGAAGTGGATAAAGGGGGTAGTCTTCTTGAAGCGAATCAATAGATTAGAAAAAGGTAAAGATTAAAAGTCACAGACGTAGTAATGATTGAAAGAAAGAGGATGGGTAGACTATCAAAGTCGCTAAGGAATTGGAAAGATATTAAGGAAGGTGAGAAGAAAGGATCGAAGACCGGAAGAGTGAGTGTGGGATGAGAAAGTAAACTATGTGCGACCTTCCATCAGCTTTTATCCAATGCCTCATCTGTTCAACGACTCATCGATGCCCAAGGAAAAACGCCCATATGTTGGTACTTTGCCCCCTGTATGGCCGTTGGATGTGACACATGTAGCGCAAACCTTGAGGACTTGTCACTTTGTTACCGGCGGTGAACGCACCCGCAGCTTGCCAAGGACAAAGATGTGCAACTAAAAGTTTGCCAAGATTTGCTTGACTGTTTTGCCTTGTAGACTGAGGCCTATTGTATGAGCCTCAGGATAGCGGAGCCGTAGTATCCGATCGGTAGCCAAGGTATGGCACTCATTTGGGCCAGCTGTGTTATGCCTTGGCGAGCCTTC
Organism: Alternaria dauci; assembly: GCF_042100115.1. Classification (NCBI taxonomy): domain Eukaryota; kingdom Fungi; phylum Ascomycota; class Dothideomycetes; order Pleosporales; family Pleosporaceae; genus Alternaria; species Alternaria dauci. The sequence goes on from NC_091272.1 coordinate 3,963,073, forward strand.
AGGCAGTATTTTCGGTGATTTAGGCGGACTGAACATGGGCACAAGTCGATCTTCGTTGAGACAATGCTGAACGTGGAGGCGAATGTATGGAGGTAGATCGCTCACGCGATGCTTTGTTCACCATTTCCGCAGAGCAGCGACACAACACCATGCGAACCTCTGTACGTGGAAGTCGTGTATTACCACTGACGTCTCTTTGGTGATTGCTTTTGAGTCGTAATCGCCATATCAATGTCTTCCGCAATGCCACAGCAATCATAAGTCTCTCCATCACCGCACCACTAGCCATACTTGCACTCCTGGAACGCAAACAACTACTCACTGTAGAATCGTGATTACTATGATGATACTGGCAAACGGAGTTAGTGGAATAGTCATGTTCGGGATATTAGGGTGGAGGTGAGGACGAAGCGAGACGTGGCTGAAACCCCGCAGGTTGTGGAACCGAACTTTGACGAACCACCCAAGTTACAGATCTCCGCAGCGGTACCATACGTCTATGCGTTAAGTCTGTGCTTTTGGTTTCGGATGCCATGTGTTCCTGAGGCACTCGCATAACAGTAAAGGTAGATCGTTTGGGTCCGGTCTTGGTTTTTGATCCTTTATTTATTTGTCAAGTTGCCAAATTGTGAGCAACAAATTGGCCAGAAATCAGGTTGAATCGAAAATTGCTCAATGTGATCTGACGTGGATATCTACACATACTCCAAAAACCTTATCCAATATTGACATTTCGTCTAACAAGGACGAATCGTGTCCGTAATCGCGAAGCACCTTGTCCCCAAACGCCTGGAAATGCCTATGGCAGCCATGGCCCAAATGATATGAAGAACCAACGCCAGCCATTGGCGTAGGCTCTTAGCCTATGTAATACAAGCTGCGTATCCTGTACTCAAAGAGATTGAGCATTGCCTCCACTCTACTCGTCGTCTGAGTCGGTATCGGTGTCTGTCTCGCTCTCAGACTCAACGTCACCTTCGGTATCGCTCCCGCTGGAGTCGTCATTTGCTTGTCTCCGCTTCTTTGGTGGGGCACCAGTTTTCATTTGGTGCATTTGACCTGCCAGCGAATCTGGAAACATGTTAGCTATGCTGGCCATTGGTATGACTCAAATTGGTGGAACAAACCTTCTTCTGGTTCGCTGATTTCATCTTCCTCCTCTACCTCTTCCGCTTTGCTGGCGTCCTCGACGACCAGGGTGACCTCCATCTTGGTATCCATGCCGACGTAGCTGTCACAGATCATGTGCATGACAAAAGTATAGCTGCCAGCTTGTGGTGGTGCACCAAACTGCATCTTCAAGGTTTGTACGTTGAAGGTGGGATTACCGCTCTCATCAAGGATAGGCTTGTCGAAGGTTGAGAAGGTAAAGGGTGGTACTGCAATACGCCCCTGCTTGCTGTCCGCAAGGAACACGTGCCACCTTGGCGCGTGGTCGCGAGCGTAGTAAGGAGCAAATGCCAGAGGTGGTTGGATAGGTTTCTCTCCAGAACGATCATTCTTGCGTCCAGTGATTGCCGCAACATCGCCCTCGGCGGGATCAATGTCTAGCAAATCCTTCGGGTTGACATCAGGTACATTAGTGGCCCCACATGGAATGAAACGACCTTTCAGTACGAACTGGACCAAGCTGCTAGGGGTAACGAAACGTTCTCCAACGACCTTGAAGAAGGCCTTCTCGAGATGGAACAATGGAATCCGCGAAGCTACGGTCATAGCTGTGTTGTATTGGTCCTCAGACAGAAGACCAGACTTGACAACACGAGCTTTGCGCTGGTCGTCAGGAATGTCCATGAACTCCTGGATAGTCAGATGTGATCTTGCTCGCTCAGCCTCAGCCGCGCTAGCAACAGTAGGTGTGAAATACGGCAGCTGCTCCAAAGGTGATGCGCCCGGTCGTAGAGCTTGGATGAGATTTTGAGAAGTCCTGTATGCCGATAGTACTGCTTTGGTGGTGCCATACGCAAGTGCGATGGCGGTATAGGCTTCATTAAGTCGGAGTGCGATGGGTGCAACTTCAAACTTCTCGTCATTCAATGTCTCATCATCCAGTTCGACACGACCAAGGTATGCCCACAGCAAGGTCAGTACCTTGCGTCTCCGGCTGTCTTCCAGGTCGTCGAGCTTTTGGCGGTCTTTCTTGGTAAGGATTTGCGAGACGGGAGATCCGGAACTCTCAGAAAGGACCTTTTGTTCGAGCTTCGAGAGACCATTTTCCGCTTTGTGTCCAGCGAGGACTTCGTTGAACTCCTCTCCACTGCTCAGCGCATGAATGACGCCCACCTCGCCTTGCTCGTTGTCGTAATCGCGGAAGACCTTACCCGCGCTGGCGACAAGCACTTTATCCTTGGTCAGCCTTTGTGTTCCGTACCACCATTTCCCGACGGTGTAAGGCAGAATGACACCGAGCGCGAGCGCGTAGATGAGCAGAACATATTTGCCAGCCCCATCAGTCACCAGCCACTGAGGCAGTGCGATGCCGATACTGAAGCTCTGTTTACCATCGGGGTGGCCGTATTGAAGAAAGTTGTTGCGAATCTCCTCGTCAGTGAGGGCTTTGAACGCCTTTGTGACGTCTACCCAGTGATCGTTGATGGATTGTATCGTAATGTTCTTTGCCGGGTCCTCACGGGCCTTGTCGGGATGCAGGGTAAGAGACAGACGTCGATAGTGCTTCTTGATGGCCTTCTCGTCCGCGTTCTAGTATGCGAGTTAGCATCGTTGTCGAAAGTGCGCGCTGTGAGGGGGCAGCCATCGTACCCTGGAGACACCGAGCACCTCGTAGGGATCCCATATGTCGGGTGTAGTCCGCGCGGTAACCAGAATGAGGTAGACCATAGCAGCATTGAGCGCCCATCCTCCCACCATGACAAGACCCCGCTTTATTCTCCTCTCAAGCCGCTTCTGCTTCTTGCGCTGTCCTTGGATAAGGTCGGCATGTTCGGGGGTGAAGTCGGACTCTATCCGCGCTCCAGTGTTCTCGAGTTCTGGCTGTGCATCAGCATAATGGTAAGCGGTAGTGGCGGGAAGCGCGCGCACCTTTGCTTGGCCTGAGGAAGGAAATTGTGGTCGGGACGGTGACGAGAGTTGTGACGGTGAGGATGAAGTAGGGGAAGAACTGGCCCTGCGAGTTGTTAGCAAGGCTTGACACATGGCGCGCGTCCAAGATGTACCTGTTCATCGTAGTTGTAATCTGTCCCGGACATGTCGAACGTGTCCCTGTGGACGAGGCGAGATATGCGAGGGAATGACTAAAAGTGATTGGGGATTGTGGTCGAAAAGGGCTCCAGAGGAAAGCAAGTAAAACTGACTCTACGCCGGTGGCATTACAAAGAAGGTGGGGGCGTACGAAAGAAAGTCGTGGCTACTTATTGAAGTTGTTGTTCCGACCACTGTGTTCTTTCCCGCACCACGACACAAGGCCGCCGCGAGCAATCTTGGCTAAGCAGGGGTGCCCGTCACGTGTCAGTGAGCTCTCCCGCTTACGTCACCGCGCACCACAGAACAACAGCGACATGCATGCAGCGGCTTCCTGTCGGAATGCCATGTCGTCGTCGAAGTAAAAGGTAGAGAAAAACCAACTGTTGCACGAAATAAAGCAGGTGCAGCTTTTGTGACTCGCGAATGTCAATATCAGTTCACCTGGACAAGGTGTATGCTATGCTAGGTACATGTGTCCTCTGCGCTCAATGCCCCGATTTCAATGCTTCATGGCAATCATTCTTCGCAATACGCCCATACAACGCCGAAAACCCAGAAGGCTGCAGCCGATGCAGCCTAGTGTTCTCGGAAATGACCCAAGTACCCATGTTGATTCAAAATTGTTGGAACATCTTATGCTGCGGCTTCTACTGATCCCGCTTGCTCTAAGCCATTCGTACCGTTAGGCGAAGGACTCTGCGTCGCTGCATCCAGAGGTGCGGCGTGGAGTGCAGGCTTCTCGACACCCTTCATCTTGCCGCTCCTCCGCTTTTCAATGGCGGCCTTGACCCAGTCCGCGACCTCTTGATCTTCCACTGGTTCAATTGCCTCGGCGGGCCCCTGGTCACCGGCAGCTTCACCACCAGTAGCTTCGCTTGCTGCCTTGACTTCTTCCTCTTCCTCTTCGGCGATCGTGTCCGGCTTAGCAAGAGGTGCAAGCCATGCATGTTGAAGCAACATGGCATACGTTGGCCGGAGGTTGGGGATTTTGTTCAAGCAGCCACGCACAAAGTTTCGTGCCGCGTCCGAGTACCCTTCGGCGGGCAGATCTGGTGGCTCACCGTCGACAATAGCCTAGGAATGGTTAGCCTCTGATGCGCAAAGCTAGTTGACAAACTTACACTGAGCTGACTGAAGATGTTGTTGTACGTCTCTGGCGGATACGGGTATCGTCCAAGAGCACACTCGATGATGGTCAGTCCCAAACTCCAGATATCGCTTTGTACGCTGTATGTACCGCCTCCAGGGTTAGCGCCTGCCTGTGCAATACCGCCGGAAGATATCCTCTCTGGGGCCATGTAGCTTTGGCATCCGATGTTGGTCTTGGCAATACTGGCGACCAGGTTTCCACTAACGCCGAAATCACAAATCTTGATTGCGCCCTTTGTGTTCATGAGGATGTTCGTAGGTTTCACATCTCGGTGGATGATGTTGTGCTCGTCCTTCAGTGACTTCAGACCCATAGTTGTGGCCATGGTGATCTTGCGCAAGACACCCTCAGGCACGCCATCAGCGTAAAGCTTGTCTATGGAGCCTCCGTCCATGAACTCCATGCAGATGTATACGGCGCCTTCTTGGAAGAAAGCGCCATAAAAGTCGACAATAAAGGGTGATATACAGCGGTGAAGGACGTCGAGTTCCATGATGATAGCAGCAAACTTTGAGTCGTCCAGCTCGAGCCTCACTTCTTTCATTGCCATGACTATGCCAGTACCCGCAGCAGGCTTTGCGCTGGTCGGGCTTGCTTCTTCGTCAAAGTTCTTTCGCGATGGCGAGCCTGGCGCAGCCTTGTTACCTGCCAGACCCTGTCCTGGTTTCCTCATTCGCGGCCTGCTATGTCTGACCTTGTACACTGTGCCATAGTTTCCCTTGCCGAGTTCGTCCAGTGTGTCGACTTCGTCCAAGGAAATGTTGAAAGAGGAACCGCTAGCAAACTGCACGCCGTCCGAGTTGAGTATGGCTTTACCGGCAAATTTAAGGCTGCCAGTCTTGGTATCGACGAATTGTGAAAATTTATCGAAATGGGTTTCTTGTTTCTTCGGTTCGGCACCTTCTTCAGCGGGCTTGTCGCCGTTCATCTGCGAGAGAGTCAATCCGGGCTTCTTCCTGCCAGCAGGAGGAGCGGGTCCGCCAGCAGTTGGAGACGAGCCTGGTAATCCGCCTGGCAACGCGCCTTGGAATCTCATGCCGCGCTTTTCAGCGAGGGAGGGCTTGGGGCCACCTGCGCGACCAGGAACTGCCGGCGCCGATTGAAAGTTAGTCGCGGGCGGCCTGGCAGGCATTCGAAAGTTTCCAGGTATGCCTCCAGGATTACCACCGGGAGACATGGGATTGCGACCGTCGGGCGAAGGGCCGGGACTTTGCGGTGCAGGCCCTCTCCCAGGCAAGCCCGTTGGCGGAGCGCCTTTCCGCCCGAGATGCACGGCCTGTATTCTTGCGAGAATGTCCTGGGAGACGTTCAGCCCGCTGCCTCTGCTGGAGATGGTAGGGGGGTTTGAGGGGCGGGGATTCCTGGCAGCGTTGATGTTTCCCAACGGTGTTGACGAAGATGTCATGTTGGGTGTTGCGCCCGAGGTCGTGGATGCCGTTCGAGGAGGGGGGCGCTCGGCGGACAGCAGGTCAGGCGAAGAGGCATTCTCGGTGGGGCTCGAGGGCGCGGGGGAGGGGGAGGGACTATCGAAGACGGTGTCCGAGTCGACATCTGCGTCGGGGGTTGAGGGATTGGAGGCCATGGCGAGAGGGTGGGAAAAGTCGCGGCCTGCAATGGGCGGGGTACTAGGGCGAGCAAGGGAAAAGGGAGAGTGGGGGGGATAGTAATAAGAAGGCGTGGGTAGAGAGCGAGTATCACGAGCTGCGAGTACACCGCGTAGGAAGATGTGGCGGCGACCTCAGCGGAGCTGGCAGTATGGTGGAGGTGTGGTGGTTGTGGGCTGCATGTAGCGTGGAAGTTGGAGCTGTGACGTGATGCTGCAGTGACGGGGAATAGCGCGCGTCTGCAATCTTGAATGATTTCACAATGTTCGACCAGGCCGCACCGCAACCATAGCGCAGGCGTACTGTGTAGAGACGGACGGCAGAAAAGGGCCCGTAGGGGAGTGAGCACTTGTTGCTTTGCCCATGTACGCTGTGCCAGTAAGCCTGATTTGCAGCGTCGGAATGCGCAAGTGAGCATGGACTGGAATCTGGATACGGCCAAGCAGCACCTGCACTCGCCCAACCGAGAGACGACAGCAGGCTTGGGGGGACAGAAGCAGTATGCGGTAATGGCGGATCCATGGGGAACCTAGTGGTAGCCCCGCCTATCGATGTGCGCTGCCCATCAGTCAAGACAGCATTTGCAGTGACCGATGTGGCCACCGCTGCTCGATGTCTCGATGTGTTGGATGTGGCGCAGGGACGGGACACGACACGACACGATACGGTACAAAGATGCTGCCTGGGCCATGAGTACCACGGCACAATGGACACAACGTCCAGCTAGCAGCTGTGTTTGCTTCTTCTCCTTCTCGCCCGCCCTCCGATCCAGGCGGGTTCACTCCATCCCCTATCAGAGTTCCTGCAGGGCCCGCGGCCTAACCTGCCCTTCCGCTATACCTGGCGCGGGCTGTGACGTCGATCTCCGCCTATAGCGCGTTTCCAGCCAAGACGCCTTGCGCTTCGAGATAACTAGGGTGTCTCCAGCTCTATCGCGCCTTCGCGCCTTCCCAACAACACCACCGGCATCTGATATGCCTTTCTTCTCGGCTCCTCAGGCCTTTCGCCTGCGCAGCCTACCAACTCCGTCGCCGGAATTCGTCGCCATGGCCTCCAACTCGTACGAGTACGGCAACAATGGCCTATTCACCGTTTTCAAGAGCGGCAAGCACAGCGCGCACCCCGACTTTGCCAACCTTACCCTTCTCGTCTTCGAGGCCGTCATGGAAGTCGTCTGCGTGAGCGCGCCTGGCTACGTTGTCGCGCGCATGGGGCAATTCGACGCAGAGAGCCAAAAGTTTCTCGCCAACCTCAACACGCAGCTGTTTACGCCTTGCCTTAGTGCGTGCAACGCCTCCGATCAAACCCGCCGACCTGGGCTAACCGTGGACCAGTCTTTACCAAGCTCGCATCGCAATTGACGGCGGAGAAGCTGGCTGATCTCGCTGTTATTCCTGTAATCTTCATCGTCCAAACACTCATCTCCTACATTGCCGCGCTGCTCGTGTCGCGCATATGCAAGTTCAACAAGAGAGCGTCCAACTTTGTCGTTGCCATGGCGGTACGTCTTTGTTCTTGTCCAGACAAGCAACACAAACTGACGTTCCCAGGTATTCGGAAACTCAAACTCGCTCCCCATCTCTCTCGTTATCTCGCTCTCCAAAACGCTTTCCGGCCTCCATTGGGACAAGGTCCCCGGCGATAACGACAACGACGTCGGCGCGCGTGGCATTCTCTACCTCCTGATCTTCCAACAACTTGGCCAGCTCGTGCGATGGACATGGGGCTTCAATGTGCTTCTTGCACCCGCCAGTGCGTACAAAGACGATGACGGCGGCAAGAACAGCGCCATTGAAAACGGAGAGTACACGGATGACGAGGCGCAACGCCTTCTTGATGACTCGCACTCCGACTACGAATCTGGGAACGTTACCAGCTACGCTACTTCTGCGGACTCGGACGATTCCGACTCGGACTCTCTGTTCAACCGCCAAGAGGCCCAAGCCACGACCGATTTCATCACACCTACCAACGGTAACGCTACTGTTCCTGGAGCCGGCAACATGAACGGACATGGCAATGGTCTTGCCAACGGACATCTCAACGGTGTTCTCGAGGCTCACAAGAAGAAGCAGACTGTCCCCAAAGGCATCAAAGGAATGCCAAAGCGAGCTGGCATGGCACTAAAGCGCTCTGCAAGTACTGTCTCTGTCTCGACCTCACGCGCTGGAAATCGAGTTTTCCAGGCACTACCTACATGGCTACAGCGACCTCTTGCCAAGATTGGCTCTGTCTTGTCACGGTTTTTCAAGGGTGTATGGGACTTTATGAACCCTCCTCTCTGGGCCATGCTGATTGCTATCCTCGTCGCCTCCATTCCTCCACTACAGCACCTCTTCTTCGACCCAGGGACATTTATCAGTAACTCGGTCACGCGCGCCGTCAACCAAAGCGGACAAGTCGCCGTTCCGCTCATCTTGGTTGTCTTGGGCGCCAACCTCGCTCGTAATACACTGCCCAAGGAAGACCAGCACTCGATGGAAGACCCGAGTGTGGAGAAGAAGCTTGTGATTGCCTCGCTTGTCAGCCGCATGCTTGTCCCGACGCTGCTCATGGCACCCATGCTAGCCTTGACGGCCAAGTATGTTCCTGTTAGCATTCTCGACGATCCCATCTTCATCATTGTCTGTTTCTTGCTCAGCGGTGCACCAAGTGCGCTGCAGTTGGCGCAAATATGCCAGATCAACAACGTGTACATGGGGGCCATGTCGAGGATTCTTTTCCAGAGCTATGTTGTTTGGATCTTGCCATCGACTCTGTTGCTGGTCATGCTTGCACTGGAAACGGTGGAGTGGGCCAAATGAGTGTCTTGATGCAGGAGGCAATGCACAGCATGTTATCTGTCGCAGATGAGTAATTGGTTTGCAAGCGAGGCGTTATGGTATCTTGTATGGGCCGTTTCCTTGTTGTATTTGGGTTATGAGGATATCAGGGCTGGGGGACTAGACCGAAATCAGCTTGTACATACAATGTAGTGCTCAGAAAGTATATTTTGTACTTTGCATGGTTCTGACAGAGCACGTGGGCATGGTTTGCCACGTTGCGCTTGCACACTCGACGTGCAGGTTGGACGGCAGGTTTCTTCTTTCCTCGAACCCTGACGTACATTGCCAAGGCTGGGGATACTGGAACAAGGCCGATAGCTGCTGCCCAATTGATAGGCAGGGAGACAGTCGACACAGCAGCTTGCCGTCTGATCCAGCTATGATGCCCTGCCTCTGGATAGTTTACATCACTCAAGATCTGGATGCAGGATCCTCTTTGTTACCTCTCTCTCTCTCTCTCTCTCTCTCATTCTTTCTCTTGCCAGTCTTTGCTCCTCGCAAGCTATCCTGACCGCCAATCAGCTTGGCACGTGGACCCTGATCTCGCGTATGCTTCCTGGCGTTCCTGCCGCACTAGGTATCGATAACACCACCTGCCCACCAAACAAACCGACCTTCCTCCCTACCTACCTACCGACCTGGGCGCGCCTGTTAGCAGGCCTCATTACCATACCGAGCCGTCAGCCGAGCTCTTATTCCCCCGCCCACCTCACTGCGAGCCCTGTGCAACTGCCATGACGACTCCCTCCAATGAGCAGTCGCAGCCCACTGGCCCTCACCCAAGCGCCTCATTCGCCCTCCCGCAAAACACTACTTCGGCCGATGGCACCTCGCCGCACTCTAACAAAGGTCAGTCCATGCTTTCACACTGTCGTGTGTAGGCTCGCATGCTCTCCCAATCGCCTCCACGCTGCCGTCCGGGAATTACATCCAATTGTCGACCTAGCTGTAGCAATGTGACTGTTCAGATAATTGACCATAATCCGTGCTTAGCCGTCGAGTTGATCCTCGACGGCTGACCAACTTCTGCAGCCATCATGGAGCTGGTGTGCTTCATTTGACAATTTGCGCGAATGCAACGCCGACAAGCAGTGATCCCACCATCTAACTGGCAAACCAGCGTGTCGCTTGCGCATGGCTCGCTAAACACCTGCTAACCATGTGCCCATAGTTGTGTCTTTTCCCGACGATAGCACCATTTCTCCCTTGATGATTGGCAAGAACAAGGAACTTGACCAAAAGGACTACCTCGATCTCGACAGGCCTACAAGACATTACCCCGCAAGCATCAGCAAGAAGAAACTATTGGGACGGCCCTCAGTCGAGCGGCTGGGATCGACAAAGGCAGCGCCAGCTGAGGGAAATCCGTCCGTATCTTCCTTGCTCTCCAATAGCTCAACAGAAGTCCCTACTGATGGACAACATGCACACGAGAGTCTCTTGAAACAGGTGGGCACATGGCTCAAGCATGAGCGAAGCAGACGTCATGCACGCAGAGCAAGGCGCAAAGCTTCCAAGGAGGGTGCTGCCCAAGAACAGACAAAAGCTGTTTCTGACGAGACGGTCGACGAGTCCAATGCTCTAGCTAGGACTAGCTCCGAATCGTCTCACGGTGAGGATTCCCTCGACCAACTGGCGCAAATCCTCGAGAAGACCTTATCCATGAAGCCGGCCGACGCTAAGAAGAGGATGCAACATTTCCGCAGATCCTCAACAGGCCTGAAGCGCCACTCTGCCATTTCTCTAGACACAGATTACTTTGAATCTGTAGACCAGCTAGTCCCGAGTTGCGAGGCTATCCTGGACAACTCGAAGACTATGGCCTACAACGTAGATGAGTCACACAGCGAATCCGTTCCTCAAGTATCCGAGAAAGACGCACGCAATGAGAGGGAGGCGTGGGCCAAGTTCCGAGCCGAAATCCTTCGTCTAGCCCATACGCTTAAGCTCAAAGGCTGGCGGAAGGTGCCCATGGAGCAGAGCAATGAAATTGACGTACAGAGGCTGAGCGGCGCTTTAACAAATGCCGTTTACGTTGTCTCGCCTCCCAAGAATCTGTCACTTCAAGAGCAGGGCGACGACGGCCAGCCGAAGCCCAAGAATCCTCCTCCGTAAGTCGCTTTCAATCCAGGCAAGCCAAGTTTAACACGTTTCAGCAAACTTTTGCTACGTATATACGGCCCACAAGTAGAACATCTGATCGACCGAGAGTCCGAATTGCAGATCCTTACACGCCTTGCCCGAAAGCGAATCGGTCCACGTCTGCTCGGCACCTTCACCAACGGACGATTCGAAGAGTTTCTTCATGCAAAGCCGTTGACTGCGAAGGAGCTGCGCAATGCAGAGACGTCCAAGCAGATCGCTAAGCGTATGCGAGAGCTTCATGAAGGTATCGATCTCCTGAAAGGAGAGCGGGACGCTGGTCCGTTCGTCTGGCAAAATTGGGACAAGTGGGTTGATCGCTGTGAGCAAATCGTCACCTGGCTCGATCAACAGGTTCGAGAGAGCAATCAAGATTCTACGCAAGCCCCTGGTGACAAATGGAAGAAACGAGGATACGTATGCGGCACGGAGTGGCCAGCGTTCAGGCAGGTAGTTGAAAAGTACCGAAGGTGGTTAGAGGAGCAGTATGGTGGTGCAGACAAGATCAATGAGCGGATGATCTTCGCTCACAACGACGTGTGTCGGACCTCTCGTTGTATCATCCACGAGCTAACTCCTGCGTAGACCCAGTATGGTAACATTCTACGGATGGTGCCAGAAGGCGAGTCGCCTCTACTGCTTCCAGCAAACCAGCACAAGCAGCTCGTGGTCATCGATTTCGAGTATGCTAACGCAAACCTTCCCGGTTTGGAATTTGCCAACCACTTCGTAAGCATCTTATTTCATATTAGTCTTGTAGTTCCACAACTGTCTTGATCATCATATGATGTATATTCCAGCTGACAATGCACTAGACTGAATGGACATACAATTACCATGACGCGGAGGTTCCGTGGCGTTGCAACACCAAGTACTATCCAACCATTGAAGAGCAGCATCGCTTTGTCCGGGCGTACCTGATGCACAACCCCTCTTACAAAGCTGCTGGAGGCTACACTTCCAACCCCGCCACTCCGCACCTGGGTCCTCTTCCATCCTCTGGCAGCACGACCGCACTGGCAGCAACTGCTGCCCCTAGCAATATCTCAGCATTCATGCTGGACTCGCGTGCTCCACCTGGTGAGAAGTACCAAGAGCAGGAAGCGCAGGCTGAGCGTCAGATCGAAGAAGAGACTCGCCGCTTACTAGCAGAAACCAAGCTCTGGCGTTTGGCCAACTCCGCCATGTGGGTAGCATGGGGTATCGTCCAAGCTCATGTCCCAGGCCTTCCCGACTTCGATGCCGAGAACAAGAAGACGAATGGCAACCCTAGTGAAGAAGCAGCTGAGTTGGAAAGTGCAACAGCAGAGATTAGGGCTGAAGCTGAGGCCGAGGAGAAGGGGGCTGGGATCGTGAGTGAAGAAATGGCGGAACAGGCACAAGAGAACAAAACACAAGCGGAAAACGATGCTGACCTTTTCAAACCGCAGGACGAGGAAGAGTTTGATTACTTGGCCTATGCTAACGACCGCGCAATGTTTGTGTGGGGTGACGCCATTCGCATGGGTATAGTGAAGGCAGAGGAGGTGCCTGAGGAGTTGCGGAAGAGAGTCAAGCTAGTGGAATACTGAAGGGTGGATGGAAGAAAGATGTCACCATCGAGACGAATTGAGAGCATTTATGCCCGCGCCCTCTTGAATTAAAGGGTATGGGTCAATCGAGTCGGGGAAGCACCCTGCGACTTCAAGTCGGGATGTATAGTACAGAGGGACGCATCCCTGAAATTAGCTTGAGAGTTGTAAATTTGCTCGAAATGGTACCCAGTATTACCTGTATCAGGCTTCTAGTTCCTCATTCGACAGAACCTGGACTATGCCACTCTATTGCGTGAAGAATATCGAGAACTACTATTTGAGAAGCTTGACATTGTGGTAAGACTAATCATCATTTAAAAAAGCCATGGTCGTTTGAGCACAACGCTGATCCATGTATTTACTTACAAAGGGACACACTCCGAGACCATAACATGAACACAACGCCCGAAAGGACAACCTCGTATGAATATTATCGTACAATCATGCCTGTTGCCGTTACGATGAAATGACGACTTTCAACTTGTGTCCATGGCCTCGCCATCGTCCCCATTCTCTGCTGGCTTGCCTCTCCTGTTGAAACCTTCAACGAGCCCCTCCAGTCCCCTGACCTCTTCGGTTCCTACCCTGCTTCGACCTTCCCAGACTCCTTCAACGCCATCCCTCGTGTCTACACCCCGTCTCTCTAATATCCTCTTGCTCTGACTCTCAACGTACACTTTGCGTTCACGGCTCAATTCTTCTTTGTCCTTGGCTTGTGATGAGGAGTTTGTAGTGTGAGGCGATGAAGTGGTGTTGCTGGGTAGAGCGGTATTGGTGAGATGGGGCTTCAGGGACGCGAGGAGTTGGCGGAGGTAGGGGAGTTGGGAGGTTGTAAATGTGGTGTGAGTAGTCAAAGGAGCGGGTTTCTTATCGTTGTTCTTGTTCTCTCCAATGGAGGCGGGATTGACGTTGGACTGTTGTGGTAGGGCTTGTATACCTAGGGACTGAGCGGCTAATGTGTGTGTGAGGAATGCGAAGGGTGCACTTCCCTCGCTCTGTCGGTTCGTTTCTGACAGCACACCCGACGGTGTCGTAGATGTTCTTTGTTCATGCTTGGGTGCACTAGAAGGTTGGAGGAGGGCTCTTAGCCGTGCTATTTGTGCCTCGTTGCGTGTCTTCTCTGCAACCAGCGCGGCGTTCAACTTTTGGGTTTCGATGAGTTTACGGCGAAGGGTGTAGAGGGCCTCGGGAGTGAGTTTCGAATCTTTGGGTGGGGGTTCGAGATTCTGTTCTTCTTGTTAGTATATTTCTAACCCAATCCACCCAGCCCAACGCCCTCTTCGCGCCTCGACGTAACAGTGTCGCCGTCAGCACACATACCTCATAATGCCCTAATCTGACCCACTCTCCCAAGCCTTCATCCCCGCCCTTCCCCCTCCCTAGTGCAAATACGTTTCTTAGTGTCCAGATTTCCAGTTTGTCAAAGTTCTTGTCCACGGCATTCTCCATGAGCGTCTCGAGCTTCAGCACACCCTCTTCAATCTCCAGCCTAGCTTCGGGAAACAGAAGGTTGCCATGTTCGTCATTGTCGGGCGTACGTCCTTGCGAGGTGTACAAGTCGGCAAAGCCGAGTAGGGAGGGGTCGGCGGAAGAGAGACCGGTTTCGAACGAGTCGGTGCAGCGGTAGAGGACTTCATTTACGGCGTTGATGATGTCGTCGATGAGAGACTACAAGGCCGGGGTGTTAGATCTGAAGCGACTACCAAGTTCTGAACAGGACATCGAGTAGCTTTGTCCCGGGTGCAAGACGGATGCATCCACATGACCTGCGTGTATGGCGGGCACCTGCACCTGCGACACTCTGCATTGCTCCACTATGACTCGGAAACTATACATACTATAGGAGGCCAGGTAAAGTGCTCGGTAAGGAGCATGTTCTCCTGCTGCTTCGCGCTCGCCATATTGTCAGTCGTCGTGGTGTGGTTGCTGTTGTCGCAACGCTCAACTCGATGTTTGCGACGCGCCGAGGGGGACGTGTTTACAGCGGGCCGGCATGTTACTGGACGGAAGACCGGGGGTTCCAGGCACGCGCTAGTGTCTTCGCTAATCCTACCTATTCAGGATGCGTCGCAGTGAGAGCAGGTGGAGGTAGTGGGGTGACGAGTATTGACACTCTCCGCGGAGTGGCACAGTCTGTTACTGTTTGCTGTTGTTCGAGAACCTAATCTCGTCCATGCGAGGCTGTCAGTGCCGATACTGCTGGTTTGTCGCTACGTCACTGGCCCAACATGTACTCCACAACGAGGCCGACATGCAGTTTGGAACGGATTATAATCCTTCACATTGTGTACGGCCTATTTAACCGCCACGCTACTAAATACAATGTCCCCAAGCACATGTGCTCGTAATACTAAATTATACAATGCTACCTAGCTGTACAGTAAGACGCTTGTCGTCTTTACTCAAAGCTGGTGCTTTCCGTGAAGATGGATCATAACATCCGAAACCACCTTCAGTACAGCTAATCCTCTACCATCCCTCCCAAGGCTGCACACGCAGAGAATGGTTCATGTTTAGTCTTTTCCATCGTCTGCCAGATTGCTTGAGGCAAGCATACTTTTTCGCGGTTGCTGTAGGGCAGAGAGAAGACAAGAATGATTGGTAATCCAAGATAACACTGCCACACAAATAACGCCATCAAGTCCAGAGTAAGACCTAGAGTGACCCTCCTCTCCATGCGTCATGTCGCTGTCGTAAATGCAGTAGATGTGAAGCAAAGAACAATAGCACAACCACTACCAGTATCGTACCCGTAACCTGCGCGGCGGAGCTAGGTATCTATACAAGACGCCCTCCATGGGCAACGCCAAGTTGCACATTGCTCAGTACGCTCGCTGGGTCTGTTCGCGGAATCGGCGCTCTTCTTCCGCTCGGCGAGCCTTCTTTTCTCGCTCCAATCGGATCTTGTGTGCTTCGGTCCCGTCATCCATGAGTGACTCCTTGAACCAAGGGTGTTGCAGTGCCTCCTTGGCCGTTATTCGCTTTTTGGGATCGTACACGAATATTCGCCGTAACAGGTCGAGAAATTGACGGTTGAAATCGGTGTGTGCTGGTATTGTTTCCTGTCAAAGTTAGGTGGCATTCAAGTGACATGAAGTAGATGGACGTACAGGCAGCTTCTTCATCGCCTTGACATATTTCTTGGATGCCTTGTTGGTTTCCGCATTGGGATAGTCTAGCTTGTAGTTCTTGAAGTATCTTGCCGCACTGAATCTGTTAGCGATGTCGTATGTGACATTCTGTGTGCACTTACGAGCTGGACGAGTTTCGTGACGAGCCGCGGTCCTGCTTGTAAACGGCTCGCACAATGTCTCGGTCGATCTTGCCACTGCAGACGGCCTCCATCATTGCGAGATGCTCGAGATTGTCGTGCGTCTGGAACAAGGCGTCGCCAGTGAAGAATTCGACCAGAATGCATCCTATACTCCAGATGTCGCAAGGGAAACTCCAACCGAGGTTCAGGATAATCTCCGGTGCTCGGTAGTGGCGAGTTGATACGACCGACGAGTGGTACTCGTCGTTGAATGTTGCTGATCCAAAGTCGATGAGGCGGATCTCGGGGTCAAGGAGCACCTTGCGATGCCGCGCTGTTCGGTTGACTGTTGTTGACGACGACGGTACAGTTCTATTGTAGGTAAACGTTTGGTAGTTGTTGTTCACAAGCAGGATGTTTTCCGGTTTCAAATCTGTGTGGATGAGGTTGAGGTCGTGGAGGAAGGCAACACTGGTGAAGAGCTGCTTGGCAAACTTCTGGATGTGGGAGCTGGGGAACGGGACAAAGCCGTTGGACTTGAGGAAATCAAAGACACTTTGTCCGTAGAGGTCGGTGACGATGCAAATGTGGTTCCGGAAGTCGAAGCAGTCACGTAGATGGATGCATCGGTTGACGTTGTGCTTGTCGTTGGATGCCAGGGTTGAGAGTACCCTCAGCTCGATGCGACTGGCATCTCGGTATTTGGGCACGGATCGGATGACCTTGATGGCACAGTTTGTGCCTTTCCGTCGATCGTAGGCTTGCACGACTTTGCCAAAGGTGCCCTGGCCGAGCAGTTTTGTGATTTGATCTGATGGCGGGTGTTAGCATGCTTCTTCAACGCAGGTGGTCATGGTCACGTACACCGCTCTGTGAGGTCGGCTTCTGGTACCACGATGTAGTGGCCGTCTTCGTCGTCGACCTTTTGGTCCTTTGTGTAGGATTTCTGCGACCTGTCAGTATGGAGCAGCTGAGAGGGAGTCGATTTTCTTACGTCTTGGACAACCTGGACGTAGACATCCTTGGCCTTGATGACGGGGTTGGGGGGCGGCTGGTACAGGCTGAAGGGGTCGTCGTTGTCCAGCTCCCGTCTCTTGGCCTGCTTTGCCTCGTCCTGTACCACGGCGCGCGTGCGCTTGCGCTTCTGGCCGGCTGCACTGTTGTCGAGAGGCGAGATGTGATGGCCGTTGCTGACCTGCGAGCCTAGCGAGGTAGGCGCAGTGGTGTTGAGCGCGGACGTGGTCCTGTCGGTGGACAGCGAGTGGTTGGGCGAGTCGTAGTAGGGAGTCTGCGTGGTCGAGTACGAGGTGTGCTGGTTGTAGACGGGGTCGTATGCCGTGGACGCGGTTGTCTTGCGCTTCTTGTCGGTGTGGCGCGCAGCTGGGTTCGCGTTGGTGGCCGCGGCTCGAGAGGACGGCGGTTGCTGGCGCGGCGGCGGCAGCTGGGCGTCGTCGTCGTCGTCGTTGTCGTCGTCTTCGTCGTCGATAACAATGACCTCCTTGGGGATGCCGTTCCTGTAGAAGTCTGCCCAATCGGGGTTTCGCCGCCGCTGGGCCGAGCCCGGATCGTTGGCAGTCATGTCGACGGGCGGGGCGTGGGTGATGGGCGGCAGCTGAGGCGGGTGTCTGGCGTGGGCAGGCGCGTTTCGGCGCAGGTCTGAAGTCGACGAAGCGCTAGTGTAGCCGTTGTAGAGCGAGTTGCCCATCCGCGCAGAGCCGTTGGCGATCTGGGCATTCGACATGCTGGGCTGGTACGTCGGGTGGTGAGAATAAAACTGGCGATGGGGCGGGAGTGTGGCCGTGGCGGTCGAGGGCGTCGACATGGCTGGCTTGTGTCTGGGGGGGATGCGAGGGCCGACGTGGTGACGCTACTCGTCTACTGCAATGCGCAGACGAGCCGACCAGACACGCCGCTGGGGGGAGACGAGCAAACGGCGCGAGGGGACGCCGAGTCGGAGGCGGGCAGCGTCGTGGCTATCCACGCACTGTTGCCGCTGTCTTGGGTGCTGCGACGAGGGCTGCTGGGCTGAGGGACGAGGAGAGCAGAGAACGTTATCGCACGCCGTGGCCAGTGGACAATGGGGCAGGCAGCCCGGAGTGCTTTGGTGCCGCCGGTCGATGCAGCGCCTGGGGACGGGCTAGAGCTGACGGGTGGGCGATGGGCGAGGACGCTGGGAAGAATGACGGGCGTCAAACATGCCAGAGACGTTGTGAAGGCGTCGTGGTCGCCGGGTCGAGGCAGCCGAGTTGAGATCACACTTGTTGCGGAGTCTGTGGTGAGAAGCCGGGGCCTGTGCGGTCCAACGTGGAGCGTCATTCGCTCAGTCTTCTCGCGGCACGCCAGTCGACCGTCTCTCTTTCGCGTCTCGCGCCCACCCTCGAGCTTGGCCCTACAACACCACCACCACCACTACTACTACTACTATTGCTACTATTACTACACCACGCCGTGCCATGTCCGGCTCTACATTGCGGCAGCGGGCAGCGGTCCAGCACTGCAACACGGCCAGGTCATGTCCCTGTGCTGCGCATTTTGCCAGTAGCTAGTCGCTTGCGCAAAAAAAACGCCCTGACCACCACTTTGTCGCAGGCTGATGACAGTGAAACTGCTGCACGTGAGATGCATACCGCCCAAAGAGAGAAAGCACTTCTGTAACCCCAACCTACAACATGTGCCACTCTACAAGCATCATCGGAGCCCTTTCCACGTCGGCGTCTTGGGTGACCGCTACAAAGTGAAGCAGCTTTCTGTGGTCACGAGAAGACGGAGATCTGCATCTAGTGGCATCTGGTTACTGTGGTAGTTGGAGCAACCACCAGCCTCGGTGACGAGCGCTCCTTCAATGCACAATACAATGCCAATCCGTCTCTGCACACTCTACCTCCAACGTCGCTGCATTCCCTCTTCTCTCCACATGCCGCGTCTTCGCCTGCCTTGGAAGATGCGAGGCGTGGCCCCATCCGCACGTGGAGCAACACAGCGTTGCCCGCAGCCCGCTCATCACTTGCTGACTGCTTTTCCCAGCTATGACGCAATTATACATACCTCCAACCCTTTTATCCTTCAGGTACGCGCCACACACGCTCATGCCAAATTCTTCTGCTGTTGGTCCCGCCCGTCTGTGCTGCTTGCTGTTATCCATCGCACCAAGCCTGGGCTGACGAAAGGTTTGCTGCACTCCCCTCCACTGATAACGTCATAGTCTCAGCATCTTCACATCTACACCACACTGGATAGCCGGTAGCAGTCTGTCACATAGACAATCGACTGCACCCTCTTCACCAAAGTCTTAGTTTTGCGCTCCTATGGCGACAGGTTTGCCTTTGGATAGCCGCCAAGGCTGATTCGCTGCAGGGCTTGTAGTCGTGCGCGGCACGGGCGTATGTTACCGTAGCGGCGTACTTCGTAGCAGGCTCTCTCAACCCTGGTATTGCCGATATATGTGGGTACTGTGCCCGATTTACCACCTGCTCGCATTGCCCACGCCTGCATCTTGCGCCTTCCTTGACCGCGAAGATAGTTGCCTTTCTTCCGTTTATTGTACCATGGTAGTATTGCTCCTGCACGAGGTTGACGCCAAGTATTGAGAGTTCACAATCGAGACAATCACAGGATATTGATATTGCACAACGCTGCATTGTATACAATTGTTGAAATGCTCTCGTATGTTGTCCATTGTATAGATGGTGTCGAGCGCAGCTTACGACAAACAGCATTGTATGAGTTTACGTGGATGATTGAAAGAGCCTCCAGTCAAGTACATATTTCATACAGGTATTTCGATATAGCCAACCGCTTCTGCCCATGCAAATGGGGGAGCTTTTTGTCCAAGGCCAGGCATCGCTTCTCAGCGCAATAATTTTATTCAAACAGCCGCTCCGATGCATTTTTCCTCATGGCAGTGATTGCCTCTTTTCAAAATGCAACCTCCAACAATCTGGCCCTCAAAATCATCACAAAGCCGCCGTGCATATGCTCGTCATAAAAGTTGACCGGAGACGGGCAAGAAACAAGTTCGTGAATCGTCATGAATCGTGTGTCAAGTGAGAGACATGGTCGTTTATCCAATATTCTCATTCGGTGTTGGTGAAGATGGCGTGATTACAACTTCGGGGCGATACTGAGTTCTTCGAAAAAGTCAAAGATTGTCTTGCTGACACGGTCGACGATGAATTCGACGTCACTGTCGGTGATGTTGTATGCAGGAGCAATGATGACATGATCTCCACGATTGCCGTCAACTGTACCGGACCCTGGATACACATAGACATTGTAACCGTCCTTCAGCCCTAGTTTGATAGTCAGTCGGTGGACTACTCGCATAAGTAGGACAAGCTTACCTAGCTCATGGACCCGCCAGGCCACTGCCACTTCAGGATCGAACGGCGCCTTGGTCTTCTTATCTTGCACAAATTCAATCTGTCTTGGTTAGAAGCTGCGACATGATCCAAGGTTACTTCTCATACTCACCCCTAGAAACAGGCCTTTGCCTCGTATGTCAAACACATTGGGGTGGTCACTCAGGCGAGCCATCAACTTCTTCATAAGCTTCTCCCCTTTTTCCCTGACATTGTCCACGAGGTTGTCATCTCGAACAATCTGCTGCACTGCGAGACCAGCAGCGCATGCTGCGGGAAAGTTCTGAAAGGTATGGCCGTGAGCAAAGGCAGCTTCTCCAAGAGCATTCGTTATCACTGGTCCCACGAGCATGGCGGAAATGGCTGCGTAACCGCCTGCAAGGCCCTTGCCTACCAATTGAATGTCTGGGGCGACGTCCTCATCTTGCCAGGCATGCATATAGCCGGTGCGGCCCATGCCACTCATGACCTCATCTAGAATAAAAAGTACCCCGTACTTGTCGCACACCCTCCTCATGGCCGAAAGATAGCCGGGTAATGCGGGAACGCATCCAAGTGCCTGCATCAACGTGTCAGAAAAGTGCAAATTTGAAAACATGGCGTAGTCTCCATGGTGCCGCTTACTGCGCCAACGACAGGCTCCATAACGAAGCCGGCTACTGTTTCAGGGCCAAGATCAAGGATCTTGCGCTCCAGTTCATCTTCAAGCCGTTTGACGTACTGAGCTGTCGTTTCTCCCTTGGCCATATCACGGCTAGGATAGCAAGGCGATATGAACTGAGTCTTCTCGGACAGGATAGGCTTGTACATATCCTTGCGGCCTTTGTGTCCACTGCCCTCAAGAGCCCCAAGCGTCGCTCCGTGATACGACCGATCGCGGGCAATGAACCAACGACGCTGAGGTTGCGGACTGTCTTTCAATTTGGAGTGATATTGGTACGCTAACTTTTGAGCTGCCTCGTTGGCCTCGGAACCTGATGACTGTAAGCTTCAGCTCGGCCATGGGAGGGTCAGCCATACTTACCAGATCCGTAGAAAACTACTTCGGTCATCTTGTCGTCGGTAGATTCAAGAAGGAAATCTGCAAAATCCTCTGCTATTTCAGTCTGAAAGCTCATCGACGCGGCGTATCCAACACCAGTTTCTTCTTGCTGTCTTATAGCGTCATATACTCTTTGGTCCTTGTGCCCAATGTTCGATACGGCGGCACCCCCAGAAGCGTCAAAAATCCTCCAAGTCTTGTTCTCATCCGACACCGATAGCCAGTTACCCCGAGCCTCTTCGAGAAATAGCGGAGGGCCTCTTGCACTGCGTTTGAGTAAAGGGCCGCGAGGACTATTACGGTTTCGACGGCTCCGACGATGTTGAGAAACAGCCAGTGCAGGGGCTTCGTCCATGGTTGATAGTGAGAGGCTGCCCTCGGATGCTGGACTGGGAATACCGCTCTCATCGAACAACAGAGCTGGCGCCATTGTTGTTATCGTAAAGAATGGGAGATGGAGGTAAAACTGGTCAGGGAAGAAGAAGAAGAAGAAGGTATAGAGTCGGGTTAAATACGTTCATGCAAGTTGTGAAAAGGAGAGTACAATGATGGAACAAGTACGCAGAGCGGCTGAAGGGAGGTGAACAAAAAGAGCGAAGCTGCAGGTGAATGGCCGGTGCCTTTATAGTCGCTTGATGGTCGCGTAGGCTAACCACGAAGCGTATTGCGATCCGACCGGTGAGGCGTCTTTTTGGAACGGAACGTTTGCGGTGTAATCAGGCTCAGGGTCAGTGAACCACGCTTTCAACTCTCGGCAGGTCATGTTCAGCCCTAGATTTCGGGCCGGCCGGGTAGCCTAAAGTTGAGACGACCAAAACATGAAAGCACTTGGGTCACGCCTAGTTCTCAGGTTTACGAATATGTAGGCTGGATGCGGTGAGGAAATGTGAGCTTATTCATTCTTGTGAAGAACTAACGGTCAGTCGCTTACTCAATTAGCCAATCAGGACAGACTGTGGCTGTTTTACCGGACTCTGCTTGATATCAATGTGATAGCGGGACGGTAAGCGTGGTATGATAGGAAGATGGCATATGTAACCGCAGGGGCCATGATCGTCTCAATGTCAGGGCAAGAGAGCAGGAGTGCCCCTACATAGGCATCCTTGGGTATAGTGCCGGTCAAGGGAATATCCGAGAGACAGGAACAGTGTTTGACAGAACCAACGCGGATTCTGCGTGCATAATCCGTTCATGTCGTCAGAATTTCAATCGAATCTCACTTCAGCACGCTACATGCACACGTGCATGTAGCGAAAACGCCTTGCCTTAGCGGCTCGCGAACGACTGCAACAGCTGCAGCATGGCCACATGGTGAAAGTGGAGATTGAAAGAGATGCCGGCGGTTTGTGGGATCGACAAGGTCCGCTACGACCACATGCAATCCAATGCTATGAAGATCGGATCGGGGTTTAACCGCAAATCTCGTGCAACCGAGCCTAGCGTATGATATCGGCGTGTTGTCTGCTGTCCAGTGACGGCAGTGGACACGACGGGAGCCTCTTGGGTTCTATCGGAAGCTGAACGACAGGGCTCTGCGTGCTTACCGTGGCGAGTAGCAGGGCATTGGACGGGCCAAACATGTTGGAGTTTGGCGGGGTGCTAGTGCTCTTGCAGAAGCATGACATGGCCCTGGCATGGTTTGGTGCAATGCCTAGACGGAGGTGAAGGTGTCTATTAGGATGGTTGCGACTGGGTAAGACGCGATTCCGGCAGAAGGGGCTCGACGTGGTGGCGCGGCGTGATAACGGTCAGACCCCTGCGTAGAGCTGCACTAGCCGTTGACTAGCCATCAGAACATGACCTGAGGATGCTAGGAGCGGCAAGGTGCGGTGGACAGGAGGAAAAGAGCTAG